>NW_006209847.1:939364-1003129 GCF_000334495.1 Tupaia belangeri chinensis | reverse complement strand
CCCTACACTTCTTTTTATTTTTTTGGAGGATCAATGTGTCAACATTTCATACCCACATGTAAAGTCTTCAAAAACTCAGGGATGTTCGTGGCATGTGTAGAAGAATTCAAGTTGTCGTCTGTCTAGTCCAACTTCTCCAAAACAGGAATATATGATTAGACAGCATTGGCAGATGTCTTTATTAACAGAGACAGATTTATCTTATGCAAATGAAGCTTAATCTCCAGGCCTTCTCAGGCAAGCCCCTTTCTGTGGACGGGATCTAGCATTGTAGGATTGTGTGCATGTACTACTCAGCCATGTTTGTAAAATTTATGCTTGTAAAAAAGTAAAATATTTTCTTACAACTGCTTTTCTAATCCTACATAATGCAAGTATTATTATATTCATGATGTTGTTTTACTGTTATGAAGAGGTCCAAATTACATTAGTCTAAGACCCTACAAATCCAAAATTTGCTGCTGCTATTGAAAAGACGCATCCAAACTTGAGTCTGTGAGTAGAGGAACACCTGATACCTGATAGTAACGTCAACAACATGGCCTAGATTGTGTCATTTAAGATACCTATGTTCTATTTCACTGCTGATTGATCGGGTCCTAACTAAAAAGGGTCAGACATGTATTAAGACAATATTTGCCTTATTTTCTAGGAATAACACAATTTATCTTTTTCACTCACTTGCATACATTTTTATTTCAAGGGCTTCCTATGTTCTTGAAAACAGAGCATCAACTTCTAGTAATCATAGTTTCCATTCCTACTCTTTTCCCCATGTACTAATGCATGCTATAATATCAACCATTCTCTAGTTGAGGATTAATTATCAGAGAAAATTCTGTGCACAATGATTTTTAGTATATGATCTGGTGCACACTCCCAAGCATGTATACAGGTAAAAAGTAATCTGCACTATGTCACATAATTCCAGCAATGGATAATTTCTTTTCTAGGTTGGAAGCAGGAGAAAACTTTCTCATGAAAGTTTAAGACAACCAAGATGCTGACTTCTAGATATACTTCTCTCTCTCTCCCCCCCCCCCCCCCCCTCCACACACACACACACACACACACACACACACACAGACACACATTATTTATATACGTATATATATGTAGTTTTTGCTATAGGACATATGTGCTAACCAGAAGAGAGAAAATGAGAAATTGCTCCCCAGGAGGAATAGTCACACTTCAATCCCCGCTCCTCTTGGGATTTGGGGCACACACACAAATTTTCAAACCACTGGGTCCAAGATTCAAACTGCAGGGTCAGCTATGTGAGATCCAGCAACCTAAACCACCACCGCACCTTCTAACCCCGTCTCCCTACTTTCTGCGCCCGTGCATCCTTCCTTTCTGCTTCAAACATGTACCTGAAGCTTACTTCCACATCATATGATCTTATACCTTCTGGTTTAGAAACTAAGAATTCACTCATTCTTTTCTCTTTTTATTATTAGATTTTTTAAATATATTAACTCATTCTTATAACCATTTAAGAAATGTTGGGCACATTTCTAGGCCAGTCATTCTTCTAGAAATGGTGCAAGACAAATACAGATGCTGCTTTTGAAGAACTTAAAATCGGGCATAGCTGGGGTGTCACATAGCCACTGTTATGTCAGTTGAGAAGTTGGTCCAAAAGAAAAAAGATGGAAAATCATTTCCTATCTCAGAAATACACCAGGAGTTTCTAACTGGTACCCAGAATGACCCAAGCCACACCACCTAAGAAATGGCATTTGAGGATGGAGGATAAGGAGGCATCTTCCATCTCAAAAGATTACTACTGAAATCGTTCTTGTCAGAGAGGTGATGCATGCATTTACAGGTAGTTTCCTTGCTTACTGACACACTACATAATAACATCAATGCTCATCCTTCCACATTCTGTATAACTGTTTTTTACGCTTTGTTGATTCTTCAATGTTACTTAGAATTATATAGAGATAGGAATGAATAAATAGGATTATGTGTCTATCAGGGGCCAGTGGGTGGCGTGGTGGTTAAGACACTGGACTCACAAAGCCAATCACAGTTTGAGTCCTAGACCTGGCAGCTTGAAAATCATGCTGGGTGTGCGTGCCCAAAGTCCCAGAAGAAGAATGGGGAAGAATGGCCAACTCCTCTGAGGGATGATTTCTCATTTTCCCATTCAATGTCTTTCTCTTTCTCTGTGTCTTTGGGGAGCACGCATGCCCTATGGGTAAAATAGAGAGAGAGAGAGAGAGAGAGAAAGGGAAAGAAAGAAAAAGAAAGGATGAAAAAGAAAGGAAGAAGAAAGAAAGGAAACAAAGAAAAAGAAAGGAAGGAAATAAAGAAAAAAAAAAGGAAGGAAGGAAGAAAAGGAGAAAGAAAGAAAAAGAGAGAAAGAAAATGTGTGCATGTATTTGTCTGTGAGAGTATGTGTACATGAGTGTGTGTGTTGGGGGTGGTGCATTCACATGTCTATTCTATCATCTTTCGTGACTATGTGCTAGTGGTAAAATAATATTTCTCAGCATGGAGTTATAGGAAGAACCCTGAACATGAATGCAGGTCCTATTAGAGTTAAATTCAATGTCTGACACTTATAAATCATATAATCCTTAGGTTATTTAAGCCTTCTGTACCTCAAGCTTCATTACTAAAATACTCAGTAATAACTGTTTGACCAAGATTTTGTGAGTCCTTATTTAACTTATGTTTCAAATATTTTCTGTTTGAAATATTTTCTGTATACTATCATTTTGCCTGACTTAAACCTGAAAACTCACTGTGATCAAGGATTATGCTTTTTAAATAATGATTTTTCTTTCCTAAATTCTAGTAATATTTATTTTTGCTTACTCTATCATACACATTCATTTAATTCTTATAGTTTCCCTAGCAAGCTGTGATTTCAAGTTCCACAGAGATCCCTTTGACTTTAAAGTGTAGCTTTTCTACATACAAGCTATATTATTGGAAATAGAATTTAGTCTCTGTGAATGTCAGCATTCAAATCTAGCCGTAGGTTGTTGTAGTTAGATGAATTGGAACCAGCCAACGAATTAGATGAACTGGTGTAATGATTACATAACTGGACTCCCACATAGGTGACAGTGGTTTGAGTCCTGGATCCAGTGGCTTAAACCTCATGCTGGGTGCATGTGTGTGCATTCCCAAAACCCCAAGAGGAGAATGGAGAAGGACTGCAGTGTGGACATCCCCCCAGGGGGAGATTTCTCTTTCTGTTTCTCTGTCTCTCTCTGTCTCTCTGGCAAGCATATGTGCCCTTTAGCAAAAATCTCTCTTAAAAAACAGTTAGATGAATTAGTAACAGTAAAGTGCATAAATATTTCCTGGAATAATTTCTTATTAAATATATAATAGCGTCATTTCCAAACTATACCCCTTTTTACCATTATCATTTCTATCATTTTTTAATGGAGTTCGAATTATTTTTCATCAAATACATACTAGGAATAGCCTAACCTAAATAAGACCAACATGTGGACTTTCTACTTTCTTGCCTCTCGTCCATGGAAAATATGTACTTTTCCCATCCCATTGCTACTGGTCTTTTCCCACTTGATGTGTTTTGGTTAATGGAATACAGTCTGGAATGACCAGTGCCCAGTTGCAAGCTTAGGCCTTCTGAAATGGCACTTGTTTCTACTCACCCCTGGGAACCTCTGGTCTATACTTTGGGAAATATGATACATTGTAAGACACCTGGTACTCCTACACCCAGACCCATGTCTGTGACATTCAAAGTAGATGTGACCTCAGGATGCAGGAAGAAGCAGAGGCACCAAGAATGATGCACAGATCTATTATCAAATAATAAATACTGTTTATGGTTCAGACTGGCCGATGCACCCTCTCCTGCCATCAAGCTCTTCCATATATCTGCCAAAGTTGTTTTTGAAAAAACATAAATCCAATAATATTCCTTTTGCTTAGCATCTTTTACTGGTATGTCTTTACACTGAAACTCAAATCCAATTCCCTGTCATAGTTTATGAGGATTTTTACTATAGATAACATCTTTTTTTTTTTTATGCATAGGCTGTGTAGGCATCTTTTCTCCCTAGAACTTTCCAAGTTTGTGCACGCCCCTCCCACCCACCCTTGCCCTATTTAGAATCTTCTCAGATGTAATTTTCTCTTCCTGAAAGGATTTTCTCTAATTTTCATTCCATGTTTCTCACACTTCGGGGCTTGACTTAAAGAGTCACCTAGGGCCTTATCCACAACACCACAGGAATCAAGTAGAAAACAGAGAGGCAAGACATTTATGGGACACAGAAATGGATGGTTATCTGTTGATGATAACGTGTATAGTAAGTATATTCAACTGGAGTGGTGTGAAGTGTATTCATGTTGGGTAAATTCACTTTATAAGCTGTAGTGATGTGCAGCGATTGAATTCATAAAAGAAATTAAAATTATGAACAAACAAAAAATAAGAAGTCTCTATTCATAAATGCCTTCCCTGGCACCCTGTTGATTACAATATCTCTGTCTTAACATTTATTGCAATATTTAGATATGTTTATTAATTTACTTACTTACTTTATTTTCCTTCTACTGGTATTTAAATCTCATGAGATCAACACAATAATTTGATTCATTTAGCATTGATTTTTCCAGAACCTAGCATAATGCCAAACACCATTATTTATAACTTTTGTTTATTAACTTGATTTTATTAAAGTAGTTGAGGTATTGGGGCCAGCAGGTGGCATAGTGGTTAGGACACTGGACTTTCACATGGCTGCCCATGGTTTGAGTCCCAGATCCAGTGGCTTGAAACTCACACTAGGCACATTAACTTGTGTGCCCAAAATATCTGGAGGAGAATGGAGGAGAAAGAATTGTGGCATGGTCATACTTCCTGGAAGGTGATTTCTCACTTTTTTTCTGTTTGTCTCTCTCTGACAAGTTGAGTTCACACACCCTATGACAAAAACCATTAAAAAGAAAAAAAATAAAGTGATTGCGATATAAAAGAAAAAACCTTCTCAAGTTTATACAACTAAAATCATGGACAAAACTTCTTGCCCTCATATTCAAGTGCATTTATTGTTTGTAAAGAACCAAGTATTAGGGGGAAAATCAACGAAAGTCTATTTTTGTCTGAATACATCTAGCCTTGATTCACAGTTTTGGTAATTCATACCAAATATTGATGAACCCATCATTGAATTATTCCACACTAAGTGCTTCATTAGTGCATGATTATAAGGATTATATTTATACTTAGAATAATTTGTTTCAATTAGACTCACATACTTCAGAAACACTTATTAAAAATTCACAACCAAACTATATAGTTGAATTATTTATTTATGTAAACAGATATTTTCAAGTTCTCTACTATGCAACTTCATCTACTTTAGTAGATATCTCTGCTAGATATTCAATAATGTCTACATTTCAGTCCTGAAATATTTAGTCTTTGAAACTATCATATTTATTCTAATTTTATATTATTATTCATTGCTACTATATTCTTATTATCAGTTAAGATAGGCTAAATTGTTGGGCCAGCAGTTAGCATAATGGCTATGTTGCTGGACTCCCATGTAGTTGACTGAGGTTTGCATCCTGGACAGGTTGCTTGAAACTCACGCCAGGTGTGTGTGTGTGCGTGCGTGCCCAAGATCCTGAGAGGAGAATGGAGGAGAAGGGATTGCGGCGTGACCATCCCCCCTGGGGGGTGATTTCTCACTTTCTGTCTCTCTGTCTCTCTCTGTCTGTCTGGCGAGCGCACGCGCCCTATAGCAAAAACCTCTCAAAAAAAACCAAAACAAAACAAAACAAAAAAACAAAGATAGGCTAAATTGTCTTATATTAAGCAGAAGGTATAAAATATTAAAAGACTGGTATTGGTTGACTTAGGCTCTTTTTGAGGTCATCTCTACTGCAGGATCCAGTCTCAGAGAATATCCTCATTGTGGAACTTCGTTGGTTGTCATTGCAGAGGAACCTAAAAGGTGGTGAACCTAAAAGCTGGCTTTTAAGTCTTATGCTCAAAATAGATGTCACTTCCACATCTATTTCATTAGGCAAAGCAAGTCACTTTAGACAATACAAATGATTCCCTATGAGGAAGTGGCCTTAATGTGCAATAATAATTAGCTATGATGGTTCATCACTTCACTTCCCTGATTTTATTTCTATGTGAAAGTTAGGCTTTTTTTTTTTTTTTACTTTAATTCTCTTATATTAGCAGTTTGATTTCTCTTTTCAGAATGCCCTTCTTTCCAAGATAATTATGAAATTTCACCTAGCCATTTATGGCCTTGAAAAGGGCTTGATTAACTTTAGGTAAAGTATTTCCTAGAGATTTTTTTGTTTCATTTTTTTAATGAAGTGGTGTTTAAAATCTGAGTATACAGAACCAGCAAGTGTCATAGCAGTTAAGGCACTGGACACCCACGTGGTGCACCATGGTACAAGTCCCAGATGGGACAGCTTGAAACTCATACAAGCATGCGTGACCAAAATTCTGAGAAGAGAATAAAAGAGAAAGGATTGCAGCATGGCCATCCTCCTGGAAAGCGATTTCTCGCTTTCTGTCTCTCCAGCAAGTGTGTGTGCCCTATAGCAAAAATCTTCCTAAAAAAAAATCTGAATACACTTCTTCCAGTTTTGATTGATTAGAAAAAAAAAAAAGTATTAAAAAAAAAGGACTCATTTGGTGTGTGTCCCCACTTAATATATACTGACTGTCCGCACTCTATGTCAGAAACTGACTAAAGGACATAGAAACACAGTAAATGGATGTGAATACCTGATATAGTGTGTGTGTAAGAGTAGGGTCTGAGAAAGGACATTTGAAAGAAAATAGAGAGGCAAAGCATAATGGGACAAAGAAATGTGGTATTATCTGTTGAAGATAATTTTATAGTTTTATCAACTGGACAAGGGAGAAATGTTCACAAGTTGGAATATTCACATATTAAGCTAAATAATGTGATTCAATATATAAAAGAAAATTAAATAAAAAATATTTAAAAAACTCATTTGGGGCAAATAAACATGGTGTAAGTTTGTAAATGTTGCTACAAATACTTCAAACTTTAAATTTACTTTAAAATGTATTAAATATAGCTGGGAGTTACTCAAGTACAAAATTCCATGATCCTTCTTCAAACCCACTGTCCAGAGAAAATTAGTAATTTCTAAGCAATTTCTTTTCCCAGAGGTTGAATTAACATTTTTTGTATGTTGGAAAAGTAAAAGGCAATTAGACTCAAATAAAGAAAACATTTTTGCCAATCATGCTTAATCATCTTTTCATGATAATGACAATAACTTTGAATAAATCACAAACATTAGTCCATCAGATTGTTTTTAAAGGGACAAAATCGGGACCAGCAGATGGCATAATGGTTACATAGCTGGACTCCCATGTAGTCGACTGTGTTCGAATCTTGGACCTGGTGGCTTAAAACTCATGCTGAGCACATATGTAAGCATACCCAAGATCTCGAGAGGAGAACGGAGGAGAAGGGATTGTGGTGTGACCATTCCCCCAGGGGGTGATTTCTCACATTCTGTCTCTCTGTCTCTGTCTCTGTCTCTCTGGTGAGTGCACATGCCCTATAGCAAAAATCTCTCTATATTAAAAAAAGGAAAAAACCTAATACTTATGTATGTCTTACTACGTGTATGGTTTTCTCTCTCTCTCTCTCTCTGTATTTATATATTTTTAAATTTATATATATTGTAAGTATATAATATATAATACTATATAATATATAGTATTATAATAATATAAACATATATAATTTATATATTATAAATAATACATATAAATAATATATAATACATAACATGTATCATTGATAAAAATATATACACACACACATACATTCCTTAATATAATCATGTGATTTTTTAAAAAAGAATTATTTACTTGATTTTATTTATTATTATGTATTTTTTTAATTTGGTATAGGACACACCTATTCACCAGAGAGAGAGAGAGGGAACGTGAGAAAGCAAACCATCAGGTGCAACCGTGGCCCATCATGTTGGAGTCCAATGCTTTAACCACCATGCCTCCTGGGGGCCCCATCATATGATTTTTTAATAAATGAGTTTATTCATTAAAGTAGGCATTTATACAAAAACATATTTAATGGGAATTTCACTTCTTTTTCTAATGAAATAAAATTACAGCTATTTTTGTGAAATTCCTACATTAGGATCAGAAATTACAGGAGAGAATGCAGCAAGGCTCTCTCAATCACCAGGTCTATTCACCTGACTTGTTTAATAATTGTCAACCCCTGGGTCAAAGCTTCATCATTTAAATGGATTGATATTGAAGTAATATTTTATAATTTTTTTCATTGTATTTCCTAAACTGTATGTGCTAAGTGGCAGTATTATCCATCCATCCCACTCCTTTCACTTGGAGAATTATATTTATCACTTTGTAGATCAGAGGATTTGGGATGTCAGTAGCTTTTTCATAAATCTATGGGCAAGGGTCATGGAGAACTTCGAAGCATAAGCTAGCATCATTGCACAGTATCAGCATGTCTCTTTTCCCTCGGTCGTGATCTTGACAATGTCCCATGTACAACAAGCTGCTTTTACAGCCTATTTCTGGAGTAAACTGAATACTGAACAGAGAATTAGCAGAAGTAACCATCTGATGCTGTGTAAGACAAGATGTGTTTTTCACATCACAGCATAACTTAGCCTAAGATATACTGAAAAATATATTTCTAAAATGATACAATCAAGATGTAATTAACTGTTTCTGTTATGCCATCATACTGGCATTAAGGATACAACAAATAAAATAATCCTGTGTTATTTCTAATGCCATGTATTATAGTAACAGAAATTATTGTTAGACATAAAATTTATTACTAATATTTAGAGTTCTGACCTTTCCTACAGGCACTATGGGAGTGTAAATTGATACAACCTTTCCTAAGAGTAGTTTCCAATATATTTGTAAGGAATTGAAGTTCTTGCAATTTTTATATAGTAATCTTCCTTTTAAGAAATTAATTAAAAATAACACAAATATATGTAAAGCAATGGTCATTTTTTGTCAGAATAAAAAGAGATTGAAATAATGTAAAATTTAAAAATAGAAGATTGGGAGACCAGCAGTTGATGTAATGGCTATGTCACTGGACTTACATGTAGTCGACCACAGTTGGAGTCCCAGACCCGTGACTTATACTCACGCCAAGTGCGTGTGCGTGCGTGCCCAAGATCCCAAGAGGAGAATGGAGGAGAAGAGATTGCAGCATGGCCATCCCCACTGGAGATGATTTCTCTCTTTCTATCTCTCTGTTTCTCCCTGTCTTTCTGGCGAGTGCACGCACCCTATAGCAAAAACCTCTCAAAAAAAAAAAAAATAGAAGATTGATTGTTAAAATAAATTCTCAACCATAAAGTGAAATAATACATGTCCATTAAAGTAATACAGGAAGGATTGTCCATGGCAACAATGTTTTAAGTAAAGAATAATAACAGAATAAAATTAGAAGTAATGTATAGCTTTAGTTCTTTAACTTATAACCATATATGCAGAGCCCAAAAGAAAATGAATCAAAATTGTTGACAGTAGTTATTAGTGTGCAGTATAAACAGTCAGTGTTAGCATGTATTACTTTTAGACATGGAAATTGTTATGGATTTTAGTAAAAATAAAACAATTTGATTAAAGAGGAACTGAAGGTTCAGACAAAGTAGCACATTCTAGGTGCTGCTGGTGGTTGTGTATGGCCACTTGGGAGGCCTGGGTTCAATTCCTGGCCCACTTTAAAAAGTAGAGGACAGTGGCATATACGTGTAGTCTTGACTGCTTGGGAAGCTGAGGTAGGAGAATTGCAACACAGGGAGACCCTGTCTGAAAACACACACACACGCACATACACACACACACACACTCACAGGGATGAGGAGGCTCTTCAAAAAGTTCGTGGAAGAGTTAAGACTATTTATTTCCATAAATATAAAATCCCATACTGTACCATCAGGAGAGAAAGCTCCTTGACTTTCTGTACCTAATTTTTCTATTTGTGTATGATGTGTTAGGTACTACTGTATTTTCCTTCGTATGATGGGATCATTTAATTCCATTATTCTGGTTTTGAAACTGGGTTAGTGGTGGTGTTAAATCAAGGAATCCAAATCTCTTAAGTTAGAATAAATGCCAATATCTTAACTATATTCCCACTATCTCTTTTTCTAAGTAATGTAGAGATAAAGCGCTCTTGGTAATTAAATATTATTTAATTATTAGATCCAACAGGGACTACTGATAATTATGTCCCAATATGATTTTCTCTAAGATACCTCACAGGTCATTGATAAACAGCTGAGAAGAAAAAAATCAGGGGATTAACAGTAATTATAGCAAAGTGGTTTGCTATTAAATTAATTGAATAAAAAGTAATTGGATTATGTATGATCTTCAACAGCTACTAGAGTTTTAAACTTTAATTAAATTGTCATAGCCCTCGTTCAAAAATGAATGTTAGAGCATAAACTATTTTTAAACAACAAGAATAGCAGAATACTAATCAGGGCAGCCTACACCAACAACCTCAACTTGAGAGCTCTATCAGACTGATTATCAACCAATTTTCCACACACTAAAATCATTGGGAAAGAAAAGTGTTGAGCTCTAGTAATAATTTGCAAGCTTTTCAAATATTATTACTTGATAGGAAGTCAATTAGCATTGACTAAGAAAATTCATTCTTAACCAATTAGCCAGTTAGCATGCATTAAAGAAACTGAGGTTTTTAATTTTACTGGGAAATTCTTAGAGCCACAATTCCCTGAAGTTCTAAATAAAATTTTATCAAGTACTCAAATATATATAATAATAAAAGCATTTTTAAAATATATTTTTATTGCCTACATTATTGTTCTGAAGTAAAAATAAAAATTAAATACAATCTTTCATATAAAATAGCATATATACATACATATACATATATGTGGTCATGCATACCTCTACACAGAAAAACACATACATATATTATCTGGGACAGTGCTCTCTTCATCTTTTTTGTTGTTGTTGTTATTTTTTGCCAGAAGGTGCACGTGCTTGCCAGAGACAGAGAGTGAGAGAGTGTGTTAGAAAGCACCCTCCTCCTCCATGAGGAATGGCCACTCCACAATCCCTTCTCCTTAATTTCTCCTTTTTGGGGTTTTGCGCACATATGCTCACATACCCAGTGGTTTTTCAAGTTGCTGGTTCCAGAACTCAAAGGACACATTTGACCATATGGGTCCGGCCACCTTTATCCCCATGCCATGGGCTAAGCTGGCCCTATTCGGAGGTGTCTCTGTATCAGTTCAGGGCATATTGCTGAAGCTTTCTCTGGGGGCAGGGGGGACACAATAAAAAGAAACACATAAGCAGTTACTGTTTGTTTTTGAAATTCTAGTTTTGCTCTGCACAAAGCTAGTAAAAATATGAAATTGCCTCATTCAAACACAAGAACTGAAAGTGAGAATTTGAGTGTACTGACCTTAAGATTTCTTAATATGAACTATCAACAGAGCCTACTCAATTTTTATCTTACTCCTGCAAAACACTTACTTAAATGAAACTTGTACTCTCATATTTTTAAATCTTTTTAATATACATTTGTTTGTTTACTTTTGCTATAAACCAATTATTTTCTCTAGCACTTTATGTTAGATTTAGATTATTTGCCTCTTATGTAGGTATTTTAATACAGATGTTTTATAATCTTAAGCTTCTATTAATAGCATAATTTATCTTATCTACTATAGGAATATTTAACTTTTCTTTGAAAATGAGAATGAACAAAATTAAGGTACATTTCTATTTCTCAAGTACTATTTTGTGCTATGTACATTATCTTCATTATTTCATTCATTTAGTCAGTAAACCTACAATGAAGTAATTTCTTTTCAAATAGTAGATCATTGCAATTCAGAAGGGTCCAGTGCTTTTCTTCAGGCCATGCCATCAGTAGGTGCTAAAACAGAGTATATCTCAAACCCCTGCTGATGATACTATCTGATAAAGACAAGAATGTCCCAAGTCCAGCATAGGCTGGGAGACAGTCAACTGGGGAGCCTGACAAATATTTTTTTCTTTAATTAGTTCCCTACAGGCAGTTCTACCTCAAAGCAAATCCAATGGATTGACCCTTACCACATTCCTTGAGCCTAAACTTAATTTAGAAAGATTGACAGTCCTAGATTTAAAATGAACTTCTCACAAAATTTAGGATACTTGGCAGTGAAATTAATGCCACTGGTTAAAAATAAAACTAACCTTAAGGCAATTTATAAAAAGTTAAAAAAGAAGTTCTCAAATAAAAAGAAATAAAAATAACACAAAATGGCAAATGCTTTATAATCATTTTGGGTAGGGAATGCAGAAGATAAACTTTGTAGGGAAGACAGAATTTTTTCTATTAATTTTCAAGATATTACTGAATATTTAGAATATAAGATATTATAAAGTTGTTATGTAATATTTCACTCTTAGGTAAGTATAAATCACACTAAATGATTTTCTTCATTCATTTACTCAGTAAATTTCTTTAACCAATTGCTTTGGGCCAGACAGGAAGCAAGACACTGGAAATTCAGAAATGCCTATGATATGTACCTAATGCTGAGCATATACATGGATGGAAAAAATGCATGTCTAAAATCCCAGTTATCCATGATAAATGCTATAATAGTGTTAGAATCAGAGCCTTATGAAATCTGAAAAGTGGACTAGACTAAACCTCATGAAATCAGAAAATGTTTCGCTATAGCAATTATATTTAGATTCCATGTATATGAGTAGAGGTTGGTAATGTAGATGATTTGAGAAGTTTAAGGCTTCATCTGTTTGATAGGAATTATAATATTTCCAGGTACGTCATTATCACTTGGGTAGAAGAGCTCTTCTTTAGTGTCCTGTAATTATTTTTAGATAACAGTAGCAATTGCAAAGGTGATGACGATAATGATGATGGTGGTGGTGATGGGGGTGATACTACACTGGAGAACAATCAAGTTACAACGTGTTACACATAATTGAGAGGCAGTCAGGAGCTGGGAGAGTAATAACATTGTTAAGTCTTTTGTTTTCAGAGTCATAATGCCAAATCTCAGGGGAAATTCTGACTAGATTGTGTGTGCACTTTAATGTCTTTAAAAAAATGTTTTTTCAATATAATAAAAACATCTTTTTACAGAGAGAATCATATTTCAAAAAAAGATATTTCATATCCTGTAATAATTTCCCAAAGGAAATAAAATCAATATGTTAAAGAGATATTTGGGGCCACCATGTGGCATGGTGGTTAAGGTGGCTGGATTCCATATGACCAACTTCCCAGTTTTAGTCCCAGATTAGGTGCTAGAAAAATATGTCAGATGCATGTGAGTGCATGCCCAAAATCCTGAGAGAATAATGGAGGAAAGGGGATTGCAGCATGATCTCCCCCTGTGCGGTGATTTTTTGCTTTCTCTTTCTTGATCTCTCTCTAGTGAGTGCATGTACCCTGAAACAACAACAAAGGGGAAATACTGTCATTTGCAATATCATGGATCCCCTGGAGGAAATAATGCTAAGTGAAATAAGTCTGACAAATACAATATGTTCTCACTTGTTAATGGAAGCTGAAATATTTGATTACATAGAAGTGGACAGAGAAACAGTGAGTATCAGAAACTGGAAAGGTGGGAAAGATGGAAAGAATTTGGTTAACAACTTCAAGAGGGTGATTAGAAAAGTAGAATGACTTCTAGAGTACAATAACACAGTAAAGTAACTACAGTTGGTGACAATTAATGTATCTTTCAAATAGCTAGAAGCAAGAATGTTAAATGTTTACAATACAAAGTAATGATATGTATCTGAAATGGTGGAAATGTTGCCATGCTTTGAGGCACAATGTATTGAAAATTCACACCATAAACAGATACAAATACAATGTCAAATAAAAATTGTAATGAAAAATTACACAAAAAAAGGAAATTCTTGTGAATCCAAAAGAATAAACTGCATCGAACTTGAAAATTAGAGAGACGGAGAGTGGCATAGCAGTAAAACATGAGGCCTGTGAGGGTGACCCACATCGGAGGGTCCCTTGCTTGTTTCCAGAATCCTCCCTGAATACATGGCACAATGTCCCCATGATCCATGTGTGGCTGAGTCTGGGAGTCAGTAAAAGGGTCAAGACCCTGTTGGAGGTACTGTGAATGTCTCTCTCTCTCCCATCTACTTTCTTTTTTGTCTCTCTTTCTCATGGAAAAAATAAATTAACTAAC
Source organism: Tupaia belangeri chinensis (assembly GCF_000334495.1). Lineage (NCBI taxonomy): Eukaryota > Metazoa > Chordata > Mammalia > Scandentia > Tupaiidae > Tupaia > Tupaia belangeri. Next base: position 988,861 of record NW_006209847.1, on the reverse strand, counting down.
TTAGAAAAAAAGGGAAGGAAAAGTGATGAGGTGATAGATGCTACAGTTGATCTGCACTGGTATCTATCTACTTTGGTTTATGTATTCTCTAAGCTTAGTGATACACGTGAGGAAATTCAGATTTAACTACCTTTAACCATTATTATGGGCCTGATAGGGATATTTGGAATAATGAAACAGGGATATAGAATGGGAGAGCTATTGTATATGTGGAAAATAACATGGGTCACTTTATGCTGGCTTGCTTTATCCTAGAGAGTGAGGCACATATGAAAGTAGAGTATGGACTTCTTTTGCACAAATTAAAAGGCTCTATGGCCTTGTGCCTAGGGCAACTGGATTCCAATAGCTGATGTCACTGTTCAAATCCTGGATACAAGCAGTTTGAGAAACACATGAGGCACATGTGTATGCATGCCCAAAATCCAAAAGGAAGGAAGGATGGAGGGAAGGGATTGCAATGAGACTATTCCCCATGGGGTGGTGTTTCCTCCCATCCTTCTTTCTATCTGTCTCTCTGGCAAGTACAACTCCCCTCTATTGGAAAAAAAAGAAAACAAACAAAATAATGTGATACAAAAGTATAAATATCTTAGAATGCTTAAAATAAAGCCATTTGGAAATATAATTGACAGATTATTGGAATGAAAATATCAAACATGAATTTCAGTCTGTTTCTTGAAAAGATGCCACAAGGTAACAAATGCTAAATTTAACAAATTGACATCTTGTTTCTTTGCTTTAGAGCTTGTGAGCTCACAGGAAAGAGTTGGAGAAAGAGAGAGGGAAAGTGAGAAGTCACACCCCCCCAGGAAGGACGGCCACACCAAAACTCTTTCTTTTTGTTTCCTCTCAGGGTTTTGGACACACATATACCTACTGTAATTTTTCAAGCCACAGGGTCTGGGACCAAAACTGCATAGTCATGTGGAAAACAGCTGCCTTAACCTCAATGCCACCTGCTAGCCCCAAATCAGGGACTAAATAACATAAGTAAATACTTTTGTTTTTTAACATTATCTGTATTTATATCCACAATAAATGACAATGTCATGGGCTAAGCATTACCATTCTTCCATACATATTTGATATCCTATGTTCTAAATTATATTAACAGACGTTTACTATAGGGCATGTGTGCTTGCCAGAGAGACAGAGAGAGAGACAAAAAGAGAGAAATCTCTCCCCAGGGGTGATGTCCACACCACAATTCCTTCTCCATTTTCTTCTGGAGATTTTGGGCGTTGAACAATGGTTGGCCATGTAGTAGTCCAGCAACATAACCATTATGTCACCTGCTGGTCGCCCACCTACATATTTTCAATAATCTATTGAGAACATGTTGCCTTTTTAAAAAAAATTACTCTCCTATTCAGGATTGACAACCAACTCTTTTCATACTCAGGATACAATACTTTTATCACATACGGGATTTCCAAATATTTTCTCTCAAATCTGGGGTATTTAGCCTTTCATTCTCTTAACAGTAACTTTGGAAGAGCTGGAGATTTTAAATTTGATGGAACCGAATTGGCAATGTTTTTACTCTATGACTTGAATGTCTATTATTAAATATATTTTAAGAACTGTGCTTGGGGGCAGCATGCGGCATAGTGGTTATGTTCCTGGATTCTCACATAGCCTACAGCAAATCTTGGACCTGATGACTTGAAAATCATGCCAGTTATTCATGATTGCTAATGCATGGAGCCAACCCAAATGCCCATGAATAGATGAATGGGTTGAATATTGTGGTATATATACTTTATGGGAGACTATTCAGCCATAAAAAACAATAAGACCCTGGCATTTGATAGAAAGTGGTTGAATATGGAAGATTTATTGCTAAATGAAGCAAATCAGGCTATGAAAGAGAGATATTGTATGTCTCCACTTACTATATACTGACTGTCCACACTATGGTAGAGACTGAAAGACTGGAGGACATAAAAGCAGTGAAAATAGTTATGGACACTGTGGAAAAAGGGGGAGAGAGGGGAAGAGTATAGGGAAGAAAATCAAGGAGAGAAAATAGAGAGGCAAGATATTTATGGAACACTGAAGTGCTTTATTACCTGTTGATGATAATGTGTGTAGTATTTTCAACTGGATTAGTCTAAAGTGTATTTCATATTGGGTAAATTCTCTTTATAAGCCAAATGATGTATAGTGATCTAATGTTTAAAATAAAATAATAATCTTGGGCACATGAGCATGGGTGCCCAAGATCCCAGGAAGAGAACTGAGGAGAAGAAATTGCTGTGTGGCCATGACTCCGTGGGGTTGTGTGGGGGGGTATTATTTCTCACTTTTCCTCTCACTGTCTCTGTCTATCTCTCTCTCTCTGGTGAGTACATGAGCCCTGTGGGGAGGGGGAAAGAACCTCAAAAAGAAAAAAAGGAAAAATAATGTGTTTAACCCAAGGTAAAAAGAATTGAACCCATTGTAACTCCAATGACTTAAAGATTTTCTCTTATGCTTTCTTCTAGAATTTTTACAGTTCTAAGTTTTATGTGTAGGTCTCCAATTGTGTTATATATTTATTTATTCATTTACCTGGTATAATGTAAGGGACCAACTTTCTTCATTTGGATGCAAATATCCACTTTTCCTGACATTACTGGAAAAAAATACAAAGTTTTCATTTTTTTTCCATTGAATATGATGTTAGCTGCAATTTTTTTCTTATCTAATGTATATTATGTTAAGGTTAACTTTGACACCTTGAATATTTTTTTGAACAGGAAGGAAGTTTTTATTAGTTATTTTAATTTATTTGTTTCTTTTATGAATAATAAAAGACTATCATTTTCCCATTTGTATTTTTGATACCCTTCTGAAACACTAGTTGTCTCTATATGAAAGAAATTTTTTGGGGTCTATGTATCTGTTTTTATGCCAGTAAAATGTTGTTTTGATTACTGTAGCTTTCTGACATATTCTGAATTAGGAAGTGTGAGGTTTCCAGGTTTTTTGTTTTGACTACTTAGAGATTCCATAAGATTTTTTTGTTTGTTTATGGGGTTTTTTTGTTTGTTTAAATTTCCTTTAAAAGTAAATTTTATAGTTCTCAGTGTACAACTCTTTGACCTCAGTGATCAAATTTATTCTCATGTATTTTATTTTTTAGATGCTGTCATAAATAGGATTGTTTTTTTAAATTCCTTTTCATTTGTAATCATTAGGATACAATACATTATACACAGCTGTGTGTACACTTGTTAGTACACATAAAATATATACTTACCTGTATATTTCAGCTTTCTATCCTGTAAGTTTACTGAAATTGTTTATTAGATCTAGCCATGTACGTGTGTGTGTGTTTGTATGTAGTCTTTTGGGTTTTAAACATGTAAAATAATGTCTCCTACAGACATAGATAACTTTTTATTCCTTTCTGATTTGGAAGAACTTTGTTTCCTTTGGTTGCCTAATTATTCTGGTATGATTGCTGGTACTAAGCTAAATGGAAGTAATGAGAGTGGGAATTCTTCTCTGATTCCTGTTCCTACAGGAAAGTTTTCAGTTTTTTACCGTTGAATATTACGTTAATTGCAGAACTTTCAATCTGGTGTGTATCATGTTGATATCAAGGATGACTCCTTACAAAATTCTTTTTTTTTAAAGAATTATTTATTTATTTCCATTTGTTATTGTTATTTTTTTTTTTCTTTATTTGACAAAAGAGAGAGAGAGAGAAAGGGAAAGTGAGAAAGCAAGCCACCAGGTCCAGGACTTGAACCATGGTTGGCCATGTGGGAATCCAGCGCCCTTATCCACCACACCACCTGCTGGCCCCAACAAAATTCTTTTAAGTATGGAAGAGCTTCGTTCTTATTTCGTTTTTATTTTTATTTCTTCTCTGAATGAGAAAGAGATACATGGAAGCAACACCCCCAGCTGGGTCCTGATGTAGAACTTTATGCTCTGCCTCACCCAGCCCCACATCACAGGCACACACACATCCATGCTCTGTGAGGGCTCCCAATGTGAACCAAGAACCTCCCTCATATGAGTCAGCCATGCAGAGCAGTGTCTCACTACTCCTCCACCACCCATTCTTCAAATGTCAAGAACTTTAAATTGTGCTTTAGTTATGGAGCATTATTTGGTAATGATGCTTATAATAATTATCTCTAGTAATTCAGTTAACTTAAAAAAAAAAAAAAAGCAGAGTTCTGGAGGAGGAAGAGTTAGTCTGATCTCTGGAAGTTTCTTCATTTAATACCAGTTAAAGAAGTAGAATGAAAATACCTGACCCAAAGAGGAAAAAAATATCACAAGTTATACCATGAAGACCTGAAAGAAACAATGTTTGAGAATTCATTTTTATTTCATTATAACATATATTTGGATACAGATGATTTACTTCTGTTAGTTTCACATCTAGACAATGAGAATTAGGTAGAACTTGCAGTGTATTTGTAAGTGGGGAGCTTCTTCTCCAGTGTAACTATAAGAGTAGAGGATGTTCAAATGAGAGATGAGAAAGACTTGCTTCTTTTTTTTTTTTTTTTTAAAGAGAGATTTTTGTCATAGGGCATGTGCACATGCCAGAGAGATTGACAGAGACAGAAATAGAGAAGTCACCTCCCAAGGGAGGATGGCCACACTGCAATCCTTTCTCTTCCATTTTCCTCTCTGGATTTTGGGGGTGCATACACGCACAACCAGAGGAGTGAGTTGTGAACCGCTGAATCCGGGACTAGAACTACATAACCATTATGCCATCTGTTGGTCCCAAGACTTGTTCCTTCTGACACATGCCTTACACTTCTCCAGCGTATCAATCATGCCCTTAAAAACCCTATTACCTTTTATTTCTTTTGTAAATGAAGGGTTTTTTTTTTAAGAATGTGACTTTGAAGTGGTGTCTATTGCATAAAACAGTTGACACTCACTTATTGTAAAGTGAAGATTGTTCTACTGCATGTGAAGTGGACCATGCAGATTTCTGTATGTTCTCAGTATGCATCACTAGATAATAAAGTCTTTTGTAAACAAGGCAAAAAACAAACAAACAAACAAAAAAACTATTGTTTTCTGTTCAAAATCTTTAAGCTTTATTTTCTGCAGAGGAATTCAGGGATAGAAACACTCCTCAGATGCAGATGTAAAGTAGATCCTTAAAACAAGAACAGCTCTGGGGCAAGCAGGTGGCAGAGTGGCTGAGGGTGCTGGACTCCCACATGGTCAACTGCGGTTGAAGTCCTGAACCTGGCGGCTTGCTCTCTCTCTCTCTCTCTCTCTCTCTCCTCTCTCTCTCTCACTCTGTCTGTCTTTGGTCAAATAAAGTTAAATTTAAAAAGTTAAAAAAAAAAAACCAAAACAAGAACAGCTCACCTGGATGTTTCTATATGTCAGACATTTTTTATCAAGGTGAATGAATTTCTTTCTTTATTTCCAAACAATAAGTTTGGAGGACATTGATTTCAAAATAGTTTAATGAATGTCTTTTATTAGTTTATTATTTCCCTGATGTCTTTAACTGATGAATGGTTTGGCAAAAATGAAAGGGAAGTGTGTAAAATTTTTGATTAATGATATAACTAGATCAATTCTTATATTTGAAAAAGAAAATTGTACTTTTTTGCTTCTCATAATAATATATTTACTAGAGGTCTTCATAGAGTTTTTGAAAAATATGTTTTCTGAAAAAAATACACATGGATTTTAATCTTTTCACATTAAAATAAACTCATGTTCAACTTTCCACAAACTTTTGGAAGGCTCCTTGTATGATCTATCTATGTATCTATGTATCTAATTTTATATTCCCATCTAAAAATTCAGTCACAATAATTAACAAAATATGTTACATGATACTGCAATTTTAGTTAAAATAATGTAGAACTATCTAAATATGGATAAGGATATAATGACTATAATTATGGTGACAAAAATGAGGTTGATGATAATGATAAAGATGGCTATACAATTGCAATCTTTACTCCTCCAGAAAGGGAGAGTGATGTTCTCCACAGAGCAAAAGACTTCTTACTACACTTTTTGCTCAAAATACAAAAAACAAATGCTTGTGAATTCCAGTGCTAAGAATATTTTCAATAATATTGGAAATTAACATAATCTTCCAACCAGTAGGTTCTTTTTAAAATTTAATTGCTATGTATAAATCATTTCTTTCACATACATCAATTCAAATATACTTTAATGCATTTTATATTCTCATATTAGGGGTGGTATAGTCATTATAATATCTGTTCTCTAATGGTTTGCCTTTCTGTAATTTTTTTCCTTGTTTCTTCTGTTTACAAAATTCTAAATTTTTAAAAGAGTTTTATTTATTTTTATTTATTTATTTATTTATTTTGCTATAGGGCAGGTGTGTTCATCAGAGAGACAGAGAGCAAGAAATCTCTCTCCAGGCATTAGGGCTACACCGCAGTCCCATCTTGTCCATTCTTCTATCGGGATTTTAGGTACTCATGCACACACACCTGGTGTGAGTTTTAGGTTGCCAGGTCTAGGACTCGAACCATGGTCGATGATGTGGGAGTCCAGTGATGAATCCATTAGGCCATCTGCTGATCTCCAAAATTCTAAATTCGAAAAGGACATAATGTCAAGTTAAAATTAATTATAATTGAAATGAGAGGTATAAAAGGAATAATAAATATTTATAGTATGAAAGGGATAATCAATATTTTTTGTAGCTCCAGAGGCTGAGGATTCATAGTCACTTATTTTCTAGAAAATTTAGATAATAGGGAAACAGCTAACTAGGTAGAGCTGCTAGTGAAATTTTAAATAAGAAAATCTACATATCTGTCTATAATCAATTTTTAAATGTTTAAGCTATATTAACCTATGAAGTGATAAGTGATTTTTAACATTTAACACATTTATAGTAATCTGTCATGTACGTGTGTTTGTAAAATTATATAATTTCAAAGGGAGCAACCTATTTTTCTTGTATTAGACAGTCATAGAAGATAATTGTGCAACAGACTCACACACAGAACACAAACAAAATCAAAGCCCCTAACCCCAGGAAAGCAACAATTTTGCATAATATGCCAGTCTATGTAGAAACAAATTATTGGTATTATCTTTTTAATTACAAAGGCTTTTTAACATTTCATCAGAATTTTGGTCTCTGTACATTCTTTTAATCTGTCCTTATGAGAATGCCCTCTCATCGGTATAGAATGCAATTTCTCATACATTTACAAACTACACCATATGCGTATAATAGTAGAAGATGAAACAATTCCGAACTATTATAAATATACAGTGTTAATCTACAGTACACACTTACATAAGTCAATGTATTTTAAAGAGGTTTTTCACTTTGGGGCAGGTGTGCTCACTGGAGAGGGAGAAAGACAGAGACAGTGAGAGAAAAACTGAAAAATCGCCTTGGGGTGAGGGTGGCCACTCTATTCTCCTGGGAATTTGGGCGCACATGTGCATGCACCCGTGTGATTTTGAAGCCACGAGATGTGGAATTTGAACCACCTTCTACCATGTGGGAGCCAGTGATGTAACTGCTATGCCATCTGCTGGCCCCAACAGTCAATATTTTTCAAAATATATTTCTGAACCGACAGAAAAGAAACATTTCCAAAGGTGATTAAGATAATTATGTGTTTCAATGCATATATAAAATAAAAATACATTTTTACAAAAAGGTATATACAATACATAGTAAGCAAATTTCTTTCCACTGGGAGTAAACTAAAACTTGAGATAAGTGTGAGATTTGTTTCAAGCTTAAGATCTTGAATGGCATGACACAGTTCTTGATTTTATAGGTGTTGAAAAATGAGAATGAAAATGAAAGTGCTGAGGCAACTTTCACTGCAAAATTGCTTCCCTAATAAAATTTACAAGGTCCAATAAAATTTCTATGATGCCTTTACTCATGTCAATCTTCTCCTATAAGCCTTTGGATTTAACTGGATCAAGAAGTAGAGAGTGACAACTTCCAAGATTTCAATATTGTAGTTGGTTGTCAAAATATTTCCAGAAAAAAACTTTGAAGAAATTTGTGATTAATGTGTTTTTTTTAGGTACAGTGTTATTTATTTCCTTCTGCAAGTTAAATAGAAAATTACTTTAAAAGGCTTATTACAGTGATAAAAAAAAACTTTGTCTCTAAACCTAACCCCAATATTGCATATAGAAGGAAAAAAAAAAAAAAAACCTCTCCAATATTGAAATATATATGGCTCTATCAAACTAAATGGGAAGCATTCATTGCCTAATGTCATTGTAAGAGGTCACCAAAAGTAGATGATAGTAAATAATTGACATATTTCAAATAATCCATGTAAATGTCATTTGAGGTAGTTAGTTATAGATGCACGCTCTTTCTTCCTCAGCCCTCCACAGATACAATTTGTTCCAGATGAATGGGTAAGGAAGGACACAATGATGAATAAGATGTTTACATTAAATTGCCGTTCATTATGATACTACCAATATAATTAGATCATATTAAAAATGGATTATAACGCTGAACTTTCATGATTCCAATAAATTAAAACATGCTGCTTTTTTGTTTTGTTTTGTTTTTCGAGAGAGCGATTTTTCATATAGGGCACATGTACTCACCAGAGAGACGGAGAGACAGAAAGTGAGAAATCAGCCCCTTCAGGGGAATGGCCACACCTCAATTCCTTCTCTTCTGTTCTCCTCTTGGGATTTTGGATATGCACACGCATGCATTAGATGTGAGTTTCAAATCACTGAGTCTGGGACTTGAACTGTGATTAACCATGTTGGATTCCAGAGACATCATCTGCATGTTCCAGAGCACGCTTTGAATAATCAAAGATTTACTGGATTAATTCCAAGATGGGTATTTTAGAAAGGCAAATCAGTGTCTTTCAACTAGGAATTTAATGGCTAGGACTTGAATGTGAGAGCCAATATTTTCTGTGAACTTAGATAGCAGTAATGCTCTGGAATCCAGTTCTTCACTTTATGGGCATGTTACCCACTCTGTCTTCATCTCTGCTGCCACAAAAGTCAGAGCATCACCATGACCCTCCACTTTGAGTCTGGACTAATCCTGTGCCATTTTCTCAGTGTTTACTTCAGTCAACACAAGACTACTGGTACTGGAAGTCCTTTGCCTCCTATTGATCTGGCTAAAGTCCCTTCAGGCTTTCATCCCTAATTAGCTTTTTGAGGAATTTGTGAGGTATGTACTAATCCCTTGAATTATTTTCTTTTAAAGAAAAAATTTAAATTTAAATATAACGTACTACTCAGTTGAATGTGTTCCTGTCTCTCCTGCTCAGTAAAATAAAAAAAAACTTTGTCTCTAAACCTAACCTCAATATTGCATATAGAGGGAAAAAAAAAAAAAAACCTCTCCAATATTGAAATATATATGGCTCTATCAAACTAAATGGGAAGCATTCATTGCCTAATGTCATTGTAAGAGGTCACCAAAAGTAGATGATAGTAAATAATTGACATATTTCAAATAATCCATGTAAATGTCATTTGAGGTAGTTAGTTATAGATGCACGCTCTTTCTTCCTCAGCCCTCCACAGATACAATTTGTTCCAGATGAATGGGTAAGGAAGGACACAATGATGAATAAGATGTTTACATTAAATTGCCGTTCATTATGATACTACCAATATAATTAGATCATATTAAAAATGGATTATAACGCTGAACTTTCATGATTCCAATAAATTAAAACATGCTGCTTTTTTGTTTTGTTTTGTTTTTCGAGAGAGCGATTTTTCATATAGGGCACATGTACTCACCAGAGAGACGGAGAGACAGAAAGTGAGAAATCAGCCCCTTCAGGGGAATGGCCACACCTTAATTCCTTCTCTTCTGTTCTCCTCTTGGGATTTTGGATATGCACATGCATGCATTAGATGTGAGTTTCAAATCACTGAGTCTGGGACTTGAACTGTGATTAACCATGTTGGATTCCAGAGACATCATCTGCATGTTCCAGAGCACGCTTTGAATAATCAAAGATTTACTGGATTAATTCCAAGATGGGTATTTTAGAAAGGCAAATCAGTGTCTTTCAACTAGGAATTTAATGGCTAGGACTTGAATGTGAGAGCCAATATTTTCTGTGAACTTAGATAGCAGTAATGCTCTGGAATCCAGTTCTTCACTTTATGGGCATGTTACCCACTCTGTCTTCATCTCTGCTGCCACAAAAGTCAGAGCATCACCATGACCCTCCACTTTGAGTCTGGACTAATCCTGTGCCATTTTCTCAGTGTTTACTTCAGTCAACACAAGACTACTGGTACTGGAAGTCCTTTGCCTCCTATTGATCTGGCTAAAGTCCCTTCAGGCTTTCATCCCTAATTAGCTTTTTGAGGAATTTGTGAGGTATGTACTAATCCCTTGAATTATTTTCTTTTAAAGAAAAAATTTAAATTTAAATATAACGTACTACTCAGTTGAATGTGTTCCTGTCTCTCCTGCTCAGTAAAATATGAACATCATGGGGGAAGAAATTTTTATTTATTTTCTTCACTGCTGTATCCAAAATATTTGAGAAACGTTATGAACAAGTAGGCATGAAGTTAATTTATGTTGAAGTAGTCATTAATGATGAAAAACATTTAAGTAAACAAGGTACAAATCCATGACTTCTTTAAACTTTCATTCTACTGGGGCGAGAAGGAAGAAACTGTGGGTGTCAAAGACAGACTGATAATTGCTTAAGACTGTGTGGAAGGAAGTGTCCTCAGTAGAGAGGTGTTAATACAGAAACTTGAGAGACAGAGTCAGCCATGTAAAGATTTTCCTTGGCACAGGGAATACTTAATTCTTGAGGAAACAGTTTTTCCTCAGTTCCAGATCTCTTGCAAGCAATAAGACTATGTTTTGAATTACAATGCTTCTCCAAAATGACTAATGCTGGGAAATAATTTATAATATTAATTTCTGTAGAACCTTGCCTGTTTTCCATACCCTTTTCATGCTTTTCTGACCTGCCATTTACTTTCATTATGTTACTTGCTGAAGATGAATAGGTAGATTCACTTTCCATATTTTTAAAAGAAACAAAGTAAAATCATTTCGTATATCATATGGAGGTGAGTGAGTAACTATAGCTTTTGACAATTACATACTTATGATTTTTGAATCATGTACATTATTAATAAAGTTGTTAACATATTAAAACCATGATAAAATGAAGAAAATGTATGTAAACTAAGGACAGGAATAGAATTTGTAAAGAAATAAATCAGATGTTAATTGAACTATTTTACTGGGCTTTATGAATTTGTTTTTCAGGTTTTTGCTATAGGGCTTGTGTGCTCACTGGAGAGATATAGAGAGAGACAGTGAGAGGGCAAGAGAGAAATCACCCCCGGGGGAATGGCCATGCTGCAGTCCTTTCTCTTCTATCCTTCTTCTGTGATTTTGCACACACAAGCACATGTGTCTGATGTGATTTTCAAACCACCAGGTCAGGGACTAGAACTACAATTGGTCATCTGAGAGTGAAACACCTTAACCACTATGGCTCCTGCTGACCCCAGGGCTTTATGGCTATTACTGAATAAAGTATATTAAAATATTGGCATTGGTAAATTCTAGCTAATAAGATATGTTTCATCTTTATAAATTCTTGAAAAAATGTGTGCAGGATTTTAGTTATTTAAGTGACTTACACTTCTTGTCTACTATTGTTATCTTTAATTTTTGACAAGTATAATGTAGATAAGTTGATATCATGTCATTTGGAAGGGATAGGATGACTTAATTATGTTAGTAAAGATAAATCTGCCCTTTATAATTTGTCCTAAAGTATAATAAGTGACATTCTAACGTGATATATCCTTGCGATACAGGAAATGTTCCAAAAATCACATTTATTATATTCTGTGGATTAAGTTTGTCTGCTTAACCTATTTTCCTGTTATTGTTTCAAATTGTTTAGAAATAGGGGACAGCAGGTGGCATGATTGTTAAGGCACTGGACTCCCACACGGCCAATCATGGTTTGAGTCTCCAACACAACGGCTCGCCTACTCACTTTCTCTGTTTTATTTATTTTTTTTTTTGGTCTTTCTATGGTTAATGCACATGCCTATAGCAATTAAAAATAATGACAATAATAATTGCAACAAATTAAATTAAATATTTTAAAAGAACAAAAACCAAAATTTTTAAAAATAATTATAAGACATTTAAAAATAAACAAAAGTGTATATGTTATTTAATATAGTGAATATAATATTAAGGTTGTAATTAATCATTCACTGATAATTATCTTAAAACTTTAAAACTTTATTTAGAATGTCTATTCTTATATCTCAGCATTTTAAGAAAAAATTTTTATAGAAACTGTCAACAATACTAATATACTTAATTAAAATTAATTAGGTAAAAGGAGCACAATTTTTGTATTATATATTATCAATTTTTATACCAGTTAAATAAAATTATAATTAATGTATTGTAATTATTTCTGAATTGTATTTTGAAATATATAAATTTTTTTCTAGCACAAAACATATTCAACAGTTTTCCAAATTTCCAATGTAAGTGCTCAGAAAAGGTAACATTTTTTTGTGTTAATATAACTGTCAGAAAGTTATTCAAGAAAAGCTTTTTTTTATGATAGTGTACACTTAAACTTTTCTATCAGTATTTTTTTCTTTCATTTTTTAAAAATTGCTTCACATCCAAAAAAAAAAAAAAGTTGCAAATTGTAGCTGAAAAATTATCTTTCTCTTTGGTGTTTTCCAGATACAGGGCTCATGGAAAATTATTTTTAAAATCCTATCATGCCTTTGATGTTAACTTAATCTGAGCCGAATCCCAATCTGAAGGCCTTATCTTTCTTGAAATGAAAATAAGTCTCAAAACCTTAAAATATGTCTTTATCATTTCAGATTCTTTTTTGAAACCTCTCAATCAGCCTTTCATGATATAAATAATTTTTTAATAGTTTTAATAATTTTATTTTACCATGCTGTCTTTTGGGTGATTCTTATTATCATATTCAAAATAAGTTATCTCTTCTTAAAGGCTAGGTTGGTGCTTGTCTCATTCATTAAAAATTTAAGATTCAACTCAATACCGATAATTTTTTTTTCTGAGATACTTATTTTTTTTTTTATATTCACCTATTTTGGTATTCATCAAAAATCAATCCTTTAGTTAGCTAGAAGATTTACTAATTGTAGGATACTTACTAATAAAATTGGTTTTTTATTTCTTGAAGACTAATTAAATATGACAGTATTCTCATTCAACACAGTGAAGGTAGGTCTTGCATAATTTCTCTCTTGTAGTGAAGTTAATAGTAACCACACTGACTTTTCAAATGCAAAGAAAGAATTTTAGAATAGAAGATGGTAGAAATGCCTATTATAGTGAAACTAATTCCAAATGAATATCAAGTGTGACTTTTCTGTGCCAGATTTTGGAAATAAGATAAATGATGACTTCTGTATAAGTTAATTATGACACTTTGAAAACTGAATTACAGAGACAAAAATTATGTATAATTTTACGAAAACTAGAAATGAAAGGATTATTAAATCATCTATTTCAGTCATTTAAAACTGATTACAACAAGCTTAAATAGAAAAAACAATTTCAGAAAATTAATAAAATTGGTGTCACTATATGTTTATTAGTGGTTAAGAGGCACGCACGCTCCCTTAACCACTAATCCACTGGGTTGATGCAGAGAAAATGCTTTTTAATGAGGTATTAGCTCAGAGTCAGGATTATGAGTGACTATTTATTTATTTATTTTTAGAGCATGTGTCCCATGCACAGCAGAGAGAAACAAAGAGCGAATGGGAAAATACTCCCCCCAGTAGGGAGGACCACGCCACAATTCCTTGTCTTCCATTCTCTCAGAACTTTGGGTATGCATGCATGCCCATGTGACCAAACATGTTTTGCAAGCTGCTGTGTCTTTGACCTGGTGGGATCCAGTCACCTTAACCTCCATGCTAACTGTGGTCCCTATATCAAAATCTTTATACGAGCTGTTTATAAATCTGGTTTTAGTTGCATTTTCACAAGAAGATTGTTATTTACACAATAAGCAGTTGCAAATGATAACAATTTTTTTCTCTTTGATAGCTTTTTACTGTGCAATATGATGAGACTATTTTCTTATACTCATAATTTCCACTGATTTTCTGATATACTAATAAATTTCTAGCCATAATACCAACTTTTGGTATTATTTCATGTGATTCCTCAGGGTAAGCCTTAAATGTAATGATACATTTTAATTCAGAGAAGATAGCTGAGTAAGCACTTATAGGCCTTCTTTGAAAGCTTTTATGGTGATAGAGTTTGTTTCTAAGTTAGTAAACAGTAGCTTTCGATATTATTTACTGATGAAAAATTTGATCACTTTTCTGAGTTAAAACAAATTTTGAAATAGTCTTTTATTTCCCAGAGTTTTACCTCACAAAGATATTTGAAAAAGTTTATCCAACCTACAGTTCCCTCATTTGGGTAATCATCTTGTGCATCAAAATGTCAGGTGTGATACACTGTTTACTGTTCTCTGCAATTAGAAACTTTCGCAGGGACCATCAGTTGGCGTAATGGCTATGTCACTGGACTCCTCTGTACTTGACTACAGTTCGAACCCCAGACCTGGTGGCTTAAAACTCACTGAGCATTGACTACAGTTCGAACCCCAGACCTGGTGGCATAAAACTCACTGAGCAGGGCACGTGTGCGTACACGCCCAAGATCCCGAGAGGAGAATGGAGAAGGGATTGTGGAGTGGCCATCCTCCCTGGGGGGTGATTTCTTGCTTTCTCTCTCTCTGGCAAGCACAAGTGTCCTATAGCGAAAACCTCTCCAAAAACAAAAGAAAGAAACTTTTGCAACATTCTTGGGGCAATATAATGGTTACTTATATTAATATTTTCAATACTCTTGCTTTCTGTTAATAGTGGGATATTACATTTGCTTATTCTACATTTACTAGTCACTCATACGTGAGTGACTAAGAGCTGTGCAAGTCATCTGCACATTCCTTGTCCCTTTTTAAAGTTCTCCTTGTCCACTAAGTGCATGTACATTTTCTAAACCATTTTCAGAAACGTTTCTTAAATAAAATCTTTTGAATTTTAAATTTTATGAGATTATTTAGAAAGATGTAACCATAGTAAATGAAAATAACTGCATTTCAGATTAGTACTTTATGGTAATTCTATATTCAAAAATAGTTTATTTAGAAAAGTTAAAAAAATCATTTACAATTGTAATGATTCAGCAAATCACCAGTTACACTTGACAGATGACATTCATGGAAATATCTGCATTTGTTAGAAGGAATGTAAACAGTGGTTATTTCAACATAAACTGAATTTTTTATGTTTAATTTAAAAATAGATGATACACAATTTATGTCAGTTAGAGCCATATAGTTAGTCACTATTCTCTTTTTTTCTTTTGGAGGGATTTTTGCTATAGGATGTGTGCACTTGCCAGAAAGAATGAGAGACAGAGAGACAGAAAGTGAGAAATCACCCTCCCTGAAGGGATGGCCACACCATAAGCCCTTCTCCTCCACTCTCCTCTCAGAATCTTGGGCACGCACATGTGCCTGGTGTGAGTTTTAAGTCACCAGGTCCAGGACTCAAACTGCAGTTGACTACATGGGAGTTCAACAACATAGCCATTACCTCAAATGCTGGTCCTGTCACTATATTCTCTTAAAATGAAAAATCAAGAATAAAAATAATTTGGGATTACTCTGGCCATTCCATTCCATTCATGTTCAGTTGTATCATTAGGGTATAAGATATTAAAAACTACATTACCCTTGTGACTAGTTAATTAATTATGTAATAAGCAGTAGGTCAGTGGGGCTAGTAAGGTTGCATAGTGGTTACGGCAGCTTTATCTCACACAGCTGACTGGGCGGACTCAGAGACTGGAAAAACACTATGCGTGCATGTGCCTACACACTCAAGCTCTCGAGAGGAGAATGGAGGAGAAGGGATTGCAGTGTGGTTGTCCTCTGGGGCGGTTGGGTGCTTTCTCACTTTCTCTCTCTCGAAAAAAATAGTCAGTGAAGTGAAAGAACCGAGCAAGAGGTCTTATACAATATAAGAAATAGACTGTGAAAACTCAGTACACAAATTGTAATTCATATTAAACATTTATAGCTTAGATTCATTATAATTTTGAAGTGCTAATACAGATCTTGATGTAATAGAATAAAAAATTTGTACAATGGTATAGTTGTTTTCTATTACTGTTTTTCTTTTAGAAATACAGGTATATTGAACTACCTGAGAGAAATAAGAATTCAGTCAACAGCCTTGCCATATGTTTTATGGACATTGAAAACAATTTTCTTATTTTCTGCACTTGGAAGAAAATTTTGCTTCAGTAAATCTGCTTCAAATTGCATCATATTTAAAGAAATAGCTCTATATCATCATACTGAATGCCAACTTGGATTGTACACAGCTTGCTTTAATATATTTAAAATTTTAGTTAAAAATGTAAATAGTAGCACAATTTATTAGTCACTATTTACTGTGTTCCTTAGAAAACAATTTTCAGGGTGCATATGACATTCTGAGGGGGATATTTGCCCTCTATTTATATGTACTTAAAATGTATTAATATTTAGATTGCAGGAAATGCATTTTGTGTCATGCATATATATATATGTGTGTATTCTATATAAACAAACCTCTTCAGCTGTTAGAATTATATATACTAAACACTGTCATTTTATCCCATATGTTATTTGGTTAGTCCACAATTAAGTATTTTTCTGTATAATACGCATGCAGTATTATTTTTCAGAGTAATCACACTACTCATTTTATTTGAGGAAATGTAGTTTAGGAACAGAATGTGCTGAACATGTTTCATTGCAAGCTCTAGGTGGGAAGATTTAGCATTCTTCATAGAAACTGAGTTTGTTCAGTGTATGTTCAATGAGGAATACTATCCTGACTCCTGTATCATGAATTTTTTTAAATTTTTTTATTAATTTATTTTTCTTTTTTTAACATTTATATGCTATACATCATTACAGTATACAAAATGAATTTTTCATCTAAAATACACTGTCTGTTGGCTCAATCAAGCATCAACATATGTGTTATCAACAAACAATTTTTCATTTCTTATGTCTTGTATATTTTGCGTTTTTCTTTTTTTTTCCATCCTTGATTCCCTACCCCTAACCCTCTGCCCTGTCCAACCCTCCTCCCATTGTCTCTGTTATCCATGATTGCTTTCTATGCCTTTCCCCCCCACCATTTAATTGCTTTGCTAATGAACTTAATTTGTCTAAATATTTGCAATAGCAAGCACAGCTGATATATACATACACAAGAACCCATGTCTGACTTTAGGCATAAACCTCAGTGAGTAGAATGAGCATACTATAAAATAGTACCTAGCTGGGGCTATATAGCTTACTATGGTCATCAAATACACAGTTTTTTCTTTAAATTTTGGTAATCCCAATTATTCACAATTCTGTAGTTGCTAGTTTAGCTACTGCTACAATTTGAATATGTCACCCCTAAATTTGTGTGTTAGGATTTGGTTCCTATTGTGAGGGTATGAAGGGGCACAGTCATACTCCAACTATGGTGTCAAGAGATGGAGCTTCTGGGAGATGAGCAGAGTAGGATGAAGTCATTAGGAAGGGACCTCCATAACTAAATCCTGGAAGAGGGACATGAGCATGGACCCAGATGCAGTCTTTTGTCTTCTCACCATGTGACGTGCTGAACTGTCTCTGAACTCTACAGAATTCCCATCAAGAAGATCCTCACCAGATGTTGCTCCTGGACCTTGAAGCTCTGACATTCTGAGCTGAATAAACCTGTTTTCTTTGTAAATCACCTGGACACATGTATTTCTCTTAATAGAAATAGAAACAACTACTAATTAAACTTTATTATACATATAATACAACCATAGTCAATTATTTTTATTTATGGTAGTTACATTCTATAAATGTCCACAAGTACTGAAATAGTGAAGACTGAATTATTGCTCTCAGTGGAAACGCAGGGTTAGGTGGGTTTTTTTGTTTGTTTTGTTTGTTTGTTTGTTTGTTTTTTGAGAGGTTTTTGGAAGACAGAGAGAGACAGAGAGATAGAAAGCGAGAAATCACCCCCCAGGTGGGATGGCCATGCCGTAATCCCTTCTCCTCCATTCTCCTCTCAAGATCTTGGACACGCATACACACACACCCGGCGTGAGTTTAAGCCACCGGGTCCAGGACTCGAACTGTGGTTGCCTACATGAGAGTTCAGTGACATAACCATTACGCTAACCGCTGGTCCCGGATTTGGTGTTTTAAACTCTGTCAGCTCACAGAATTTTTGTCATCTGCAATGGCATCTGTGTTATGTTGTATAATTTTATTTGTGAGAATCTTTGCAAAAGACGCCAGACTTATCAGTACTGAAAACCTGGTCTCTTGCCGCTTTCCCCATACAACACTTAGTAGGTACTTTTAGAATGCCTCTTACATTTCAAAAGGCATAAAAAATGTTAAGATTCAGATGAAGCAGGGTTTTGCAAAATAGGAGGCTGGGAAGGGTTTAATATTTTCTTGGTTCTGGGTAAAGTTTTACAACAGTGCTGCCCATTATGTTTTCTCTCTTTTCTTTCTGTTTTTTTTTTTTTTTTATGAATAGATTTAGTGGGAAATGAGAATTTAATTACTATGAGTTTCCATATGTCCCTAGTTTATATTAGAATTCGCTTTTTGTGTTGCACATTTTAAGAGTTTTGACAAATACATAATTATGTCTATACCAGCCCATACTGTGTCATGTAGAACAGTTTCACTACCCTAAGGTTCAAATCACTCTACCTATTCATCTCTTTGTCCTTTTTTTCCAAATCTCTGGCAACTACTAGTCATTTCACTGTCTTCATTATTATGCCTTTTTCAGATCATCATGTGTTTGATTTATATTGT
This sequence comes from Tupaia belangeri chinensis, assembly GCF_000334495.1. Taxonomy (NCBI): domain Eukaryota; kingdom Metazoa; phylum Chordata; class Mammalia; order Scandentia; family Tupaiidae; genus Tupaia; species Tupaia belangeri. The sequence continues at coordinate 969,938 of NW_006209847.1, read as the reverse complement.
AGGTAGTCTTTTCACATCAGTTTCATTCACTTAGCAGCATGCGTGTAAGTTTTCTCTTTGTCTTTTCATGGCTTAAGGAATCTTTATGATTCAAAAGTTCTCTAAATTATCATGAAGGCTGGTAAATACCACATAAAAAATAACCTGCTGGGCTTGCAGATGGTGCAGTGGTTAAGGCAGATGGATTTCACAAGACCAACTATGAACTTTAAGTCCCAGACCTGGCAGCTTGAAAAAACACTGTGCATGTGGACGTGTGCCCAAAATCCCAAGAGGAGAATGAAGGAGAAGGCAGTGCAGTGTGGCAATGAGCAGGTCAGTTCCCTGGGGTGTGGGAGGTTGGGGGGAGGGTTCTTGCTTTTTTTCCTTTTCTATTTCTCTCTTCCTTTCTCTTTCTCCCTCTGGTGAGTGCATGTACCCTACAGCAAATATAAAACAAAAATAAATAAATAAAGTAACCTATGATTTTCTTTAAACCAAAAGGACAGAGGCTACCAATTTAATGAGAGATATATTGTCTAAGTTAACTTTTTTTTTTTTTTTGGAGAAGTTTTTGCTATAGGGCATGTGCACCACCCAGACAGAGACAGAGACAGAAAGCGGAAAGCAAGGAGTCACCCCACGGGAGGATGACCACACTATAATCCCTTCTCCTCCATTCTCCTCTCAGGATCTTGAGCACACATGCACGTGTGCATGACATGAGTTTAAGCCACCGGGTCCAGGACTTGTACTATGGTCAACTACATGAGAGTCCAGAGACATAGTCATTATGCCAACTGCTGGTCCCCTAAGTTAACTTTTTACAAGTTAAATATTATAAAATTCCCTTTGAGAAAAGTAAGTGTTGAATTATGTTTACTTGCTGAATTTTTCATAAATATGGGCAGAAGTAAAAGCGAAAATGTTATCTGACAACAGAGATGCCAGAAGTAGAGGTTAAGGAATTCAGTTACTTTTTTTAAACCTCCGTTGTATGAGTTTTAAGTATCTCTGTTTTTATGGCTAGAAAGTCATGTATTTATACATTTATTTTTAGGTTTTGCTATAGCAAATGTGCACTCACTGGAGAAAGATGCAGAGAGAAATGGAAAGTGAAAAACTACCCCCTAGAGGGAATGGCCACATTGCAGGTAATCCCTTCAATCCCTTCTTCCATTCTCAGGGAAACTGGGCATACACACACACAGGCCCAGTGTGTTTTTCAAGCGACTGGGTCTAGGACACAAACCATGAAGTCAGACATATGAGATCTAGCCATCTTAACCACCATGCCAGTGGCTGATCTAGAAAATATTTTCTTTTAAAAATCTTTATTTCTCCGTGTACTAGTTGGACATGTGTCTATGCATTTCCGACTGACTCAGCTTTACTTACTATGTTACATATATTGTAGTTAAAAAGGAACACCTACAATAATTTTGAAAGTATGTTACTTCAGTGTAAAAGGAGCCTTTTCAACTTAGAACACTTTTGGCTCTGCTTTGATCATTTTAAATATACCCTAAAATGACCAGTCACCTTTAAACCAGTTGGTCCAATGAAGAAAACATTAACTTAGGAAGAGAGAACATAAGAGTTATGAAATAGTGAGGAGTTACTTTCCACCCATCCCAACACACAGAACATTGGAAAAAGAATGAGAGATAGAAGGACATATCCTTGGAACTCTAGAGAACAGATTTTAAGATTTGGAAGATAATTTAAGTTATGATGTAAGTATTTGAAGAATTTATTTAATTCTTAGAATTTAATAAAGTATTTCAGAGAAATATATGCCTGTTGAAGAGAGAGATGAATAACTGATCACAAAATATGTTTGGTGGAACTTATTTTATAAGTTTGGTTTTGAATTTACATATAGTAGCAGTTCTTTTGACTTGAATACACTCAACTTCCCTTTGATGTTTTAGGTGGTATCTTGTAATAAACATGATATTTTCATGTTTATAATTATAAAATAAAAGTGATCAATGGCTAAATTTTTTTAAACTTATTTTTGTTGATTGTATCCTTTCAGTCATATTTTGGGAATTTGTCTAACTTCATCATTTTTTAAAAAATAAATAATAGATACAGAAAGATGAATGACATAATCGCTATGGTTTTAAGTAAGATTTAGTCCAAAGAGTAAAAAGAAAATTTAATTGACAGTAGCCATAAGATATGTCAGGTTAAACCATATACATTTGCTATTCTGTTGATTAAAAAATGGTTGTGTATTGGCAACTTCACTTGGCTTAATATGGCATTACAATAAACATGATGGAAAAATACATAGAATACAGTCGAGAACAAAATCACATCTACTTCAGATTGAAAGTAAAAGGTCTGGCTTTTGGGAATTGACACAGACTATTTTTTATCTGGTAGGTGTTAACAGATGGATGGAAGAGGAACATTTTAAAATTAGCAAAGGCCATTTGGTATACCTCGTCTCTTACATTTTCAAGTGAAAATTATTTATTTTATTCTAACAGCCACAGGGCTCTATTCTTACAGTAACCACTTCTAGTGATATCAAAATAGCATCTTAGATGGATTTTAAAAGTCTAAAACTATGGGACCAGCAGTTAGTGTAATGGCTATGTCGCTGGACTCCCACTAAGTCGAACGCAGTTCAAGTTCCAGACCCGGTGGCTTAAACTCACACCAGGCGTGTGTGCGTGCATGTCCAAGATCCCAAGAGGAAAATGGAGGAGAAGGGATTGCGGCATGGCCATCCTCGCTGGGGGGTGATTTCTCGCTTTCTGTCTCTCTGTCTCTCTCTGTCTGTCTGGAAAGCGCAAGTGTCCTATGGCAAAAAAAAAAAAAAAACCTCTCCATAAAAAAAGAAGAAAAAAAGTCTAAAACTAAATTTCTATAAGGCTTGCACTATACTTTTAACTCAGCCTGTGTGGCACTGCATTGGAAAGCAAATTAAACAAGATTGTATTTGGAACTGGTAGCATTGATTTAAGTTAGTAAAGTCCTTTGTTTCTGATTTTCCCTGATAAAATATCTGGAAATACTACTTATCAATTTTTTTTTATTTAAAACTGTTAACATTTCAGTGAGTGAGATGAATGGACAAGTACACCCTGGCTTGCATGATTCACAGTGGACATTATTTATTCAGCCCATCTTGTTGCTTACATCTCTGCTTATCTATAAAAAGACAGTTCATCACCTCATCAAAGTGATTACATGTGCTCTTAAACATTTTTCCTCTTAGACATTGATGATTTTTTTTAGTTATTTTAACCCAGGATCTAATTATATAATAAACATAAATGTACACTCTTGGTGGGAATGTAAATTGATCCAGTTAGTGTAGAAAGCAATATGGAGGTCCCTCAAAGATCTACAAGTAGAACTACCAAATGATCCAGAAATTCCACTCCTGACTATCTACCCAAAGGAGGGGAGAACACGCAGTCAGGAACGTACTTGCATAGCTATGTTTATTGTGGCATTATTCACAATTGCTAAGCGTTAAAACCAACCTAAATATCCATGAGCAAAAAAAAAAAATGTATGGCACATATATTTTATAGAATACTCCTCAGCCATTAAAAACAAAACAAAACAAAACAAAAAACAACAAGATCCTGGCATTTAATAGAAAGAGATGAAATAGAAGATTTACTGTTGAGTGAAGCAAACCAGGCTGTGAAAGAGAGACATTTTATGTCTCCACTTAACGTATACCAACCGCCCACACTCTGTGGTGGAAATGGAAAGACTAGAGGAGATAGAAGCATGGAAAATTGTTCAGAATTCTAAAGACTTTGAGGAAAGAGAATGGAAGAAGGGAGAAAGTACGAGAACAGAAACTAAGGAGAAAAGTGGAAAGGTGGGACTCATAGACAGATTATTTTCTGTTTATGATAACATGCGTGCTATCCTGGACTGGACTGGCCTGGAGTGAGGTGTGTTCATGTTGGGTAAATTCACTTTACAAGCTAAGGAATGTATACTGATTGAATGTATGAAATAAAATAAATTTTTAAAATTTAATTTAAAAAAAGAAATGAAGATTAATAAGATATCTATTACATAAATCCCTGTGCAAAAAAAAAATGACATTTTGCAAATGTTTGTCACTGCAGGACAAAGTTAAATTAAATCAAATAGCAGTAAAAATAAGTCACAAAACACTGCCTTTTCTTTCTGTATAGAAATACATTTTATTTTCATTTGAGTTAATGTTTCTCTTTATTTATAATAAACTTGAAAAATGTTTTATGCTATGACATGATTTTAATTACATTCTGTTTGGATTGTGTGCAGTTGTTTATTTCTTTACAACTCACTATTTGCTTTTGTCAATTTAAATTTTTAATCTATAATAACTTTCTGTGTAGATTTTCTCTTTGATAATATCTAGAAACTTCTGTATATTCTTTTCAGTTTCCATTTCTTAAATATGTGCATTTTCAAACAACTGAAACAGCAAATTGGATGCTGGAGATGCCTTTTACATATTATCATTTGTATTTTTAATTTGCCAGCATTGCTAATCACAGCATAATATATGAACTATGACTGAAACAGATGTATGGTCTTATATTTTCAAGTCATCTCATTATTTAATAATTCTATTTCCTATGTGATCTCTTTCTCATTCACTTATTTTATGTATATCTTTCCTTGGGTCTATGTTAACAAAATGTATTTTCTTTTTTGTCCTTTTCTCTAGTTATTATACATTCCTCAAAGCTGTAATCATTAAAATACAGGGTTTTTTTTATTGTCAAGTAAGCAAAACCTCTATTTCAGAATATATTTCAAGAGAATGTAAGCATTGTGTGTCATATTATTGATTGAAATAAAGTTTTGCTTCTCATCAAAAAGCTTTTATATTTTGTTGGTATTTTTAAAACGTTTACACACTGTCGTTGTTACACATCTAATGCTTTTTTTAAAAAATAAGAACAACTTTGCATCAGGATTCACAAATACAAAATTTTAGGTACAAAATATATTCTATATTCCAGTTGTACTTTGTAAGGCAATGTATGACGCCTTCATCTTTTAAAATCTCATCTGAGGACTATAAAAGAAAACATTATGATGGATAAATCCTAAATTATGCAAATATGATACAAAAACCCATGATAAGGCAGAATGTGTGCATAAGATAAATACATCCATTGACTGCTCCATGTATGGAAGACTTGCTTCTCAGTCATTAGAACTGGTTCTTCCGGTATTGGGCCACCCAGAGATAAGCAGCAATAAAATAAAAGATCTGCTCTATGGAACTGTCAGACCAGACTGCAATTCCTATCACTGGATGTAAGCTGAGCAGTTAGAACAGACATTAATGTACTATATGTAGACTGGTAGTTGAATTATCCTGAAGTACAAATTAAGTGAAAGAGTCTCAATTCATTGAATGAAGGAAAGAAAGAACCATTTTTAAAAATAAAGATGAAGGGAACTATTAGATAAGTTCTTATTGTAATTCTTATGTTTTTTAGATTTCCTATTTACTGATTTCCATAAGCAAGAGAGACACAAAGGGAAAGACAAAGATATAGGCAGCACCAACAGAGTTTCAACACCATGAGCCACTTTCAGATTCGAGTAAGCTCTGGACCATCGGCACACACAAGCCTGCACACTTAAAGAGGTCACTGGATGCAAACTAGGAGTGTCACATTTTACCACTATACCTCTCAGTCCCTTTTTGCAATTCCTGTACCAATTTTTATGCATGATGTAGTTCTCTTTTGAAATCTAAGAGAGGCAAGTTGTAAGTTTTAGTTACTTTCCACTTTTGTATTGATGGTGATTCCTTTTCCAAATGGCATTTTTATTGTAAAGAAGAAAACTTTTCTGGGTACCTGTGATCTCTTTTAGGACTCAGCTCAAGAATTAGAAATTATCATTATGGCTACAATATAAGAACATCAAATAAAAAGGTAGGAGATTAGAGTGCTTGGAAGACAAGTTTAAATCATGACTCATTGCTAGACACTCCGTTATTTTAGGGAAATAATTTCAGTATTTTGAGGTAGACAACATAGGGTGGTAGTGCTTACGTGCCTGAGGTGTAGAACCGGACAACCTGGGTCACATTCTATCGTTAGCTGTGTAACCTTCCTCAAGTTACTACCCTCTCCTGAGAGCAGGGATAATGTGGTCTTTCTATCAGCTGTATACACAGGTCTACAGCTGGCCAGAGCTGGTGGAATGGAGAAACCTTCCGAATTAACTTAGCAGTTTCGATGATTAATGCTGGTCTGAACTTAAAGACGTTAGACATAAATTATGCTTTGGGACTTTGTCTTCCAAACTCAAAGTAATCTGAAATGTCATGAGCACTGCTCTTCTTATGGTTAGAGGTAGAGATAAAACTGAACAGTGGACATAAAAATAGTATAAGCAAAAATACAATTATTTTATGCTGCTATGTTCTGAGTTCTAGTTGTTTGCAACAGATCTTACACAGATTTTGCAAGAATACAGTCACTATATTGGATACTTTTCCAACCCACTGTTAACACTGAACTTTATGGACACCAACTTAATGACTAGTATAATGGGACTCTTTTCCCTTCCTTGGAGAATGGTTTCAGACATAATCCTAATTTAGTTCTGCCTAATCCCTATCATATGATGATTGTCTTGTAATAGTCATGTATCAATCAAGCATTGTGTTCCTAAACTAAAAAGAACACCAGTAATAACATCAAATATAATAAATAGGATTAAAAAACTATAGAGATCTGTGTGAAGCAAATCCTTTGGACTCTTTGAAACAGTTCTCTGTGGTACACCAGTTCCAATTTGTCCCACATTATTTACCACAGGAAGCTATGGTTCAATATTAGTTCCTGCAGTCCTCTACTTATTTCCTGTGTGGAAAAAGAACATATGGATAAAAAGAAATAACAGCATGCTCTTTACCTTCAGAGTCCTAAACACTTCACATAATAAGAACAAATTGAGTTAAGTATACAAAATAATCATAACAAAACAGATTACTCTTTTGTATTCAGTGATAAATTTCACCTGACTGGTTAGCTAATATTATCATTTACTTCAGAAATATTCCAGCAAAGGAAGTATAAGTTATATCTACATGGCTCTTCTGTAGGAAACAAGAGATTACATGATATTTTCAACTTAGCATAAATATTGGAGATATATTAATAAGAAGTGATCTATTTAAAACTTTAAGCACAGAACTTCATATATTGGATACACTGATTAACAGTTCCTTTTTCCTTGATATTCTTGCATTTCTACGGAAGACGCTTCTCTTTGAAACTTACACCATTTCCTGTACGTATCTGAAGTAAACCATGTCACCAAGAGTGAAAAATATTCAAACTACCAAAGACACAGAGATGAATGTTTCACCTAGAATGAATCCTCCTTTACAGACAATTTATTTGGATTCATGTTTGCTTAGGGTTTCTATTATAATTGTTAATTTCTCTTAATTATTAATTGAAAATATTTTCTAATGGATTATTTATTAACTTTATTTATTCATTCATTTATTTTTAATTTAACGAGAGAGACAGAGAGAGAGAAAGTGAGAAAGCTTGCCACCAGATCTGGAACTCGAACCATAGTCGGCCATATGAGAGTGTCCAGCACTTTAAACGCTATGCCACCCTCTGTTCCCCATCACAGAAAGTCTTCTAACAGAAAAAATGGGACAATGTGTATAATTATACTTTCTTAGACTCTGTGAGTATGTGATCTAAAACAAATTTCCCTACTTTCAAACATAAACAGCAACTGCCTAAATATTATAAAGTTCCTTTAAACTTCATGTATACCTTCTCTTCAATGTCCTTCATAATCTAGTAAATTTAAGCAAACTGAAAATCTTAGCAATATCCTGCTATAAACAAATACTTTATACTACATGTGATCATTAATATATAATATCAAATAGTCGCTTACAATATTTTGGTTATGCATTTTTAATCTTTTCTTAATACTAATTATTTGTATTGATAGATTCTGTGAAAGTTTCTATTAATATGTGATTTTATACATTTCTGGAAATAATTCATAATATCATGATGTTAAACCAAAAGATACATGCCCATTTTAGAAGTGAACCTTGATACTTGAGATGTGGCTCTCCGATCAATGTCACTAGCATCATATCAGGGCTCCTGAGAACTGCAGAATCTCAGACTCACATCATGCTTATTTAATTAGACTCTGTATTTGAATAGATAGCCATATATGTATAAATAAGTAAGTATGAAAAGCACAGTTGTAAAATTCAGCTGACAGTGTTATGAAAATCTAGCCATGAATGAGAGTAAATCAATATCCATTATTTTTCTATTACAATTTTTTTTAAATTATTGTTTTTGTCTGTTGTTAAAATAATTTATTGTAAATGTATTATTATTATTATTATTGCCATAGGGTGTGTACACTTGCTGGAGAGGCAGATAGAGGGAAAGTGAGAAATCAACCCCAAGGAGGGATGGCCATGCCATAATTTCTTCTCCTTTCTTCTCTCAGGTCTTTAAGCATGCACTTACATGCACCCAGTATGATTTTTAATCTGCTCATTCTAGGACTTGAACTGCAGTCAGCCATGTGAGAATCCATTGCTTTAACCACCACACTATCTGCTGGTCCTAATTTTATTGTAATTTCTGGCTCATACCTAATAGTTGTATATCTTTGCAGTGTACAGTGGGATTATTCAGAACATGTACACAGTAGGCGACCATCAGATTAAAAAACACATACTGGGACTGGCATACAGCTTAATGGTCACACCACTGGACTCCCACATAGTCAGTTCACAGTTTGAATTCTGGACTTGGCTGTCTTAAATCTCATATTGGGCGCATATGCATGCACGACCAACATTCTAAGAAAAGGCTAGAGAGGTGATTGTGGGTGGCCATCATCTCTAGTGTGTGATTTCCTGCTTCTTTCTTTCTGGTGAGCACACATGCCCTGCAGCAAAGATCTCTCTTAAACAAAGGAATTCTAGGGGCCTGCCTGCAGGTGGCTTAGTAGTTAAAGGTCTCTCTCTAGTCAAATTAAAATAAGTAAATAAATAAATAAATAAATAAATAATTAAATAAAATAATTCTTTAAAAAATTTCTCTAACATTTCTCTAAAACATTACTGATTTTTTTTATTCTTTGTTTTTCAGATTTCAGGATTTTGCTTTTCTTTTTGATAGGTTCAGTAATTTGTTAAAATTTTTATTTTAACTGAAACATAAACTTTTCTCTCTTCCTGACCCCTTTGCATTTGGAAAATATTTATGAGCATTCTTATTTGTGACAGAATGGTTATTTACATGAGTTCAAAATATAATAATATCTGTTGACTTGCATCAGAAATTTAATTCTTATGGATCTTCGTGCAAATAACAGACCAAATTGAGATTAAATAAGTTAATTTTTACCTTTCTTTAGTAAAAAGAGAATGGAGAGAGAAAGAAAAAGTGTCTAAGAAGAAAATTAGAGTGCATTTGTCACTAGATTATAAGCTTTGTCCATGTTTTGAGTTTAAGATCTTTAAAAATGTGGGCAAACAAGTCTAGTATGGAAGGGAAGGAGGGGAGAGAGGAAGGATTAAACAAGTAAAAATATGCTTAATTGACAAAAAAGTGAAAAGCTATTTGCTGATGATAATGTATGCAATATCTTTCTCTTGACTGACATGCATGGTATTTGTGCTGGAAAAAGAAATGTGCACTGTAAAGACATGTGATCAAATGTAAATAAATAAATAAATGAAAGTGCATACTTACCATGTCCAACATTAATAATTACTTTTTTGTTGTGTACATTTGGAATTTATCTTACTGCTTATTTGAAAGTTTATCTTAAATTATCATTCTCTACTCTTGTGTACTATACTATTAATGATGTTACCTGTTTACATGTAAAATTGTATATATTAACCATGTTCTTTCATTCCCCATACCGCAGCACCGTTTCCAGTGTCTGGTATCTACCATTACACTCTCTATTATTCAGATGAATCTGGCAAAAGGTTGTCTCCTTACTATACTGATTGTTTCTTTTGCTGTGCTGTAGCTCTTTAATTTAGTGTAATTCCACTTGATGCCTTTGAGGTCTTATTTTAAAATATTTGCCTAAGCCAATAGCCTGAAGCATTTCTTTTATATTTTCTTTTATTAATTTTATAGTTTTAGATTTAACTTTTTAATTTTTTTTGAGTAATTTTTTGTACATGGATAGATAAAGATTTAATTTTATTCTTATGCCTATGGATATTCGATTTTCCTGGAGTCATTTATTGGGCACACTGTTTTTTTCCCTTCCGAATTATCTTGGTACATTTCTCAAAAATCAGTTGGCTGTATGTTTTTCGACATATTTCTGTTTTCCATTCTATTCCATTGGTATAATGTATCTATTTTTTGCGCCAGTACCACCAAGTTTTTATTATTATGGCTTTGTGATATATGTTGAGGTCAGATAGTATAATACCTCTAGCTTTGTTCTTTTTGTTCAAGATTGATTTTGCTATTGAGTGTCTCTTGTGGTTCCATACAGATTTTAGAATTGTTTTTTCTACTTCTGTGGAGGATGTTATTGATATATATTTTGAAGGTTTTCACCATAGGGCATGTGCACTTATCGGGGAGAAATAGAGAGAGATAGAGCAAGACAGTGAGAGACAGCGAGAAGGAAAGTGAGAAATCACTCCCCTCCCTGAGGGGGATGGATATGCCACAATTCCTTTTCTTCTATTCTCCCCTTGGGGCTTTGGGCATGCAAACACAGCACCCAGCTTGACTTTCAAGCTGCCAGGTCCAACTCAAACTGTGTTTGGCCATGTGGGCGTCCAGTGCCTTAACCCCTACACAACCTGCTGGTCCTGTGTTGTTGATACTTTTATAAGGATTGCACTGATTTTTTCTTTCTCTGTAGATCACTTTGAGGGTCACTTTGTGTCAGTGTCAGCATTTTAACAATATTTATTCTTCCAACCCATGAAAACGGGATGTCCTTTTTGTGTGGGTATATCTTTTATCAGTGTTTCATCATTTTCATTATAGAGATTTTTCACCTCCTTGGTTAAATATTTTTTTTGCAGGTATTTTGCATTTGAGTATGGCTATCATAAATGTAATCGCAGTTGATTTCTTCCTCAACCAGTTTGTTATTGGTGCACAAAAGTGCTACTCATTTTTAAATGACAATTTTTTGCACAGCGGAGGGAAGTTAGAACTCAGGCAGAAAGCCATAGTCTCATTGGTGTGAGTCATACTGCAATGATATTTGAAGTTGTAAGAATACCTGCAAATCCAGGGAGGAAATACTACAAAAAAAAGACAAAGAAGGTAGAACCCTAAAATGTGTATCTATAATAAATATACTTAAACCCAGTCTGACTTTTGACTCTACCTACGGAAAGGCTGAAAGAACTGAAACCACCTTGGAGAGCCAGGGTCAGAATTTTGAGCAGCACCAAATTGGAATTTTTTTCTAGGAACACAGGAAAACAGAAACAGATATACTTTAAATTAAAACTAAGTACCTGAAAAGCAGTCAAGGTCCCTGGGCCATTTCAGAAGTGAGAATAGTTTTTGTTTATCAACCTTATCTACTTTCTGAGTATGAAGCATGCAAGAGACAAGGACTGGAAATTCACAGAAAAGTCAAGAGAAGAATATGAAAACTCCAAGTTTAAACAAGTGTCCCTAGAAACTGAAGAGCAATAGTGGGATTCCAGTCAACTGAGCACATCTACAGGGTTAACAACAACCTCAGTAATGGGGGAAAAAATGGAAAAAAAAATCTGTGAAGGATGACAGAGCTTCCTGTCCAAAGGAGAAATCACTATGTGATGGTGGCCTGCAGCACCAGAAAAAGTAGTCAGTTCTCCCATTACCCACAAAATTGCCCCAGTCAGACAGGTTCACAGAGATATTTTTCAGGTTTGGTGCCCACAATCAAAGATCATCTCCAAAGGCCAGAAATTATTAGATGCACATAGGAGACGGTGTGCCCATGCTTATCTAAATCAAAAGGATATTCCTGCCACAGCAAAAGTGACCTGCATTGAGACACATTACAAAAAAAAAAAAAAAAAATTAAAGGTGGGAAGAGAGAAAGCATCTTCAGAATGTCCTCAGGAAGGGATGTGTTCTGAAAGGACTAATCATCCAGAAGTGGCTCCTCCACTCACAGAGGATTTGCCTAATCCCCAAGAGTCTACAGCTCTCCTCAAGGGAGTTAAAATAGTTGAAGTGACAGCATCTGCTCTAGAGGTTGTGTTGGCCTCCTGGGCCAGAGTGGTATTCATGGCTGGAAAGAAGGAGGCAGTGGAATCACAGGTCATGAAATCACCCCAAGAGGACTCTGGTATCAGGTGGTGCATGATCCGTGGAAGAAGTCTCCCTGCAAATACAGGTAGTTGAGTTCACCTAAAGTTTCATCTGGACAAAGTTGGGTTCCTAAGAACCACAATGGGAGAGTGTATGCACGCTCCTACTTTCGGTCTGCAATTTTCCACCTGGACACCTGGAGAACAATAATGTCGTGTCTGAAATGTTTCCAGAGGTACAAGGTTTTAATGAAAAGTCTCCAGTGGAATTAGAATACCAGGAAAAAGGAAAAGTCTACATCAATTGTAATTTATGTTAGAAAAGTTGTATGGTTGACCTCACAGTGCCTCAGACAGTTGAGCTTAAGTCTTCCACACTGGTCAAGCATCCTGCTGCTCAGAGGCCAGGCAGACTAGAGGGATGCAGATGTTACCCTTGGACCCTTGACAGAGCGTGCTGCTTCACAGGCTGGAGTACAGAGACTATGTTGGAAAATAAAAAAGATTTTCATAAATTGCCATGCATTCCATTTCATAAGATGAAAAAGTTGTTCCCACTACCAGATGTCTACCCTTCTGAACTAGAAAGGACTTCAACAGCTCTTTGAAGTGGGCCCTTCCTTGGCGGTGCACTGTGAAGGAGTAGGGACAAGAAATTCATTTGCTTCTTCTTCTTTGTTTTTTTCTTTTTTGAAAAGGAGATATAGTTTATTAAGTAAAGCAAAAGTACACTCCTGAGAGGTAGGAACACGGGCATGAGCACACAGAGAAAGAGTTCTCAAAGGCCGAAATTCATTTGCTTCTATGTTGGATTATTTTGTTCTTAAGATACTGATGACTTAGAAGACATTCCACCCTAATTGTAAATTTAATAAATTTCAGTATTTTAAACTAAATAAATATAAAACCAAGTCTCCAAAAGTTCAGCGTGATCATCTAGTAATTTAACTGTATCTTGGAACAAGAACATTCCTATTTTTTCAGAGAAAGAGAACTGAATTAATAATCTGCCATGTATCTCCCACAATTTAGTATAGAATTGATAGTAACTGCACATGGAAGATTCAGGAAAAATATGACTCATAACAAGACAAAAAATAGTTATAGCGAGATAATCAAATTCAGAATTAGCAAAGAGATCTATAAATCAGATAGGAAAGTATATTCAATGATTTAAAATGAAAGGCAACTAAATGAGTGAAAAGAGAGGATATTATAGTAAAAAAATGGAAACAAAACAAAAGAGAAGAAAAGGACTACAAGTAAATTCTAGAACAAAAAAATACAATAATTGAAGTATTTTTTTCTAAGTGGGTTTGACAAAAGATTAGATATTTCAGGTAAAAGAATCATGAAAATGTGTAACAGCTCAAAAGAAATTATACAATGGAAAGAAAAGAGAAGTAGGATTAAAAATTTTAAAATTATCTTCAGAGAGCCTTAGTGTCTTGAATAAGTTTAACATATACTTAATTCAAGAATCCTAGGAAAGGAGAGGGAGGAAACAGACTAGTAACAGACCACTTAGCAGTGACCATTATTTTTCCATTTTTTTTATGAAAAATTTAAACCTACAGATCTGATAAGGTCAACAAAAGCAAAGTAGGATAAATACAAATAAAGTTACCTTCAAATCACAGGGCAAAAATGGTAGAAACCAAGCATAAAGAGAACATTTTAAAAATAGTCACAACCTAGGGAATAGGGACAGAGTATATCTGAGAGACCAATAGTATGAATGAAAGCTTATCAAAAAGATATGGAACACTATATTTAAACTGCTAAAAGAATAATCTCTGTTCATATAGTTGAAAACTTGATTTAAAGCCTTTCCTTGAAAATGTTTTCAATGTTTGCAATTTTGCATTCCTTCTTGCAGAAGCATCTCACATCGGAAACTTCTTTAACTTTTACAATTACTAAGAGAACACTTTCTGAAAGCATGATTGACCCACACATGGCTATACACATTTAATCTATACAAACTGATGAGGTGGAGACCAGTGTGCACACATGATAGCATCATCACAATCAATAATACTGTAAATAAATCTGTCACCTCCAAAAATTTCCTCCTTCCATCTTCGTTTGCTTATTTTTTATGTGAGAAGAATACACAATCTGTGTTTGAGATAGTTTTTATTTTTCTCTCTATTTTATGCTCTTTGATGGGTGGGTAATTTTATTTTTAAGCCAAAAGACTCCAACTACTTTTTGATTTACCATAAAAGGTGATAAATAAAACTATGTGTTAAAAGAAAATATTTCCTTTTGGAAGGCGAACATATTCTCAATAATGTCAGTTCAGAAGAGGCTAATTTATATGAGGTATGACTGTGAGGCTGCAGGCTAGCAAGAACTCTGACTCATGTGATTGGCACCACTAATAACTTCGACTGTGTTTTCTTATTCAGACCGCCACAAAGCTGCTTTGTATTGCGAGGTTTCTTTTTTTTCCCGGGCCCTCCATGGAAGAAATCAGTTACATTCCAAAAGCCCAATACTAATCAGAGAGATTTCCCTGTAGCATGTGTTGGCTAGAGATTCAATACTACATTTTCAAACAAGATTTCAAGTCCTATGTGAAAATGTCCAATGGTAAATTTGATCTCAGATTTTCCAGATAAATTGACACATATCTGTGTGCCTGTATATATGAACGTATTAATGCATATGTATGCATATATATGGATAGATATATTGCTTTATGTGTATTTTATTTTTATGAAATAATAAAGCAATAAAATAGAAATAATAAAATATGTCAAAAGAGATGAATCATGATCTACTAGTAGCATACCAAAATGTGTAGTCATGTAATAAATTTGAATATACACATAAGTATCAAATTTTTCTCAATGTAATCTTGTCATATTGCCCACTTCCATAGAATGCATACATCAAGGTATGTACTTATAAAAAACTATAATACGGATGACACTAATATATATCAATGCAACCTGCCAAAGATATAAATCTATTTAAACATGTCACAAACACTTAAAAACGCTTAAAAGTGACATAAAAGCATGGTTTACTTATCTATATTATTCAAATCAGCAACACAAATCAAAAAGTTATAAATCAAATATTACTTTCAAACATTTCATGATAAGGCCACTACAAAACCACATTCTTTCCAAAGTGGTAAAAGAATCATTATTAGATTTATAACTAGCCATAATTATTTTAAAAGTTACTATTCAAATAATAAAATTGATGTATCTTCTTTCTTCATAAAACCATGTTATAGGAACCAGCAGATGAAGTAATATTTACATCACTGGACTCCCACATCCTCGATCATGGTTTGAGTCCTGGAGCCAGCAAATTAAAACTCATGCGTGTCCAAAATTCCAAGAATGAAGGAGAAGGGATTGTGGCATGGTCATCCCCCCTGGAGGGTGATTTTCTCTTTCTGTCTCTGTCTCTCCAGTGAGTGTATGCTCCCTCTAGCAAAAATCTCTCTCTCAAAAAGTAGAAAACACTTTATAAATTCACTTTCTAAAATTACTTACTGAAACTAAATTAAAACATATTAATATGCAAGTATTTGTTTTTATTTAGTGATAACCTTTTAAAATGAGGTTTTTTTTTCAGAGTTAGTATATCCTAGTTATTAACAATAAATATAGAAATGACTACTATTTGTTAGCTCATAATTTGTCTCAGGCAATATGTTTGATGAATTACATGCAGTATCTCATTTTTTTGGAAAGTTCCTGTGAATGCAATTATTACTATCATCATCATCATCATCTAAATGTTACAAATGAGAAAGAACACTGAGTAGCACAAAGATTTTTTATATTATGCCAAAAGTAAAAAGCTAATAAAGTGACTAAGCCAAAATTTGAATCAGTTCTCTTTACTCCAAAGTTAAGTTCTTAGTCACCACATCTATTTCTATGACAAATCACATTAGAAACACTTTTCTTTTTCCCCTAGGTTTATGGATGGAACATTTGTGTGCCTCCAAAATGCACATGCTGATCTAATCCCCAATGTTATAGTATTAAGAGGTGGGCTTCTGGGAGATAATCAAGTCACAAGGAGGAAGCCCTTGTGAATGGGATTAAATGATTTTATGAAAAGGACCCAGAAAGCTCTCCCACCCTCTTTCTGCCATGAGAAGATCAAAAGAAATTAGGTAGTCCATGTGATGGAGGGGGACACTCCAGGGGGACTTTATAAACACCATGTATTTGGCTTACACTACATTTGTAAAAAGTATTTTTTCTATTCATTAACAAATTAAGTCGTGCTTACTGTAGCTTGTTTACTTAATACAATTTTAAATTTTTTAAACTATTATTTTGTGCAGTAACAGAGCTTAAAATGCAAACATAGTCAACAGTGGTGTAGGCGCCCTTTCCTGGTATATACAACTTTGTACATTTTATACTGCATTTTATGTATCTTGTCCAGGCTTAAATATATTTAGATACACAAATATTTGGCATTGTGTTACAACTGTCTTATATTCAGAATAGTAACATGCTGTGTATGTTTGTAGCCTAGAAGTAATAAGCCATACCATATGGCCAAGGTATGTAGTCTCTACCAACTAGGTTTGCGTAAGTACATTCTATGATGTTCACACAGCAAAATGGCCGAATGACGCACTTCTCATTAAGCAATGTATGACTGTAGCATACTCTGTTCTTGTTTATCAAAATAATAGTGTTACATATGCAATTATTGGCACATTTCATATCCTATATTTTGCCAATGTTCTCAAAACCTCTAAACTGGAAATACAAGAGCATCTATTCACTGTAATCACAAATCAAATTTCCTCCCTTTTTCATATTCTACAAATAGTTAAAGTTCACTGTTTTTCTACAAAGTTATGAACAATGTAGATCTAAGTCCAGAATGTGTAATGCCACAAAATCTAATGGTAACACATAATATGCAACGCAGCAAAACTAAGGGTTAAAGTCCAAATGTAATTTTAAACTATGGATCCATGATCCTTTTAAACATCTTTGTGTTAATTCACAGACATATGTTAAACTAGCAAACCAGTTAGATTAAAAATAAGTGAGTAATACTAAACTAAATTCCATTAATTTTCATAAAGTCTGTAGGCCAATATTCCCTCTTCTATTTCCACATGATTGTTTTATACTTCTTCTTTTTCTCCTTCTTCTCCTTCTCCTTCTTCTTCTTCTTCTCCTTCTTGTTCTTTAAACTCCAGAGAGAGATTTTTGCTACAGGGACTATGTACTCACCAGTGTGAAAGAGAGAAAGAGACAGGGAAACAGAAAGTGAGAAATCACCCCCCAGGGGAGTGGCCACAGCACACTTCTCCTCCATTCTCCTCTTGGAATTTTGGGCACATACACACACATTCCCTGGCATGAGTTTTAAGCCACTGGGTCAAATGGGTCTGGAGCCATGGTCAACTGCATGGGAGTACAGCAGCATAACTATTCTACCATATACTGGTCCCAATGTTTTTATTTTTTTAATTTAAAAAGTTTATAAAAATATCCATTTATTGGATCCAGCAGATGGCATAATGATTACATTGCTGGATTCCCATAGAGTTGATCACAATTTGAGTCCCAGACCCGATGGCTTGAAAATCATGTGTGCACATGTATACCCAAGATCCCAGATGGAGTATAGAAAAGAAGGGATTGTGGTGTAGCCATCCCCACCAGGAGGTGATTTCTCACTTTCCTTTTCACACTCTCTATCTCTGTGTCTCTGGTAAGTACATGAGCCCTATAACAAAATGAAAAGGTCCATTTATCACTTTTCAATTCTCAAAAATAGCTATGTTGTCTTTTAGCTGCCACTTTAAACTATTATAAGCTAAGGTTATCATTGAGTTTAAATATACTAATATCATTTAATTGAAACATATAGCTATTACATAGCTATACATTTAAAATATATGTACATACACATATATGTGTATATATATATACTAGCACACATATATACTTAATGTTAAATACTTATATAGCTATACATGTAAAATACGTGTTATATACCTATATGTATATGTGCAGACACACACATATATACTTAGTATCATATAGAGAGAGCCATAGTTATATATATGACTTTAGAGATAATAAAATAGATTCTATGGTCTTTGTATTTGAGTTAAGTGAAAGAAAAATTAAAACAAATTTCACAAGGAATGTAGCCGATGGAGCAGCAATGCCTTCTCACAGACCTGCATTTTCTTTTTGGATACCTCATGATACCGAACATCTTGCACAATGACAGCTCTCAAGCGCTTTCGTTGAATTACACCATGGTTGCTGTGAACTTTTGCTTCAACTCATTTATTCCAACCTTCTCAGTGTTAGGATTCATCATATAAATTTCCCTGATGATTAAACTTTCTGCATACTACCAGTTTATCTTAATGTTATAAAAATTATTGATTTAGTATTTGCAACTTGATTTGGGGTATTCTAATGATGATATCCTTATGGCTATAGAAAACGTCAGTTACATTGTTGGATGTATCTTTCATGGTAGTTCAGAAGTGATAGATATTGTGTATTTTATTTCTAGCTCTTGGATAATAAAAAAGTACAGTATTAAACAATTCACATAGAATTTAAGGGAATACAAATCTGTGTTAACAATGAATGTATTCATTTTGCAGTCAAAAATGAAAATGGAAAGCGTTTTTATGTCTTCTAATCAGGTGGAGTGTGCTGTTTATTTAAAGTCTGAAGTAATGTAGACAGGTTTATTGGAGCTGTGAGTGAGTCACTGAGCTGCAGTTTTTATGTCTAATCCACAGTGGAGGATTAAATGGAGTTTTTGTTGTCCCAGGTCTTTCTTCTTCTGCTCCCTCTGTTGTTATCTTTTCCTTTACTTTTTTCCTTAACCCTTAATCTTTTTTTATTTTAAAAATTTACATTTAATCATTGGACACTTTGATAGCATAATATTTGGTTTCTCTCAGCACGCACATGTGCCTGTCAATCTATTCGAAGATATTACCATACATTATTTTCAGCAGATATCTTTACAGCCTTGTATCTGTGTCGTTATGTTTCCTTGGGAACATCCATGGAGGAGCGTTATCAACAGACTAGCCCCTTTCAAATACACCCAGAAGTGAGTAAAGCCTTTAACCTTCAGAATATGTTTTATGATCATAAATCCACCATACCCCAACATAAATATTTCTGGCATTTGATCAATTTCTAAATTTATTTAAACAAAACACATATAACAGGAAGTCAGACTTGACTAGGCTTCCTCAGTCAATGATTTATCTGAATGTATAACATCAGATCCCAGAAGAAACGAGTTATTTTTAAAAAGGCAATAATTGGATATTTTGAAGAAAAAAGATAACCTGTTTCATATAATGAATATTTGTAACCCATACCAACTTACTTCTTCCTTCTGCTTCCCTAACTCTTCAAACACAGACACACATAAGCATATGCACAACACACACATATGTGTACATGTGCCTTCTGATAATGCCTAGGCTATTGGGAGTAACATAGTATAGCTAAGGAAAAAATACATTAACATCCACATGGACAATTTTATATGAAACCTCATCATATTAAGTCTATCTATCTCAAAGAAAGAACATTGCTCTACTGAAGACCCAGTGTCTGTGGCACAATAAGTAGCTTGCTGGATTGTGGTGCTAGAAGCCACACTGCCAATTGTGGTTTAGATCCCCAGGCTGGTGGGCCTGAAACATACTTGGTACACGTGTGTGTGTGTGTGTGTGTGTGTGTGTGTGTATGTGTGTGTGCATAGACTCCTGATGAGCTGGAGGGTTAGAGGAAGAGAATCATAGTATGACCAGACTGTGCCTCTCTCTCTCTCACATGCTCTCTATCATGAACACAAAATAGAGACCACTGCATGCTATGTATATGTGAAGCTTTTTTCCAGTATTTGATTAAATTCCTCTAATACCTTAGATGGCACATATCCCACAAAATGAAATAATTTTAATAATATAAAAAAAGTCATACTTAGTAGTTCTTGCATAAGCACACACACACGACGCACAATGGTTTAAACATGTGTGTGTGTGTGTGTGTGTGTGTGTATCTTTACAAAAACTTCAATTATGTAACCTTGAGTATCCTTTACTGTGCAAATGTGTCATTATATTATTTGTTTTGTGAATGTTAATTTATATTTCCATTTTTGAAATGTCATTTGGTTATGATCTATTATCCTCTTATGTATTAATGGAGTCAATATGTAATATTTAATTAATATTTTAACATCTATTGCAATAAGGGGAATGACTTATGTTTTGTTATTGTTTTTATAGAAATGCCCTTTAAATTGGGGACAATGAGGTGATTCTACCATATAACATTTGTGGGGTTTACTACTTTCATTCTATGAAATTGTGTAATATTGACATTAATTCCTCCTTAATTTGTCAGTTAAAGATATCTGGACTTCATTCAGGGAAATTTAAATTACAACTTCAAAGTTTTCAGTAAATTTAAGAACTAAATTTTGACTTTGTGCTTGGTCAGTATTGCTAAATTGTATTTTACAAGGAAATTATTTAATAAACTCAAATTTATTGACATAAAGTTGTTCATAATCTATTATTGTGATGTCACATCATTTAATTCTGATACTGGTAAACTGAATTTTAAAAAAATTTTCCTTGATTATTATGGCTGAAGCATTACAAATGAAGACTAAGTAAACCAAAATTTTCTTTCATTTTCATTGTTTCATTTTTAAATTTAATTGATTTTTGCAAAAATACTTTTTATAATATTATTTATTTATTTAAGAGAGATTTTTGATATCGGGTGTGTGCGCTTACTGGAGAGACAAAGAGATGAAGAGACAAGAAAGACAGAAATCACTCCTCCAGGGGGATGGCCATGCTGCCATCCCTTTTCCTCCATTCTCCTCTTGGAATTTTGGGTAGGCACACACATGTATTCAGCATGTTTTAAGCTGCTGAATTCGGGACTAGAATCACATTTGATTATATGGAAGTCTAGCAACCTAACCATTACGCCATCTGCTGGTCTCATTTATAACTTTTTTTATACATTGGATAAAATTTGCTCTCATTTCTAGGTGAGCACTTGGGTTTTCTTATTTTAATACATGAAGATTATGTACTTTAAATTATTGTTTACAGCATTTTATAACTTTCTGTTAGCTAAGTAAATCAATAAATGTAATTATCACTATTTACATGAAAGAAAAGAAAGATTGTCCATCTATTTGAAGTACAATAAGGTCCTGAAAAACTGACTCTGCTTTGAAATTTTAACACAAAAATGAAAGAAAAGGTTACCTATTAAACCAGAAATTATTTTTGAAATAAGGACCTTAAAAGACCAGAGGCTCAATTATTTGAGAATTAAGCCAAATAAATAAATTTATATGGAAAACTATAGTAAGTCTAAATTATGACAGAAAATCACTGAATATTGTGTCCTTCATTGCTGTTTGTTGCTTTTTTTGGGGGCGGGGAGAGGTTTTCACTATAGGGCACGTGCACTCGCCAGACAGAGAGAGACATAGAGACAGAAAGCTAGAAATCACCCCCCAGGGGGGATGGTCATGCCACAATCCTTGCCCTGCCACTCTTCCATTCTCCTCTCAGGATCTTGGGCATGCACGCACATGCGCCCGCCATGAGTTTTAAGCCACCGGGTCCAGGACATGAACCACGGTCGACTACGTGGGAGTCTAGCAATATAGCCATTACACTAACTGCTGGTTCCCTTTCATTGCTGGTTTTAATAGATTTATCTTTCCTGTGTTTAATTTGATTGGGCTTGGAAACAGTAAACAAAGGAACAGTATTGTCTTATCCTTGCTGGGGAGAAAATGAGTTGTTAATGATACCTAGAAGTAGATTTTGTTTGTTTTTAAAAATTGCCAATGGGTGCATGCACTTTCCTGAGAGAGATAGAGAGGTAAAGACAGAGAGAGGAAGAAAGCACCCAGCAATGGGGCATAATGATGCCACAATTCCTTTTCCATTTGTCCATCTCATTGGGATCTGGGGCACACACACACACACACACACACACACACACACACACACATCCAACATCTTTTGCAAACCACTAGGACTGGCATGTGAACTGTGGTTGGCCATATGGAATCTGGCTCCCTTAACTACAAGACCATGGAGTCAGTTCTAGAAGCAGGTGTTTGTAAAAATGTACACTATAATATCTCAGATAAAGTTATATCTACAGACCAAATACAACCCAGAATTTACTCAACAATAACCTGTAGTCATCAACTGAGACTGTTTACTAAGTTGGAAGATGTTGCTTCTTGTTACAGAATGCAGAGAGACTCTGGAATTTCAACTGGTATTTGCTGAAACATTTTTAAATCTCTCCATTACATCTAAAAGATGTAATAAAGGGTTTAAAACCCATTGATACAATTAACAATAAATTAAAAATAGATTCATCAAGTGAAGATGAGAATTATTTTAGTAAGCTGAGTTGAAACCATCAACTGACATACTAAAAGGAGAAAGCCATTGGTTATAAAAAAGAAGGAACTTTGGCCATAGCCATTGAAATAAGTACCTTCAAAATATATATAAAAATGTTTAAGTAACTGTAAGCGATGGAGTCATTTAACTGGTTAAAAAAAAAAGTAGCCATGGGAGATTTTTATGTTTTGTAGAGGGAACTCCTGCTAAAACGAGGGAAGAGGAGTATTCATGGTTATCAAACATTAGTAGACATATCCTATCATATGAGGCTTATTTCAGAAAATTCTGTAATACAAAAGCCTCCTGAAATATACATGTCAAACAGATGATGACAAAAGTGAACTGAAGAGAAAGAAGTTCAAGCACCCTTCCTGCAATCCATTTCTCTTCTAACTATCAATGGAGTTCTCCTTTGTGGGAAAAGGTAAAAAAAAGACTCCGCTTAATTGGAAACTTGCTAATTACTGAATTTACTGATAATTGATGAAATAAACTCGGATATTTCTTAGAACAGTGTTATTATTCATGGGTTGCAACAATTAATCTGCTGTTAAATTTTATTTCAGATATTGGATTTTCCAGCTTTGGAATTTAAGATCAGCTCTTTTTTTCTAATTATTTTTTACATTCTATCATTGTGTATCATTACAGCATACCAAATAAATTTTCCCATCCTGAACACACTGTGTATTGATTCAATAAAAAAATTACCATACATATTATCAATAGATAATTTTCAATTTTTGTGTCCATTAAATTATTTTTTTCCTTTTTCCCTTGATTCTCTTTCTCACCCTCTCCCATTTCCCACCTTCCTCTACACTGTCTCTAGTATCCACAGTTGATCTCCATGCCTTTACACCTTCCAGTCTTTCACCTTCTGCCATAGAGTATAGACGTTTGATGTATATTGAGTGGGGATGTACAATGTTTCTCTTTCGTAGTCTGGCTCTATTTCTCTAGCAGTAAATGTTCCATATGAATCCACTTACTATCAAATGCCAAGTTCTCAATGGTTTTATGACTGAGTAGTAGTTCATAGTTTATATGTGCCACACATTTTCAATCTATTTATCTGTTCATGGACATTAGGCTTGGTTCAATGTTTTGTCAATTGTGATTAATGTTGCAATAAACATGGATGTGCAAGTATTTTGCTGACTGAGGACATTCCTATTTTGGGGTAGATACTGAGGAATGGAATTGGGGGATCAAAGATCTACAAATAAAACTACCGTATGACTCAGTTCAATTCTTTTAATCCATTCCATATCTTGGTTGAAATTTTGAATCTGTAATTATTATATCTATCTTTTAAATACATAAATATATTTATTGTCTCTTAATATGCTTTTTGTATTGCTTTGTTTTGTTCTAGTTTTTGCTATAGAGCATGTGTGGTTGCCAGAGAAAGAAAGAGACATTGAGATAAATAGAGAAAGAAAGACAGAGAGAGAGAGAGAGAGAGAGAGAAAGAAATCATTCCACAGAGGCAATGACCATACCATAATCCCTTCTCCTTCCTTTTTCCTCTAAGGATTTTGCGCATTCATGCACATGCTCCCTGAGTGATTTTCAAACCTCTGGGTCCAGAACTCAAACCAGCGGTTGGCCATGTGGGATCAAGCTGCCTTAAACCTCCATGCCAACTTCTGGCCTTAATATGCTTATCTTTAAATGCCCCAAAATATATGTCATTTCCAAGTTTACTATTATTTTTTTTCTATTGATTATGAGTCAAATTTCCCTGCTTCTTCATATATCTAGTAGGTGGGGTGTGGTGGTTAAGATGCTGGACACTTTCACATGGCCAACCACGGTTCAAGGCCAGGGCCTGGTGGCATGTTTTCTGACTCTCTCTCTCTCTCTCTGGTCAAAATTTAATAATTTTTTTTTTTTTGCTTTGCCAGCTTTATTTAGAAAAAATAAGGAATGCTTCAAGAATTTGTGTGTGTAAATAATTTTTTTAAATCCCTGAAATTTGTGTCAGTTCCTAGTGTACTGTTATTTTATTCAACTGCTTATGAGTCAAATTTGTCTGCTTCATATATCTAGTATATTTTATTCTCTCCTGAACAAGGCAGATGCTACATACTTTTTTAAAAAGTGTACTTGTTTCTTACATGAGAGGGAGAGACAGAGAGAGGGAGAGAAGCACCCTCAATAGTGTCCTACACAGCAGTCTATCCCCATTACTATTAGCTATTTTTTGCCTGCTCTAAAAATCTTGTCTATGCATGCACAAATTTGCATTCCTGCAAAGTATGAAAGGGCTTATTGGTACAACTCTTTCACTGATTTTTCTCTTCTGTATATTAGAGCCAATTCAGCAATGTTCACCCTCAAACTGGGTGTCTTCCAGTCAGATCTCTGTTTAACTAAGCTCTCCTGCCACGAATATAAGTTTACTGAGGATGCATGTGTGTCTCTGTGGCAATTTCTTAATTTTGGTAGTGACTACCATACAAATCAAGATGACAAGAAGGTTCGCTCTTTGTTTCTTTCTCTCAAGTGTCACAGTCCTCCGATATCTAATTCCTGATAGTGCTTCATATATGCTTACCATCTTTCATTTTTAGCTGATTAGAACAGAAGGGTAAGCCTAACACCTACTACTACATCTTAAGCCCATGTATGCATCAGTGATATCCTTGTTTATTTTTTTATCCCTCTCATGTTTGCCTCTCTAGAAATAACTTCAATATTTATGTTTTCCTAATTTTGAACAATATCTTGAATTTTATCACCATATTTTCCTAAACCACATTTGAAAGATCACTGTTTTAGGCCAGCAAGTGACATGTAGGTTAAGACAGCTAAGTCTCGTATGGCCAGTTGTCTTGTTTGAGTCCTGGACTCAGCAGTTTGAAAATCATGCCAGCCGTGTGTGTATATAGATGCCCAAAATCCTAAAAGGAGACTGGAGGAGAAGGGATTGCAGCTTCACCATACCCCTGGGGGATGTTTACTTTCCCCCTCTCTCTTTCTCTCTCTCTTTCTGGGGGACACACACACCTTATAGCAAAAACTAAGAAAAGAATAGTTCTCACTGTTCTTGGCAATTTCCATCTCAGATAAAATAATATTTCTATAATTTTACTTATTTTTTAATCCATGTTTCTGTTCAGAAAAAAATTATTGGTATTATTGGTATGGTTTCATACTTTGAAATTACTTTCATGATTTTGTAATGTTTTAAGTTTTTAGTGAGATTTAGATTTATTTAGTTTCATTTTCTCAGTAATCAAACATGACCATATACCATGTGTTTGTATTGCTGGATACTCTGTAAAGTAAACTATAAAAATATCTGGCCTTAAACAGTTATTGAGTAAATAATATCTATTGTTGCTGCTATTGTCATTGTCATCATCATCATAAGTGGCAGAGCAATCACTGGCAACACCAGAAATTCTGAATCTATGAATTGCTCTTGAATTCACTTATAATTACAAAAATAACTAATCTGACTCCTTAGATTGAGATTATTTTATCTCTCTTTTCATCTCTCTTTGTGACTATACATTTTTAGTTAGTTGATCACACACAAACATAATAAAGATATAAGCAATTTTTTTTAGAGGTTTTTGCTATAGGGCACGTGCGCTCACCAGACAGACAGTGAAAGACAGAGAGATAGAAAGCGAGAAATCACCCCCCATGGGGGGTTGGCCACGCTGCAATCCCTTCTCCTCCATTCTCCTGGGATCTTGGGCACACACACACCTGGTGTGAGTTTAAGCCACTGTGTCCGGGAGTTGAAACGTGGTTGACTACATGGGAGTTAAGCGACATAGCCATTACGCTAACTGCTGGTCCCAATAATATGATAGTTCTAAGTACTATAAAATCTTTTGAAATTATTTGAGTTATGGCCTACCTTGGGAAGCACCAAGTATCACTATAAAAATCACTATGTAATTCTGTTGCAGAGATAATTCATAGCATCTATAAATCATTATGATTTATTAAAAGATGTCTTCTACTTAAAGAGAAATATTATATTGAATAGTAGGCAGTAATATATACTGATAGTGACTTTGATTATACACCAAGAACTTTGGTGTAAATTATTATGAAGAACTTTTCCTGACCCAGTTCTCTCAAAAAGTTTCCAGTTATGAGCATGTAAATGATTTATAGATGGATTCCAATCTGTTCTACCATGTCAGATATCTAACTCAATTAATGGAAATAATGACAAGGTTCAGAGATATAGAATTAGCCTTCCTTAGTACTAACTCTATGTTGTCTCAAAGTCCTCCAAACAGACTAGAGGAAAGATTAAATGATGTGTTTTGATTTGTTATTAGTGATGTGAAAAAGGCTAGGGAAAAAAAAAGTTGATACCCCTATGTCTTTTGTTGTTATTCTAAGTAGACTTTATTAACTGGCAAAGATGATTCACTATGCTTTGCAGCTGTATATGTAAGTTTCCTGAGGTACATTTGTGTCCCTAATGACAAACCTGAACCCTTATATAAAATAAGTATGGCAATGGCATAAAAAGGTCTGGAGAAAATTGAAACTGTTTAGAAGACCAAGTCAGTAGTAGAATATATTTGGAGACTTGAAGTTATGAATGCATTTGCATTTTTAAGAGAGTTTAAATCAATTCCCTTTATACATTCCTGTCACAATTTGGGTTTAAGCTTTCTAAAATATGGTATGAAGAGTGCAGGCCGTGTAGCCCTTGTAAGACCGGCTGCTGTTCCCATCGTAGTGATGATATAATGAATGATGTTCATAATAAATCATTACAATAGCTTTCTCTGGTGGAATTCCTGTTCACATTTCCCTTTAGCATTTGATTCTGTAATCAGACTATAGATTTGTAGATAGAGAAATCAGTTATGCGGTTGGAGTGGTAGTTCTCCATCTGATCTGAGGGTAGAACATAAACAGATACGGAAACTAGAGAAAAGTAGATTTTTTTTTCTTTATGTTTTTGTTTTTAATTGCCAGAAGGCACATGAATTCACCAGAGAGAGAAAGAGTAATATATAGGGAAAGTACATTTCAATGTGACATGGTCTTGGGACCAGCAGTTAGCATAATGACTATGTGGTTGGACTCCCACGTAGTCGACTGTGGTTTGAGTCCCGGACCCGGTGGCTTAAACTCACGCAGGGCATGTGTGCGTGTGTGCCCAAGATCCCGAGAGGAGAATGGAGGAGAAGGGATTGTGGCGTGGCCATCCCCCCTGGGGGATGATTTCTCGCTTTCTTTCTCTCTGTCTCTCTGTCTGTCTGGGGAGTGCACATGCCCTATAGCAAAATCTCTCCAAAAAAAAAAAAAAATGTGACATGGTCTAGTCGCATTCCTTTCTCCTCCATTTTTCCATTCTGTTGGAATTTGTGGCACACTTGCGCATGTACCCAATGCGTTTTTTTTTTTTTTGAGAGATTTTCGCTATAGGGCACATGCGCTCTCCAGAAAGACAGAGAGAGACAGAGAAACAGAAAGCGGGAAATCACCCCACAGGGGGATGGCCACACCACAATCTCTTCTCTTCCATTCTCCCCTTGGGATCTTGGGCACACATGCACATGCACCCTGCGTGAGTTTAAGCTGCCGGGTCTGGGATTCGAACTGCAATCGACTACATGGGAGTCCAGCGACATAGCCATTATGCTAACTGCTAATGCGTTATTTTCAAGCAACTGGGCAAGGATTCAAACCACTATAGGTCATGTAGTATCTGGCTTCTTCAACCACTAGTCCACAGGGCCTGCCCAAAAGTAGGGTTTTGGAATGTGAATATAGATTTCCAAAAATCTTATCTCAGTTGGAAGGCTGAAGTTTACATAGATAATTTCCATTCCTCAGTTATCCTTGGAAATAAAATGACAGGGTTGATTGTGGTTATCTTCTTGCCTCCAGTACAGATGTTCTTCAATTTTGTGAAACATTTAACTACATAAAATTGAAATTCTTCCTATCAAGATTTAACCTTTTTCTAAAGTGTTTTATTTTCTAGAATGTATTACTAAAAGAGGTTTTTACTCTTCTCCAAAGGATCTTAAAAACCAGGATGAATATCTGTCAAGATTTTTTTCAAATGCAACTTCCATGTTCTAACATAGTGAATACGTAAAAACCCCACCATAGTCCCTTTTATAACCTACCTGCTTACATAAAGAAATTTTCTTCAAATAATATATATTTATTACTGCCATAATTACCAGAAATTAAAGGACTTAAATAATTCAATCTTATTATCTTATAATTCTCTAAGTCAAAATTCCAACACAGATCTCTCTGTCTTGAAAGCAAAGTGTTAGCTAACTGCCTTCTTTCTGGAATTCAGGGGAAGGTCCGTTTCCCTGTTATTTCAGTCCATTTGTAGAATATTATTGTTTGCTGTTGTGGAACTGAGGTTCCCATATTCTTGCTGACTGTCAGTAGTGGACTATTCTCAGTTCTATTGTCCACCAGATTCCTTGGCTCCTGTGTCCTTTCTCCATCTTCACAGCAACTAGGGCTAGTCAAGTCCCAATCAAGCTACATATCTCTTTTGCTTTTGTTCTGTCATATCTCTCTGTCCTTTTTTTTTTTTTTTTGAACTTTAATTATTCCTTCCATGAGTGAGAGAGATGATAAATAAAGAGAGATTTTTTTGAACTTTAATTATTCCTTCCATGAGATGATAAATAAAGAGAGGGAAACAGAGTCTTGATGTTGCATTCTACCCCAAGCCTCAGCCTTGGAGCATGGGCACATGCAGTCCTGTTGTACTTAGCAAAGTCTTCACACACAGACTCAGAACTCTCCATGTAGTTCAGGCTCACAGAGTCATACTTTTACCACTTTGATACTATCCAACCCTCTCTCTGACTCTAGATGTAAAAGCTTCTCCCATTTTAAAGGACTCTTAAGATTAGAAATGGGCCCACCTTGGATACTCCAAGAAAATAATCCTAACTGAATGTCTAAATGCTTAATCATGTCTTCAAAAACCCTTTTGCCGAGTAATATAACATATTTACAGGTTCTCAATAATTCCAGTAAGGAATGATTTGGAGGGCTGTTACTCTGCCTACCACGGGTAGTCTCTATGTTTTCTTTTAATTCTGAAATCTATGAT
Source organism: Tupaia belangeri chinensis (assembly GCF_000334495.1). Taxonomy (NCBI): domain Eukaryota; kingdom Metazoa; phylum Chordata; class Mammalia; order Scandentia; family Tupaiidae; genus Tupaia; species Tupaia belangeri. The sequence goes on along the minus strand of NW_006209847.1, from coordinate 940,094 downwards.
TGTACAATACTGTTTCCTTAGTAATTTCTAAACTTTCTGAAAAGACTCATAAAAACTCATGTTATATTCTCCAACTTCTTGAAGCTCTTTTCAAAAATATTCAAAGACAGTCTCTCTTTTTTTTGTGCTCTAAAATCTATTTCCACTAAACTTTTTTTTTTTTTTGAGAGATTTTCACTGTAGGGCGCGTGCACTCGCCAGACAGACAGAGAGAGACATAGAGACAGAAAGCGAGAAATCACCCCCCAGGGGGGATGGTAAGGCCGCAATCCCTTCTCTTCCATTCTCCTCTCGGGATCTTGGGCACGTACGCACACGCTCCCGGCGTGAGTTTTAAGCCACCGGGTTCGGGACACGAACCGCGGTCGACTACGTGGGAGTCCAGCGACATAGCCATTACGCTAACTGCTGGTTCCCTAAACTTTTATTTTTTAGATTTTTGCCATAGAGTTCCTGTTCTTGCTGGAGAGAAACAAAGAAAGAGAAATTGAGAAATCACTCCACAGGGGGATGACCATGCCACAAACCCTTTTCTTCATTGTCCACTTGGGATCTGGATACACATGTGCTTGTCATGATTTTCAAGTTGCTGGGTTTATGACTTAAACTGTGGTCAGCCACATGGGACTCCAGTGACTAAACCACCATGCCACCTGCTGACCTCTGCACTAAACTTTTCTATTCCCCCTTTATCGCCTATTGTATAAAGGTATATATATATATATATATA
>NW_006209847.1:932051-939318 GCF_000334495.1 Tupaia belangeri chinensis | reverse complement strand
CAATGTATGTATTTGCCACTTTCCATACATAGTGAATATTTTAGTTATGCATTATTATTAAGTTTTTTACTTAATAACCTTCAGGTAAATGTGTCTATACTCAAATGTAAGAATCATCACTTAACTAATTAGTATAACATACACAAGTGAATTTTTTTAAAAAAAAACTTTTAAAAAAATTTTTTAAATTTATTTTAACTTTATTTTCATATTTATTTTTATTTGACCAGACAAGGACAGAGTGAGAAAGAGAGAGAGTGAGAAAGCAAGCTAAGCTAGCAGGTCCGGGACTTGAATCATGGTCATCTATGTGGGAGTCCAGCCCTTAACCACCACATCACCTGCTGACCCTGTGAAATAACTTCTATAAGCCCTTATTTTTTTATTTATGAAATGAGAAAGATACTACCTGTCATACAATGTTAGTTTTGCTTAATAAACAATAAAACAGGTCAAATGGTTCATATCTGGAGGCCTTCCTTCTAAGGTACACCTATGATCTAGTCTGGCAGAGGCTGGGGGTGGGTCATGGCATGAAGACCCTGTTGGGAGTGCTGTCTCTCTGTCTCTTTCTAGCTCACTTATGGAAGAAATAAGTAAACTTAAATAATTTTAAAGAGAAATAACTAATGAGTTAATAAACTTAACTGAGTTAAAAAAATACACAAGAAATTTAAGGAAAAGTTTGATATCTACTAAAAGTTAAAAAAAATCTTAATTGCTTAACAAATATTAGCAATACACAAAATTATGTAAAACATAATATTTCATTGATTAAAATAGATGTTCATCATTTGCGACCTACAGATATCATGTTTTATTTACAGGTAAAACCAATAAAATAGAAATAAGTAAATTCCAGTTTTCTTGACTTTTATATTGATGAACTTTCTATCATGAGTCATTCATTTTCTTTGATAAAAATGAATGCTATATACTTTGTGAAAGCGTTAATGAGTATGATTATGATAAATTGAAGCCTTCCATAAGTTTTATTTTATTTGGTTCTCAAGTTGAGGAAATTATATTGTTCTTATTTATTTGTGTCTTTTAATTCCCCATTCCAGAAAGAAATTAAGGCAACTAGTAACAACATAGGAAACATTTTAAGAGAAGATTAATTAAAATTATGGTAAAGAAGAAAGGTATATAGGAATGGGAAATTTTAGAACTAAAATAAACTCAAAGTTATGTATCATAATCTAAGTATTATATAGACAAAGTCAAACAATCTATTACTTTATAAAATTTTCCATATACATAAACAATATAGCTATTATACTACTAGAATATAATCACTTAAGGATAAAAACTGTTTTCTATTTTGTTCTTGGTTGAATCTCCTACACTTCAGTTTCTGAAGCATAATAGGACTCTCTATATATTTGTCAAATAATATTTAGAAAGAGATAGCAAGCTTGAAAATGTTTGTAAAGAGAAACATCTCTTGATTTGATGTGTATGTCTCAAGACAAATTATACAGTGGGAATTTTTATAATAACTGGAAAAGTATGTCAATTGTCACCTCTTAAGCATTTCTCCATGATTCTTATTTATCTTACCTAAATTTCTGAAGAATATTGTATCCTGATCAGTTTAAGATTGGTCTCTTGGCCTGATACTCATAGCTGTCTTTTTCTCCTTCCCTGTTTTTTTTTAAGTTTTCTTGCCAGATAGCCCTAATGTGTAGAAATAGAAACATGTGTTGTATATTAAAATTTAAGTTAGCTTCTATTATACATGATAATATTAATAGCTAAATTATCATTATTATTATTTTTAGCTAGGGTGTTGTGTGTGCTCACCAGAGAGACAGAAAGCAGGAAAACACTCTCCTCCCAGTGGGGATGATCACTCCACAATCTGTTCTCCTCCATTCCCCTCTCAGGATCTTGGGTATGCACACACATGTGGCTGGTGTGAGGGTCAAGCCACTGGGTCCAGGATTCAAACTATGATTGACTATGTGGGAGTCCAGCAACATAACAATAATCCAATTTGTTGGTCCCAAAGCTAAATTATTAACAGTTATGTTCCTTGAGTTTAATAATTGTCTCTTGAGTTCAAGAATTTTTCTGACCTGAAATATTTTTTTCCTTTTTTTATGTATTTATTTTTACATTTTCCACAAATATTTACTTTACATAACAAAAACATTTTGCTCATACCCCATAATTCTTGACAATTAATAAAAAACTTTCAAAATTTCAAAATGCTGAATTTTAAAGATGATCTTCAAAGATATTTCTTACAATTTTGTACAATTTTGTTTGTGACTCTATAACAACAGAGACAGTATGGTTTTAATTTTTTTTTTCTATCTCTCTGTCCCCAAGGGGGGATGGCCACTAATGAACTTAATTAATTTAAATATTTCCAATAGCAAGCACAGCTGATATATACATATCCATGAACACAAGTCTGACTTCAGGCATAAACCTCAGAGAGTAGAATGAACATACTATAAAGTAGCACCTAGCTGGGGCTATATAGCTTACTGCAGTCAACAAATATGCATTTGTTTTTATTTTCAAGAAAAACATTTTTGTGGGTTTTTTCTTCTGAATCTTTTTTTTAATTAATTAATTACATTCATCCCCTAATCATTGTCGCAGCATACAAAATGTGGTTTCCCATCCAGAATACACTGCATAGTGACTTAATCATATATGTTATCATCAATAATTTTCCATTTTTAGTTTCATATATATATGTATATGTATATATATGTATACATATATGCATATATTTATTTATTTACTTATTTATATTTACCCATATGTCTGACCTCTTGAACATAATTATGTATTAATTCTTCCTACAAATCCTATAAAACTAGACTTGCAAAATTTTTGTAATAAAAATCTGCATTTAGGAAGAGAAATGTGATCAGAAAGGCAAAACACTAGCCAATAATGTATCAATCATTCTTAATAAAACTATTAATGTTATTTTACTTTACTAGACAAATTAAAAGGATAGAAAGTATGAGTTAGTCATATTAGGACTCCTCTATAATGCAAAAAGTATCTTCTATACTGCAAGAGAAGAAAAGTGTGGTTCTAAATGTTCTTAGGTAGTTAACCAGGTGATTTTCCTTCTGTAGGTCTAATTGCTATTAAAAGAAAAAAGAATATAGAAAGAAACAAAAATAAAATCTTTTTTCTTACCTTTAGTCTCCCAGTAGCAAACCACCACATATATTCATAAACTAATGCCTTCTCTGGGCATAAGCTACCAAAAAGAGTCAATAGCAGCTGACCACAACATAAATCATGATTTGAATGCCACAATTTAATGCTTTATGAAAGAAAAAGGCCTAAAACCTAGAAGAGATCTTAAGCAAGGACATATTTGGAATCTCCAGGTAGACTGGTTAAGAAACAAACAAACTTTACTAGCTTTGTTTTTCTTTTCTGAGAAGCCAGAAGCCCCCAAGGAGTACAATGGGAATAATTCTGTCTGTGATAGTTTACAATCATCCAGAAGCCTAAGGTTTTACAATAAAAGATGACTCCCTTGCCTTCATTGATGAATGGCTATAATTTTCCATTGGACATCCTGAATCGTCTACCCTGCCAGAACAGGGGAAAAAAGCTCTCTAACTCTGAATTGAAGGTGTAATTCTAAGATGTAAGACTTTACTGTGCAGCAATAACACATTTTCTAGAAACACTTGACAAGCCAGAGTTGCAGAGAAAAATACCATTGTAGGTATTTACAGACAATAGGCACTTAGATAAAGTTAGCAATTTTATTATAAAGAACAAAATTATAATGAGATAAAGAAATAAAAATATGAAACACGATGAAATTTATTTAAAAAATAAACTTCAGACAAAGGTATCACATGAAACACAATCAGTGAAAGCTCCTTCAGTTTCTAGTATTTTCTCAATTTTATAAGGAATGTTGTGGCAGAGATCATTCACCAATACTTCTACACAGACAGAAATGTCACACTCCATATTATAAAGAATATTCATTACTTGTGCAAACAAGCACTTGATATATATCTGAGTGTGAAAACATTTACTTTACCATAGGGTAGAGGATTCTCATATTTGGCACTTGTAAGTTGTCTTTTTGGTTATTTTGTCACTTCCCTATATCATCCTGTCCCTGAATGTAATTACTTCCCTCTGTTTCAGATATTCTATGTTAATTTATATATTGCCTTTTCCTCTGAAGGCCTACAACTAATATATTTTCAAACTACTATACGCTTATCAGTAATTTTATTTTTAAAAGATAATTATAATACTGGGATTTTAAAATTCAAACATTAGACATTTTGTCTAGATTTTGTAGTCACTGTGAAATTTAGATATTACTACTTCAACGTAGTGTACCAGTATTGATGTTATTCAGTGTTCATTGCAGTATTAGTTTTCACATTAAATAAACAGGAAGATATTATATGTTTTGAGTGAAACATTACTTATGTTTTTGTTTGTTTGTTTTTACTATGTTTTGTTTTTCCCAATTTAAGCATTTTACTTCCTTTTGAGTTGTTGATAGTTTCAGCAATTTGTTAAAAAATATGTTTCTTGTTTGTTTCTTTAAATGGTAACAAACTTTTCTTCCTTCCTGATCCCTCTGGAATTGGAAAATATTTGGGGATATTCTTATTCTGTGGCAGAGGGTTATTTACATAAGTTCAATAATGCTTGTTGCATTGAATCAGAAATTGTAAATACTCATTATTAGACAGTGCTTTGACTGGAATGTCATACCTGAAGATTAATCAGAAAACTATGGAACTAAAGTGGATCTCAAGTAAGCTAACAGAAGCACTTAAAAGGATGGCCTGTCACCATAAATAGTTCTGTCTGGCAGAGAGGATTAGAGAACATATATGAAAGAAGTTATAAAATAACCTGGTATTTTCCAGCTCAGCATTGTAATCAGTTGACATTGCAAAAGAACAACCAAACCAGAGGATTATCTTGAGAAAGACTGAAGCAAGAAAAAGAGACTGATCTTTGCTAGCAGATAGTATATCACAGAATACTTGGTAGGCAGGCCTGAATTGAGAAGGTTTATGTGTGACTAGCATGCTGGGCATTTGCTTTTCAACAACTTGAGTAGCTGACATGTAAATATTTTCCTTAAAAATATTTAAAATGATACTGTCTCTGTTGTTACAGAGTCACAAACAAAATTATACAAAAATATAAGAAATATTTTGAACATTATCTTTAAAATTCAGTATTTTGAAAATTTGAGTCATATATAACCTACTAGGAACTATAGAGTATGAGTGAAAAATTTTTGATATGTAAAGTAAATGTGGAAAAACATAAAAATGAATAAATAAATAAATAAATATATTTCTAAGACAGTGATGACACTGAATAAATGATAATGAACTTAAATAAGGAAGAAAATAACTGAATCTGCAGATAAATTGAGTAATAGTGCAGTCACATAGAAAAGACTGACGCTTCTATGTTTGCCACATAAATTCTTTCAACTTAATAAAAAAAAAATAAAAACATAAAATTACTATGCTGATAGAAAAAATAAATGGTTCTCTAATAAAACGTATATAAGCCCATATAAAAAAGTTAACATGAGATACATAAAGCTTCAGTCAGTTTCATCTCCTATATTTATATAGGGAAGCAAGATAGTCATGAGAAACCAAAGAACATTGGAAATACGATGAGAAAGGTAGAACTCGAGGTCGTAATGGGCCAAACATTCTTAGTAAAACTGTTATTATTTTACAAGCCAAATACCAGAGCTATCTGCTTAAGTTTTGTTACTATTTGGAGAAGCTTAGAAAAGGAAGTGGTAGTAATGGAAATGAAATGTAAAGTAGATCACTCTCAAGATATTCTTTAATATTCAGTTAATGGAGAAATGAATAAAAGGGACACCATTTTAAAATTTTAGAGGAAAATGCACCATTTAACTTTGTGACAGTAGAATGTACTAAAATTTAACTTTGAACAAAGAAATTGAAAGAAATTCGGAATGAGAACTCTAGTAAGAAGTCAGCATAAAAGTGTAAACTATTAGAATGGAGGAATCACAATACAACACAAATAGAGATTAACATAGCCATTTTTAGTTCACATTTCCATTACTGAGTTAAAATACTCTGGATTTTGGTCTACAGGTTAGGTTATTCATTACACCTGTCAATTAGTAAAAGGAAGCAGATTTTATAATGAAATCCCAGTACTATTAAAAATGGATGCATAAATCGTTATATTTGAAGTAAATTTATCAAATTCAAATGTTGTTTCCATTCTAAAAATTACATTAGTTACTAAACATTTCATTTCATAAAATTCTCACAAATATTTGGTCTTTTATACTTGTTGATTATTTTTATGTCTTCTTTGAAAAATATTTATTTGAGTACTTTGTCCAGTTTTTAATGGGGTTATTTGCTATTTGCTATTGAGTTGTGAAAATTCCTTATACATTTTGGATGCAAGCACTTGAAATTATAGAATCCCTTACATATTTTGAATTAATATTTTATCAGAAATATGGTTTGCAACTATTTTCTCCAGTTCTATAGGTTGCCTTTTTTCTTGGTTGGTTTTTCTTTTTGTTTTAATTTATTTTATTTTGCTGTGTAGAGGCTTTTAAATTTGATAAAGTCCTGCTTGTCTAATTTTGCTTTTATTAATTGTGCTTTTAATATCATACCAAATAAATCATTGTCATGACCAGTGTCATGAAATTTACACCCTATGTTTTCTTTCAGTAGATTTTTTTAAAAAGAATTACTTTATTTATTCATTTGCTTATTTAAATTTGACCAGAGAGGGACAGAGCCAGAGAGAGAGAGGGAGAGAAAGAGAGGAAAAAGTGAGAAGGCAAGCCGCCAGGTCTAAGACTCTAACCATGGTCGGCCATATGGGAGTCCAGCACTCTTAACCACCACGCCATCTGCTGGCCCCAGTAGATTTTTGTTTTAGGTCTTATGCTTAATTTTTTAATCCTCTTTGAGTATATTTAAGGGGGTGGTGTAAAATGAGAATTCAATCTTAATTTTTTTGTGTGGTTTATCCATATTTTGCATATAGCATATTTTAAGGCCGAATAATATTTCAGTGTATATGTATACATTTTCCTTATCATCTGTCAGTAGATATATTGGTTGTTTTCACATCTTGGCTATTTTGAATGTTGCAGTGAATGTTGCAGTACAGATATATATTCAAGATCCTAATTTCAGTTATTTTTCATATACGTTCCAGAAATAGGATTGCTGGGTTACATGATTTTATTTTTTTCAGAAAT
>NW_006209847.1:871081-932020 GCF_000334495.1 Tupaia belangeri chinensis | reverse complement strand
TTTGGTTTTTTTTTTTTCTTTTTTTTTTTTTTTTTTTTTTTACATTTTTACCATGAACTTGGAGACACAGAGTGATGCACATGTTGTAAAACTCATAGTCTAATAAATTTAGCAAAGGACCAGCAGTTAGCGTAATGGCTATGTTGCTGGACTCCCATGTAGTCGACCACAGTTCAAGTCCTGGACCCAATGGCTTAAACTCACGCCAGGCTCATATGCGTGCGTGCCCAAGATCACAAGAGGAGAATGGAGGAGAAGGGATTGCAGCATGGCCATCATCCCTGGTGGGTGATTTCTATCTCTCTGTCTCTGTCTGGTGAGCACACATGCCCTGTAGCAAAAACCTCCCCCCCAAAATAATAAATAAATAAATAAATAAATAAATAAATAAATTTAGCAAGGCAAGAGGGCTGGGGTATTTATTATGTGGAATATTAGATTACAAATATTATATTTTAAAGTAAGTAGATGACTTTTTCTCAGCAAATTTTACCCTAAATATCTATGATGGAAAGTTTTGTAAATGTACAGTGGACAGGAAATGATGAACATACAAGCAGCAAGATTTCTCAAAGCAAGAACATCTTTAAGAAGGAAATTAAAGATTTACTTGGAAACACATAGTGTAGCATGTAAGAGCTATTACGTAGAATACAGGGTACATTAACCCAATGAGACTTGACTTGCTTCTCTGGGAAATGGGTTATAGGAGATTCTGAGCAGTCTCCTGTACTTGAGGATCCAGTGTGCCAGGTCACTCAAGATATTTTCTTGCAGATCTGGGATATCATCACACTGAACGTGGTCTCCAACACATTTTCATTAAGGATGTACAAGATCCATATCTACATATCTTCCCTAAGACTTGTTATTATTATTTTAGTAATAATCATCCCAGCAAGTGTGAGGTGATATTTAATTGTGGCTTTGATTTGCATTTTCCTAATGATTGTGATGAAAAATAAATTGTATATTGAGTATTAAGCACATCATGCTAAGTGAAATAAAACAGTCGTGAAAAGACAAATACTACATGATTCTATTATCTGAAGAATCTATAATAGTAAAACTCATAGAAACAAAGAGTATATTGGTGGTTTCTAGATGCTAGGGAGGAAGGAGTGGAATGGGTCGTGGTTGTAGTGCCTGTTCAATGGGTACATAGTTTTAGTTATAAGAAGATGAGTAAGTTCTGGAGATTTACTCAACAACACTGTGGTTATAGTCAATGATACTACTTTGTGTGTTTGAAACACTATGAAGACAGTAGATCTTATATTAACTATTCACACACACACACACACACACACACACACACACACACAGTTGCTATTGGATCTCTCATGGAGCTGGAATAATGGGCCTGGTCTGAGTAAACAACACTTTCTTCCTGGTTTCTGTCATAGAATGTGTCTTCCAAGGAATGGAATAACAATTAAATTGTTAGTTGCTCTGCTTATTTAGACTCTGCTTTTAAATTCTGTCTTATGAGACTATAACTTTGATCTATTTTATGCTCAAGTACCTTTAGTTTGCTATGCATTTTCTTGGAAAGTTCTCATTCTTCCCCATCTGCATAACTCCATTTATTCTAAAAAATATTCATTAATGCTATAACGAAGATTTTTTTTCTGCTTTTCTCTACTTGCATACATAATAGCTAGCCTGCAAATAGTTTATATTTTTATTCCTTAGAAGCCTATATATTATTTCAAATTTTAAGTATGTCTGTATTTCCATATATGCAATGCATATATTATTCACTATTACATAACATTCACATGTTATGAATTATATATTGTTTGTCAAATTTTATATGCAACATATAATACAATCATAACATATATTTATGTATGTAATTATAAGGTAATATTTATGCAAGTCTAAACCTATTTATCTCCCATTTTTGAAGAAATGTTTCTCTCCTAATGCCGGCTTAACATCATTATTTTTTGTTTTGTTTTGTTTTGTTTTTACTTTGTAATTATAAGACCAAGGTTTAGGGCACACAAGCACATGCACCCAGCTTGTTTCTCAAGCCACCAGATCCAGGACTTGAATCACACAGTTAGCCACATGGGATCCAGCTGCCCTAACTACCATGCCACAGGCTGGCCCTGGTCAGTGTCTTAAGTAAACAGCAGGCAGAGTAAACACCAGAAGAAAACATTCCAAATTAAATTACAGTAAATTAAGTGAAAAGTTTTCTTGTCCACAGAGAAATATGAGGTCAATATATTATTGAAAGTGCTAAATATAGTGAGAAAAACAGATCCACCTGATATCTTCTATATAAAAACTAGCTTCTAATGTTGTTCATATGCATTTGTTTGGAAAGAAATTTAACAATAAAAAAGCAGAAGCAAATAACATGAAGAACTGCCAATTGTAATTATAATTTACTTATCATATACAAAAGCTACTGAGACCTTTGCCTTAGTCTAAACAAATTATTCTTGTTACTGAAAGTGTATTCAAATAAAGGGAAAAAAATTAAGGCATTATTCAATAGAGAATAAGAAGTAAGGCTTATAGCTCACATTGAGGGGAAGCTTCTTTTCTGTGATACTGCTAAAATATAAGATATTTCACATAGTAGGTTTACCTGGAAACTACTGAAAATGTAAAATTCTCATCAAGAAAACCCTTGTGCTACAGCTCCTAGAATTGAAAATCAAAAATAGCAAGCCCTAGGCTTGAAGAGAAAGAATATTTTTCCTTCCTTGTTATACTAGAAATTACCCCAGGGAAGAATAGAGCTCCTGAAAAACAGAACATGAAAGTAAATAGAAATACAGCTTTTGCAATCAAGTGGAAATATTATACACCTAGAACCAGAGAATTTTTGAGACTGTATTTTTTAGATTGCTTTGGATTTATATAGCCACTATTTGCAGTAAATTTTTACAAAACGAATGACTTTATTTTAATAGGAAAACCATATTACTTCCTAAAAGTATAATACAATGCTTGAGGCTTAGTCTTTATAGCTAGCATACAGTAAAAATAAAATGTTTCTGCAAAATAATTTAAGTTATAAGACATTATGCAAATTTAAGGAATTCAAAGCTGTTACATCCAGATTATGTGAAGACAGATGAGTGATGAGGAATTCTGGGAGGAATACACAGACTTACTCCCCCCACCCCACATACACACACTTTCCATATCCTGTGAAAGGCATTAGAGCTACAGTAAACCACCAAGGGAAGCTGAAAGAAACCCATGGTAGTCTTAAAATTGGAATTCTTCAGATGATAAATGGTAGTATGTACGGGAATCAACTATGTATAAGAGAAGAAAAAAATGTACCCTGGGGAACCAGCAGTTAGCGTAATGGCTATGTCACTGGACTCCCATGTAGTTGACTGCAGTTCATGTCCCGGACCTGGTGGCTTAAAACTCATGCTGGGTGCCCAAGATCCCAAGAGGAGAATGGAGGAGAAGGAATTGCGGTGTGACCATCCTCCCTGGGGGGTGATTTCTCACTTTCTGTCTCTCTGTCTGTCTGGTGAGCACACACGCCCTATAGCGAAAATCTCTCAGGAAAAAAAAAAAAAAAGTCACCCTTACCATGGATAAAGATTTAGAATGGAGCTAGATATATGGTTTAGGGGAATTATTTAGATCATTTTGGTAATGCCCCTGAATCAGGCTACATGGTTGCTGATTGTTCATGCAGTACTAAACTATTTCTGGTGATCTTGGTAAGATTGGAAGAAGTGGGACCAGCAGTTGGCATAATGGCTATGTCGCTGGACTCCCATGTAGTCGACCGCAATTCAAGTCCCAGACCCAGTGGCTTAAAACTCACACCAGGCACATGTGCATGCGTGCCCTAGATCCCAACAGGAGAATGGAGGAGAAGGGATTGCGGTGTGGCCATCCCCCCAGGGAGGGTGATTTCTTGCTTTCTGTCTCTCTGTCTGGTGAGCGCAGGCACCCTAAGACAAAACCTCTCCCCCCCCAAAAAAAAAGAGTGGTAAAAGTTATAGTTTGTTCTGAGACGTCTTGCTTTCTTCTTATTTTTGAATATTAATAAATAATACATATCTAGATGAGATTGAAATTGGAAATTTAAATATATTAAAGAGGTAAATGCTCATATGTTACCTTTGATTTATCTATCTGTAGATTTGTGTTTTATGTACATACACATATATGTATATAAAATGGGAGCATCTAAATGTCATTTACTTTGTTTTCTTATTTGTCTAGTAACCCGATAGATATTGCTAATTTTTTTAAATGTCATACATGAATGCACACATAAGAGAGATACAGGGCAGCACATCTCCAACAGGGTCTCATCATGAAATGACCTTCTTTCCCCAGAACTCTCACTCTTCAAGATCTTGCCAACCAGAGTGTTCTCAGTCCAGCCCAGAGATCCAAATGAAGGGTTGGCCATATGGCTTCCAACATGGTAGTCCATTGTGCCTTCTAGGCTAGGCCTAGCTTTTATTTTTTATTTTTTGTCTACATTTTCAAAGTCTCCATTCTAATCAATGGACATGGAGGTGTTGAAAATTAAAACAGAGTAGGTATTAATTTCTCTACCTGGTTTAGAAGTCAGGTGTAATGGTTAATAGAAGTTACTAGCAAAACCAGGCAATGGGCAAAGTTTGATTTTATTATGCTGTTTAAAAGAACCTTAATCTTTTCTTCCTATCTCCTCTCACCTCCAGGGAGCCCATCAACTCATTTTATCCACACTGAAAATTTTCCCTGTGCTGTTCTCAGAGATTACCTCAAAATTGCACAATTGCCACATCCAATGATTCAATTCCCTGAGGGTCCAAGTTTCAGTTACCTGCTCCAGGAAATAATCACATGAACCATGCTGAGACCATGGCTGATACCATTGAATGCTACATAATGTCAGTTTGTGATAGCTATTACAATGAATGTGTATGGAGTCAGTTTTCTAACAATAGAGTATGCTCATTATTAGAAAGCAAAACAAGAAAAAAAGCTACATCACATTTTATTTTGAGTAAAAAGATCTCCAGATGCACTAACATTCTTGGCTATTTTTGATTTGAATTTTTTGCTGTTTTTGAGACTATACTTGGGTTTTTTTTTCTCTCAGTGTGTTTTTCAAATGCATCATTCCACATGTAATATATAGTTTTAGATATTGTCCCAATGAAAAGTTATTGAAATGATTTTTATAATGTTAATTTTGTAAGACATTTCTTTTTAAATCTTGTTAATTTTTTCAAAATTAATCATATTCCATTTTCCTTTAAGATTTTATTTCAAGTGTTTTTACTATGGCTGAGAACATACTGTCTAAAATTTTGTTTCTTTATATAATGTGATTTTTTTGAGAAATAGTCATATAAAGAAAACATTATACATACATGTATTGTCTAAGGATAATTACAATATGAGCACCTAGGTAATCACAATCACAACACCTGATCCACCTCCCTGATCACATTATTCTTGCAGTCTCTAGAGTTAGCAATCATATTGACCTTTGTAATGGTCTTTGTCTTCATTTATTAAAGAATTTTTTTATTTAATTTTATTTATTATTGTTATAGTTTTAATTTGACCGGGGTGGTGGGGGGGGACGGTGCAGGGAGAGAGTAAGAAAGCAAACCACCAGGTCAGAGACTTGAACTGCAAAGGGCCATGTGGGAGTCTAGTGCACCAACCACCCACATCACCTGCTGGTCCTTTGGCCTTGATTTCTAACAGCTTTTTGAATGATAAGAAAATAGCTGGGTTTTACTTTATTTTAAATATTACATAAATTGCATGTTTTCTTTTGTGACTTGTCTTTTGCTTGTCATTTACTGAGATTGATACAGTTTAACATGTGTAATTATAATGCATAATTTTATTTGTAGATTTTTATCTCATAATAGGAGTATAGCACTATTTAGATATTCATTTATATTATTTTGGCAAAAATACATCAAAGTAAATACTCATGTTTGAGATGTTAAGAAGTAGTAGGTAGTACCAAAGTGGCAATACACATACATCACTTCCCGGGCTTGCCTTTCATCCATTTTTCTTCAACACACTAAGCTGTGACTGTGAGCAACCAGAAAAGAGGATTAAATGATACACATTCCTTGGTACATAGATTGGATAATCTGTCTCTCTCCATCATTTTCCAAACCTTTCTCCCTTGACCACTGCTTAGTTCAGCCCAGTCTACCAAATGACCATTGGTTATGGATGTCAACACAAGGGATCTTCTTATGGTCAATGTTTGGCAGTTCACAGTTAATACCTTTCTTTTTGATTTTTAAGAGATTTTCGTTATAGGGTACATGCACTCTAGATACACAAAGAAAGATAGAGAGACAAAATGAGAAATCATTTTTTGATTTTTTAATCTTAGAAATTCTGACTGGGGTTAGGTGGTATCTCATTGTTGTTTTGATCTGCATTTTCCCTTACAATGAGGACTGTTGAGCATTTTTTCATATGCATTTTAGTTATATGTATGTCATCTTTAAAGAGTGTTTTTTTTCAACTCATTCTCCCATATTTTAATAGGATTAATGTTTTTGTTTTTTTTGTTTTTTTGTTTTTTTTTTTTTGCAGCTGCTTGAGTTCCTTGTTAATTCTGGTTATCAATCTCTTATCTGATGCATAGTTCACAAAAATATTTTCCCATTCTGAGGGCTGTCAATTCACACTAATTACAGAGGAATGGATAGAAAAACTGTGGCACATATACTCAATGGAATATTATACAGCCATAAAAAACAACAAAACTCAAGCTTTTGACAGGAAGTGGGTAAATATGGCACTGCTGAGCAAAGCAAGCCAGGCTATGAAGGAGAGGCATTATATGTCCCCACTTAATATATACCAAATGTCTGCACTCTATGATTGAAACTGATTGACTAAAGTATATAGAAACACAGTATACAGATGTAAATACCAGATATAGTGTGTGTGAAAGAGGAGGGTCTGAGGAAGACGTCACTATAGAGTAATAACATGATAGGTGCACTCAAAATAAAGAGGACTTTTATGTGCTTTTTTTTTTTTTGAGAGATTTTCACTATAGGGCACATGCGCTTGCCAGACAGAGAGAGAGAGAGAGACATTAGAGACAGAAAGCGAGAAATCACCCCCCGGGGGGGATGGTCACGCCGCAATCCCTTCTCCTCCATTCTCCTCTCGGGATCTTGAGCACACACGCACATGCGCCCAGCATGAGTTTTAAGCCACCGGGTCTGGGACGCGAACTGCAGTCAACTACACGAGAGTCCAGCGACATAGCCACTACGCTAACTGCTGTTTCCCAGGACTTTTTTATTTGACATATCAACCAATCCTGGTAATGAATACCAAACATATACCCCCTAAATTAAAAGATATTGTGTTGGGGCCAACACAAAATATAATGGTTAAAGTGCTGGACTTCCATATCGCTGACTGATTTGAGTCCTGGATCTGGCAGTTTGGAACATGCCAGGTGTTTAGGTGTGCATGGCCAAAATTCTGAGTAGAGAATGGTGGAGAATGGATTGTGGCATGGCCACACACACTGTCAGGGGGTGATTTCTCATTTTCTTCTTTTTTTCTTTCTTTTTTTTCATTATTTAATTTCATTTTCTTTCATACAATCACATTATTACTTGGCTTACAAAATGGTCATTTCAACAGGTGAACATTTCTCCCTACAAAATAAATTCAACAGATGATACCACCTTTCTTTGTGCCATTAATGCTTCGCCTCCCTATTTTTCTTCTAAATGTCCTTCCTCAGACCCTCCCCCTCCAGGGGGATGGCCACACCACAATCCCTTCTCCTCCATTCTCCTCCTGGGATCTTAGACATGCACACACGCATGCCCAGTGTGAGATTAAGCCACTGGGTCTGAGACTCAAACCATAGTCGACTACATAGGAGTCCAATGACATAGCCATTATGCCATCTGCTGGTCCCCTTTCCAATCATTTTATTCTCAGCATCCTTCCTATAACCACTTTCAAGGAATCAATACATATTGTTATTTCAGACAACTTCTTTTTTTTCATAGAAAGTATATTACCAGTGATACCACTTGCAGTTTTGCTTGTTAGAAATTTCTCTATCTTAATTATATTATAGTTTAAGGTTATTCATGCATGTTACAGTAATATAGCTGCTGTCATTTTTGGCTTGTACTGGAGCTGACTCAATCACAAACCAATGTCAGGGATTTTTTTTTTTCCAGTTGGTCATCTGATATCCTTGCCCCCATTCAAAAGAAGATGATACTGTGAGTACCAGAGGATTCTGGGTTACTACTGACATATGTCTGCAGTCAAATCATAATTTCTGGTTCTGATATTACCTGAAACCTAGATTTATAGACTGTACTGGGCTCTTCTGAGTAAAAATATCAATGGATCCAACAGGAAACTCTGAGCACCTGACCATTTGCTGCCCTAAGGGTTAAGCTACAATCCTAAACTGCAGATGGAATGGTCTTGCCTCCAAACACCTGGGAACTAAAACTAAATTCTCCACAGTAAAACCTGGAAGTGTCATGGTTTGCCACTGAGTTCACATGTCATCCTTCCCTGCCCATGTCACCAACTCAACAGGATCTGCTGCATAGAGTGACCCAAATGATGGGAGTAGGTTGAAGACAGCCTGGATTATTTGCAGTTTTTCTTATTCTAAGCCCTACTCATATACTTTTGTCACCTGATACATTCCTAGGTGTGGTTCCTGTTGTCTCCAGAATCCAAATAGGTCTATAAGACACTGTTTATTAATTATTATTATTATTATTAATGATGGGGATATGGGACAAAACAATATTTATTTAATTTTGGAGGGAGAATATTAGTAAGCTCCTCACCTCTGCATATCTAAACATTTCCTGAAGTGGCAGGAACAGAAAATTCCACAGGGTTAATCTCTCACAAACTGGAGTACCTGTGTCTTCCCAAGGCCTCAGTACACTAGCCATTTCTTTATTGTCTGGCCTAGTCAGCTTGATGTGATTAATTTATCAGATTAATGTTATGATTTGTGGTATTTTCAAGTGGTCAACAACTCAGGGAACTATATTCCAAAAAAAGTGATGGGTAATATAACCACAGAACAGAACTGTACATGAATATTTTTGTATCTTTGACCTAAATGCAAACCATTCATGATAATCTTTGGGTTTATTATTAAAATACAAAATAGTACATGTGCCAAATGAGTGGCTACATACCACATAACCATGGCCTTACTAATCTTCTTTGGCAAAAAATATTTTTTCTTGGCACAGCAGCTGTAGACAAAAATACTACATCAGTGCTTGTTATTTGCAGTGGTGTTGATGGGATCAGCAGTTGCCCTAATGGCTATGTCGCTGGACTCCCATGCAGTCAACCGCGGTTTGAGTCCCAGACCCAGTGGCTTAAATTCACACCGGGTGCATTGGTGTGCAAGCCCAAGATCCCCAGACAAGAATGGAGATGGGATTGCAGCATGGTCATCCCCCCCGGGGTGGGGGTTGGGGCTGATTTCTCGCTTTCTGTCTCTCTGTCTCTGTCTTTCTGGCTAGCGCACATGCCCTATAGCTAAAATCTCTCCAAAATAAAATATTTGCAGATGTGATGTTCTTTAATGTCACCATCAAGGCTGCGTCAGTTAACACTGAACCATTGCTCCTAGAAGAAATAGAGTTAGACTTCTGTGAGGCTCTGGCCATAAAATTTTCATCCACTGATCAATATATGTCCTTTTTATGAATGCTCCTGTTTTAAGATAACTTATTTTTTCATAGTTTATTTATTTTTATACATTATATCACTATATATCATTGCAGCTTGTAAACTGAATTTCCCCAGCAAGAATACACTGCATATTAGTCCAGTTAAAGTTATTATTCACATTATGATTAACAGACAATTTTCCATTTTTGTATCCCTTAAATATTTTGCTTCTTTCTTTTCCCCCTTGTTCCCTTCCTCTCACCCTCCCCATTCTAATTTAACATCTGTCATTGATAAGTTAACATTGAATTCATGGCAGAAAAACACAGTAACTCATGCCTGAAACATGCTTATTATGTACACATATCTTCTAAGGTGTATCACGAACTTCTTGCACTTAGGAACACTGGAAGACTCTTCAGATCTATGTTTGGTGGTCATTTAGTACAGCAAAATCACCAGTAAAAATGCAGACAGTATGGCACTACATAGATTATGAAACAGTCACTTGTTTATAGCATGAGACCTGAAGAAAGAAGATAAGAGTGTCACCTTGTTCAAGCTCAGCTACTAACGTATATATTGGCTTACTCAAAGTTTTCACAGTTTCATGCAAGTTTGTCAATGACAATATATGTGCCATGAGCATTGATTTGGGGGCTACAAATAAATTTTAGTTAGTAGGCATATTTGCAAATATATAATCGAAAAATAATAAATATTAATTGTACTTTGTAGGACTATCAGTAGTCTGCATTTCACCAAGTCAGTTTTTTTTGTTTGTTTCTTCAGGAGTCAGACAGCAAATTAAATAGAGATACCATAGGGAACATAATTTTAAACTCTTCTGAGTCATTAATAACAACAGTTTCTCCCCACTAACCAGATGCTATATTCTTTCTTTATTATCTTGGTGAAGACAGGTGTATAAATCTGAAAATGAGTCTATTGCCAGGAAATGAGTAATAATGATAATTTATAATAATTATAATTCCACTATTCCTTTTACAAATTATATATTTTAGGCAATTATCTGGTTGCCTGCCTATCAAGAATAGATTGCCCCTAGAGGCTTCGAGCTTCACAAACTGTCTTCACAAAACCAGTAGGTCAAGATTTTTCGCTATCCTGACCATAATCCTTTTTACAATAACTATGAATCCTTGAATGCTTGTATTAAATGTCACCACATCCCACACTGTCTCTGGTATCCACAGTTGCTCTCCATGCCTTTACACCATCCAATATTTCAGTTTCTGCCCGAGAGTGAAGACATTGGGTATATATTGAGTGGGGACATACAGTGTCTCTCTTTATAGTCTGGCTTCCTTTGCTTAACAATAAATCTTCCATATTCATTCACTTTCTATAAAATGGTAGGGCCTCATTTTTTTTTAATGGCTGAGTAATATTCCGAAGTGCATATTTGCCACACTTTTTTTTTTTTTTTTGGAGAGATTTTCACTGTAGGGCGCGTGCGCTCGCCAGACAGACAGAGAGAGACATAGAGACAGAAAGCGAGAAATCACCCCCCAGGGGGGATGGTCACGCCGCAATCCCTTCTCCTCCATTCTCCTCTCGGGATCTTGGGCACGCACGCACACACGCCCGGCGTGAGTTTTAAGCCACCGGGTCCGGGATACGAACCGCGGTCGACTACGTGGGAGTCCAGCAACATAGCCATTAAGCTAACTGCTGGTTCCCCACACCTTTTCAATCTATTCATCTGTTCATGGACATTTGGGTTGGTTCCATGTCTTAGTAATTGTGAATAATGATGCAATAAGCATGAATGTGCAAGTGTTTTCCGGTGGGTGGGAAATGGCAGAGGAGAAGGAGAGAATCAAGGGGGAAAGGAACAAAGCAAAACATTTTAAAAAGATAAAATGGAAAATTATCTGTTGATGATAATATGTATGGTAATATCTTTGACTAAGTCAATATACAGTGTATTCTGCATGGGCAAATTCATTTTGTATGCTATAACATGCAGTGATTGGCTACAAAATTATAATAATAATAACAATAAAATAAATAAAAGTGAAAAACAAATTAATATAAAATACTTATTTTTTATCTTTCTCTGTCTCTCTCTCTCTCTTTTAGAGTTTTTTGGTATAGGGTGCATGTTCTCACCAGAACAACAGAGACAGAGAGACAGAGAGACAGTAAGTGAGAAATCCCTTTCCCCTCCAAAGATGACCATGCTGCAATCCCTTCTCCTCCAATCTCTTCTCTAGATCTTGGGCATAAATGTACACACACCTGGTGTGAGTTTAAGACACTGAGTCCAGTACTTGAACCACAGTTGACTACATGAGAGTCTAGCAACGTAGCCATTTCTCCATCTGCTGGTCCCCCTCCCAAAAATATAATTCTTTTTAAAATGAGAAAATAAAATGCCACCACCTAACCTCAACCTCCCATTGACTTTCAATGAGTCTGGCTCTGTAAATGCCTCTCTTCAGCTCTGACTTTCAGCCAAGAGCTGCCACTGATCTTAACAATGCCAGGACCTTTCACATCAGCATATTCCAAATGTCTTTAAAGAAATGTTTTTACTTCCATTCTGTGGAACATAGTCTTCTGTCAATTCTCCTGGCTTCATACACTGTAACAAATAACAAACAAACAAAATTAATTAATGAAAAATGTAGGAACCAGCAGATGGCATAGTATTTATGTCTCTGGACTCTCACAGGACTGACCATAGTTCTAATTCCAGACGTGGTGGCTTGAAGACTCTCACAGGACTGACCATAGTTCTAATTCCTGACGTGGTGGCTTGAAGTTCACACTGTGTGTGTGTGTGTGTGTGTGTGTGTGTGTGTGTGTGTGTGTGTTCCCAAGATCCTGGGAAGAGAATGGAAGACAAGGGGTTGTGGTATGGTCACTCCTCTCCCTGGGGAATTATTTGTCACTTTCCCTCTCACTGTCTTTGTCTCTCTCTTCAGTGAACTCATGTGCCTAAGGCAAAAACTTATTTAAAAAAAAAAAAAGATACTGCTGCATCTCCCAGCTCTGATACATCATGAACCAAATACTTGTGATGGACCTTGACCTCAGAAGTCAGGTATTGATGTACAGAGAAAATAGCATCTTCTCAAGTCAGCTAAAGTAGACAGTTGAAGGCAGCATAGAACCCAATTTTTAGATTGGGTAAGAAAAGCAGAAGACACAACACTAGGTAAGGATGGATTTTATCTGGAGAATAAAAGAAGTCAGTGTCTTAGCCAAAGTAATAATCCTACATATCTCTAATAATTCCTTTCTCTTCAACTCACAGACATTGTTCATTGAGCCGACACTGTGTCTCTAGGAATCTCCTGTTAAATTATATATTTGAAAAAGAAAAGATTAGTTCATTACCAACTTCAGCAGAGACATATTAAAAAAATTTCCCCAAAGATTTGTCTGAGTTTTAATAAGAGTGGCTATTTATTTGGGGATAGTAATGGGAAAGAGACAAATTTACATCAACCCTCTTCTTGAAACTTTACAATGTGATTTCTCACCATCCATAGCAAAATAAAGTAGCTATCATTGGCATGGAAACCAAAATAATTTCTAATCTATGCCTTGCTTATCTATGCATTCTGTTTTATCACCTATTTCCAATTTATGTATCATTTTGTGGCTGTATCAAATCTTTATTGTTTGCATTTCCTCAAGAAATCCCCTGCCAGATCTCTATTCAGTATTCCTTACATAACTGGTGCCTTGCATCTGCGATGTCTTTTAAGCCCACATTCCCTCACGTTCTTTTTCAGTCTTGATTTGATTATTTTCCTATAATCTCTTATAATACACCTTGCAAGTTCTTCCTTTACATTTGTCATTTTCATGTTCAGATTGTATGTCTGTTTCTCCCATTCAAATAGAAGGGAGATATGTTATATAGACAGCACATACTGAATCTCAAAGATAGTGCCAGTTCATAATGGGTACTTCACAAATATGTGGATAGATAACTAAGTGACCCCCAAATCCAGGAGACCTCCCATGATGAGCGGACTTCAAACAGTTCCACTATGAAGGTGCCTTGGACTGCAAAAGAAATGTAAAATTAAAATATTGCCTCTATCAGATTTCTTTCCCTGAGAATCATACAAAACAAAATAGATTATCCAAATACATAGACCCTAGTCCCATAGGAGAATTAATTTAGCTTGAGGGATCTCTTGGAAATTACTTTTATAAATCACCAGAGAAAAGATCTCAAAATAATAAGTGTTTGGGGAATTTGCAACAAGCACTAATGCAAAAATAGTGTAAACTAAGTAGTATACACCATTAGAAAAAAAAATTCTCTCTTCTTCAAAATGTAAATCCTTTAACTGAATTTAATTATTTAAAGTTTAGACTTTTTGGAGGAAATTAAGGCCCCACTGATGTCTCTAGAGGGATGCTTCCATCCAATGTTTTTTAACTAATATCAATATTTAAATGTTTTCAAAGTCATCTGAATGGCAGGAATCCCTCACAATGAAACAGTTTGATCTTAAATGCAGTCTAACAAACAATATTTATAAAAATTTTGCATACTAATACCCTTTAATTTATAATACAAGTTAAATAGTTACAAAGACATTTATGTAAAACTAGACTTCCATTTAATTATTGAAATAGTGACTGCTGAATGCCTATTTTGTTGAAGACAATATAAGCATTGCCTTCAATCTTCATCCCTCGTTAAGTATGCTATTTCTATATAACAATGAGGGAAGTGATATCTAGAGAGACTTAGTGATTCACCCAAGCAGTAGTTGAAAATATATTAGAAGATAGAGTTATAGAATCAAACTCTCTGGACAGCCTATTGTTACTAATGATAAACTTTGAGTACTTGTAAACACAACAATTGAAAACAAGACAAAAAAGAGCAAAAATAAATATATGATCTCAGTAGAAAAGAATGTGGGGAGGGAACCAGCAGTTAGCGTAATGGCTATGTCGCTGGACTCCCACATAGTTGATCGCGGTTCGCATCCCAGACCCGGTGGCTTAAAACTCATGTCAGGCGCATGTGTGTGTGTGCCCACGATCCCGAGAGGAGAATGGAGGAGAAGGGATTACGGCATGACCATCCCCCCTGGGGGGTGATTTCTCGCTTTCTGTCTCTCTGTCTCTCTTTGTCTGTCTGGCAAGCACACTCGCTCTACAGCGAAAACTTCTCCAAAAAAAAAAAGATTGTGGTGGGGGAAGAATGTAGAGGAAGGGCAAACTAGAAATTAATATTAAAATTTTACATTATTTTATTTATACTTTTTCTATAGTTTATGCATTTGATTCCAGAAAATGTAAAGTTTTTACAGTAAGAAATGATTTTATCATCTCCATTCAGTACATGTTAAAATATCTGTTATTACTATATATTCAACACACATGCACACAGAAGTACTCTTGAATTTGTTATTACGATGCATTGACTCTAATACTTGTATACAGTATTTGAATATATGTATATATAATACACAAGTATCAAGAATACATTCTTGATTGTAAGATGGAAGTAAAAATGTCCATGTGAATAGAGACTTCATCACGTTTCTCCTACATTACAGTTAGTTTTAATTATGTTTATATTATATAAATGTTAGGCTGCCACTTTGTGATGCTCACTAGGTGGAATTTGAATATCAGATGTAAGGTCAAGAGAAAATAATGAACGATAGGTGAGAATGAAAAAGAGAAGGATGAGTAAAAGAAAAAGATAGAATGTATTATTAAATAGCTTTACAAATTATAAATTAAAGAAGTAAGAATATTTTTGACCATCTATGAATAAGTTAGATTATTCTACAAAAGTTAAAAAAAAATCTGGCTTCTCTTACTGTTTCAGCTGAACCATCATGCAGGAGAACAATGAAGAGACGACTATAAAAGAACAACTATTTAATAAATGGATTGTTAATCTCTGAATGGTTCTGTAGTTATGAAAAGTGCTTGGAAATAAACTTTGTTAACAATAACTTTTAAAATTATCACTTAAATAATAGTTTTAGTATTGTAAATGGAATTTCCTGACCTCACCATATGCTGTTGAGTTATGGCTATAATGAAAAAACATGAAATGATAGCTGAAAAGCTAATAAAAACCTTACCAAGGAGAGTAAGCAGAATGCGTTGTCATCCCTGTACTATCTATGGCTGAGAAAAAGATGTGCAGATGAAAAATGCTTCACCATTGGTATTTTGCTATTTGAACATGTATTGAAGCCAAAGAGGTTTCATCTATGATTCTGACATGTCATATGCCACATTAAGCAGTCAGTTAAAGCCATCCAATTACACATATTACATCCCAGCACACTGAACTGGATATTTTGAGAATCATAGGTGTTTAGAAAAAATAAATTAAGTGTTGAATAATGTGATATACTGAAACAGAGCTAGATGCAGAAAACAAATTTGCTATGTATACAGAGGACATTTCCCTTTTGTAAGCTTTCATGTTCTGCAAAAAAATTTTTAAGAAGAAAACTTATACAGGGTATAAACTATGATACAGAAGAAAGAAAACCAAAAAGTCTTATTTTAAGGTGTTTAAATAAGGGAACTGAGATAGTTAAGACATAATGACAGTAGTCTGAAATAAAGCAAGAACTGTGAGCAGGCAAAGTGGTGACCACTTTGTCAGAACATCGTTTTGCCCCAAAAGATTACTTATCCCAAAATATACAACTCCTGTGTAATTTCAAAGCTGGTTTAAGAATATCACCCTATTCTATCTCAATAAATCTCAGGCTGTAATAAATATTCTAAAAATCTCACTAATTTTTTTTTAAATTTATTTTCTTGGAGAGAAAAAGAGATAGAAAGAGAGAGAGATAGAGAGCACAACCCTATCAAAGTCTCTTTTTTCTCCTTTTGCTTGAGGGCCAATATGCTTGCCGGAGACAGACAGAGCAAGAGAGGGAAAGTAAGAAAGCACTGCACCCTAGAGGAGGAACAGTAAGCTCTGCTATTCCTTCTTCACTTTTTCCTTTCTGGACTTTGGGCATGCATGCTCATGTGCCTAGTGTGCTTTTTAAGCTGTCAGGTCCTGAACTCAATCCATGGTTGGCCATGTGGAATCCAGTGATCTTATCCTCCACACTGCAAGTTGGTCTTCAACAGGTTTTCTTTCTTTTTCTTTTCTTTTCTTTTCTTTTTTTTTTTTGTTTTGTTTTGTTTTGTTGAGAGATTTTTGCTATAGGGGGCATGTGCACTTGCCAAAGAGACAGAAAGTGAGAAGTCACTCCCCAGGGGAGAAAGAGCAAATGGCCATGCCACAATCCCTTCTCCTCCATTCTCCTCTTGGGATTTTGGGCATTCATGCACATGCATGGGGTGAGTTTTAAGCTGCCAGGTCCAGGACTCAAACCACGGTTGACTACATGGGAGTCCAGTGATGTTACCATTATACCATCTTCTGGTCCCCCACAAAGGGGCTTTGATGCCTTCTTCCATCCCCAGCTTCAGCCAGTCCCAATCATAGACACGTGCATGTCTGATATACTCCAGGCAGGAGAGCCTCCACATGTAAACTTGGAATCTTCTCATGTGGGTTAGCCTCACAGAGTGTGGTTTACAATTTTCCACCATTGGGCTCCTCCCACAAATCTTAAAATTGTTTCACTATTAAAGACTCAACATAAATATCATTTCTTTAGAGATGACTTCCAAGATCCCTAAAACCAAAATATATATGCCACCTATTTTTAGTTTAAATCTAGCTTCGTAGTCAGTATGATTCTGGTTATAGTATCTAACACTCTGATTATTGTTTTTATTTAATTATTTGTTATTTGATTCCCAACCCTAAATGTCAGTTTAATGGAGAACTGAGGTCTTTGTATTGTTAATGCCTTGAAAACTTAATCGTATAGGATAAGTACTCATAAATATTAATTAACTAATATACCAAATTCTCATAATTATTCACTGAATAACTTTTTTTTTCAAAAGGTCACAGATGCTCATTAGACATAGAGACAAAGAGATATAGAGGGAGAGGGAGAGATGAAACACCCCCAATAAAATGTGGTCACACCACACTCCTTTCTTCTCAATTCTCTTCAGCCTGTAAGAATATGAGCCATGATCTGTTTTCAAGCCTCCAAGTCTGGGATTCAAATCGCAGCAGGCCATGTGCTTCCCTATTATGCTATATGCCAACCCACATTGAATAACTGATAGGTCAAATTTATGAAGGACATACTATAAGTGCAACTTAAATAGATATTGCTTATCTGTTTTGTCAGAGACAGTTTTTAAAATGTAAAAATAACTTTTTTTTACAAGAGTTTTGATTTAGAGTGCAGGTGCTCGCCAGAGAGACACAGAGATACAGAGTGTGAAATCACCCCTTTCAAGGAGGAAAGGCCAAACTGCAATCCTTTTTTCTTCATTCTCCTCTTGGGATTTGGGGCATGCACACACACACTCAGCATGAATTTCAAGTCACCAAGTTACCAGGACTCTAACCATGGTGGGCCACGTGGGAGTCCAGTGCCTTAACAACTATGTCACCTGTTGGCCAAAAAAATAACTTGTTAAAGATAATATTTTAATTATGACATTTAACAACTTTTGCAATAGTCATGTGGAACAAGACAAAACCCTCATTAATTAAGTATATGACAAAATGTATCCAGTACTGTCTATAAATCAGGTATTTAAACTTTTTACTTCATATATATTTTCTTATTCAATACTCAAGACACCTATGTTAGGTAATTATTTTATCTTTATCATTATCATTGAGAATAAGAATAATAGAATAGTTCAAAAAATACAAGTGGTTTACTTAGTATTAGAAAGCAAGAGTCAGTAACTCTAATTGCATGATAACATTCTTTCTTTCACTTCACAAGTGGATAACTAGCAAGATAGACTGTTTTTGAAGGTTAGAATAAATATCATGATGTCATATTTATATTGATTTTTATACTTTTATCTCAGACTCAAACTGAGAAGCCCTTGTCCCATACATTTCTAAAATTCTCAATGTATTGAAACATAATAAACATTATGAACTAGTCAATTATTTACATTTAAAACAGTATCAGTCAGTATTTTAACAATGGGATGCCTAAATCACATAGCAATAGTCTCAATGTCATCAAATAGCTTCATTTTCTGGAACACCTGCTTTATCCTATGTGTTCCAAGTTACTAGCCAAGAATCTATGTACAGGTTTCATCTGATCATTTGCACTTAATATAAATCAGGTGGAAGAATGTGTAAAGCTGTTTTCTTAATTTAAAATCTGTATTAAGATTTGCAAAGCAAGAAGAAAAGATGTCTTAGTTCTCTTATTAACACAAATATGCATATTTTCCCTTGCTCAGAAGTTTTGTAATCTGTGGTAGGCCGCAGGAAAGCAAAAGATATAGATACAAACACCAATATCTACTTATTAGACCACTTTCATAATGCCTTGCATGGGATTTTGAAAAGATAGAAAAATTGAAATGCATCTCTTTAGAGATAAAAGAATTCACATTTGTCTTTTTATAGGTGTGATTCATGTGAGCAGACCATCTACAGAATTCTGAGTTTGTGTTTTCTATCTTTTCATTCTTTGTTTCCCAAAAATCTCAAAATTTAAAGCAGCAACTATATCAACTTCAGAAAAATTATAGAAAGTTATCTTTCTTGAGTGAAGTATTTGAACTCTATAGGGAACAGAGTGTTGATAAAGCCAGTATGCCAGCCCACAGAGCAGAGAAAGTCACAACCAAACAGGCTAGGAGGAAACTCCTTACTGGATCAACTCTTGGCATCTTAGGTTTCTTTCACATCCAGAGCTATTTCTCTATGGAAGGAGAAAAGAGTCAAATAGTCATCAAATATGTTTATTAGTTGACAAAGAGCAGCTCTTTTCAGAAATGTTCATTTTTTTTTCTCTAGTTTTTAAAAATTGTGTAGTTTGTGACAGGAGATGGTGTAATGCTAACATTGCTGGACTGCACATAATCAACTATGGTTCAAGTTCTGTCTCTCTGTCTCTCTGCAGCAAGCACATGTGCTCTATAGCAAAAAATCTCTAAAAACAAAAAAAAAAATTGTAGCTCAACAAATATGTGTGAGACACAGTGTTTCTTTCTTTCTTTTGAATTAAAGTACAAGGTGTTTTTTGTTGTTTCTTTGTTTGTTGATACAAAAGGTATATGAAATCCATACATAGCGCTTATTTCTAAGTCTAACAAATTTTGCTTTGAAATTCACCTATCAATAAAAAGTGTAAGTAATTTAGTTTTCAATCAGATATCAGAACAATGTTGATTACTTCCAAGATAATATGCTGTAAAAACCTGCCATAGTTGAAAAAAGGCAAGAAAAAATAGGAACTGAGTTGTCTTTTACACTCTGGAAGATAGCCTGACCCGGACATTCTGATGTCTCTCAATTTTATCTCAGTTTAAAATACATATTATTGAGTGTTTTATAAACATAAATAATTTCAGTCATTACACTTTGGAACACATCCTAAAGTCTGTTTCCTAAAGTTTAATGGTTCCATTCTTCAATAGCTTGAAAAATAAAACAAATACCAGCATTTTAAAAATGTACTACTGCTTTAGAATTGATTTTTTTTAACATAATGAAGATGGTCATGGAAAAGAAAAATACAATTTTTTCTAAAGATAAAATGCTATATTCTGTTTTTTATATAAAAATTCAATGGAAAATTGGTTGTTTTATTAGCTATTTTTTGATACTTATGGATTTTCACATCTGCATGTGTATCATGTAGATAGTGTTTAGATGATATAAGTTTCTTACTTAAGAAAATAATCTCATTGCTAGCAAATAAATGATATATAATTATTATATGATATGTAATTATACAAAATTATTGAATATGATATTTAATTTTCTATAATTTGCATGCAAAGGAAATATAAAATAGTTATCTTTCTCTATGGCAAGAGAAATGGTCAATTATAAAATTGCCCTTCTTGGGGCCAGCAGGTGGCATGGTAGTTAAAGGCACTGGACTCCCACATGGCTGACTACGGTTTGAGTCCCAAACATGGCAGCCTGCTTTCTCACTTTCACTCTCTCTCCCTTTCTCTCTTGCTTTGTCCTTCTCTAGCCAAATAAATAGATAAACAAATAAAGTTAAATAAAATAATTATTTTTTAAAAATCCTTATCTTTTAACAACAGCAAAGTTAGAGTACACTTGTTAGGGAACTCTTATTCTTGATCAGGTGTGTGGTTATGGGAAGAGGTAGTGAAGAGATCTGAAAAATTGAAAAAATATCAGAGACTTCATAGTTACAACTCACACCACAATGCATTCCTGAGAATGAAGAAAAATGATAGGTCAATAAAAACCCAATGGGACAAATGTAGGTGTCACAATGCACAAATGGAAAATGTTGCATAAATGTACATGTACCAATAGCTTAATCACTGCTCTCTAGTTCCCTTCCAATTCTACCATTACTATTGATGGATTTCTTCTGGAATTTGTAAGTACCCTACTTTTTTTTCTTTTTCTTTTTTTTTTTTTTTTCATTTCTCAAATAGGGCATATGTGCTTGCCAGAAACAGAGGGAATGCCAAAGAAGAAATCACCCCTGAGGGAGATGGCCATGCCATAAATCCTTCTCCATTCTCTTTTCGAGATCTTGGGCATGCATACACATGAGTCAGGGAGATTTTTAATACACAGCATCCAAGACTCAAACCAAAAAGCTTGTCATCTAGGATCCAGTGACTTAATCTCCAGGCCACCTGCTGGCCCGAGTACCCCATTTTTTATATCAGTTTCATTGACTCTATCTTAGCCTACTTTGATTACATGGGAAAGATGTGCTTATATGCCTACCTTCCAGATAGGGTTGCCTAGCATTTCAGATAAAATTTGATCTCTTTACCACAAGCTATAATAACCATTTTAATAGTCAATCATCTTCTTTTTTTTTTTTCACTGCAAGAGATTCCCCTATTTTGTTCCCCAAACACTACCCCACCAGGTACTCTTGCAGAAGTAGAATGTTTCCTTTTTTCTTTTTTATAAACAGAATTTTTTATTTATTTATTTATTTCCATTTGTTATTATTATTTTTTAATTTGATCAGAGAGAGAGAGAGAAAAGAAAAGAGAGAAAGCAAGTCGCCCAGTCTAGGACTCAAACCATGGTTGGCAATATAGGAATTCAGTGTCTTTACTCACTATGTCTCCTGCCGGCCCCAGAATATTTCACTTTTCTTAAAATTCTTCTTCAGTTGGTGATTAACAGGCAGTTCTCTTGAACTTCTCTGCTTCCTTTCCAGATTTCTTCTTACCAGTCCATGAGAAAAGTCAGTCTTGGGAGCCAGTAGGTGTCATGGTTGTTAAAGGTGCTAGATTCCCACATGGCTGACCAGGGTTGGAGTCCTGGACCTGGTGGCTTGCTTTCTCACTTTCCCTTTCTCTCTCTCTTGGTCTCTCTTTGGTCAAATTAAAAAAATAATAATAACAAATGGAATTAAATAAATAAATACATACATTTTTTTAAAAAATTTAAAAAGTGAGTCTCTGGATTCAGTCCTTGTGTTTCCCTTCTCTCTCTGTACTTGCTTTTGGAAGGGGAGGAGAACTCATCCACCATTTCTTTTAAATTCTATGCATAGCCATTCATACACACATTTATGTTTGTAGCATGAACTTCTTTCAACATCTCAAACTCATATGTACCACCGATAGGACACATCTACTTGGATGCTTTATACTTAGTATGTTCTAAACTGAACTCATTCAATCCCTGCCTAAATCTTTCCCCATCTATTTTTCTTTTTTTTTTGGGGGGGGGAGAGGTTTTTGCTATAGGGCGTGTGCGCTCACCAGACAGAGAGAGATATAGAGACAGAAAGTGAGAAATCACCCCCCAGGGGGGATGGTCATGTGCAATCCCTTCTCCTCCATTCTCCTCTTGGGATCTTGGGCACGCACGCACACGCGCCCGGCATGAGTTTTAAGCCACCGGGTCCGGGACGCAAACCGTGGTCGACTACGTGGGAGTCCAGCGACATAACCATTATGCTAACTGCTGGTTCCCTATTTTTCTTAACCCTAGAAATGTCATACCATCCTTTCATTTGTTCAGGAAGAAAATTATTGGAATAATCTTGACTCACATATTTTTTCAGATGTTACACATACAATCCATCAGATAATCTTTTTCACTTTAAAGAAGGTGTTTGTTGATTTAAATATTTCCTTTCACTTTTTCCTCAACCACCAGAGGCTAAATCACCACTTCAGAATGCTCCTCTAAAGAAACTCTGCAGTATTAGTAAGTGCAGAATTAACTTTCTTAACTATAAAATTCTACTTTCTTCTTTTTTTTTGGTAACACTTTATAGTTTTTGGTGGAATTGAATGTATTTTGGAAAACATTGCTATAGAGAATGCTAATTCATCAGGTTAACCGATTTGTCTTTTTTACTTCCCTTTAGGTAATATCTCTTTTTTTCTTATAATTAAATTATTCTTACATATTCTCTTTCCTCTTTGATATCTCAGCAGGCCAAAAATCAGATATAATTCCAAGTGAAAGTACAAGCTTAGTGGCTGCACATAAATATCATCTGAAACCCTGCAACTTCTCTGTTAGTACATTGCTGAATGGTCATGATGATGAGGTTAGCGTGCCCATGTTTGAGTCTTTTTACCTTTGGTTGTTCTGATGGATTCCTTTATTGTTAGAAGTCCATTCTGAGCTCTTAATTGTGAGTTATCAGAAAGGTCATGACGAATTTTTGTTTTTCTATGCAAAAATGTATCAGGATTTTCCAATGACCAAATAATAGTTTAATTTCAATAATATCAGAAGTTACATTTGATTTGTTCACCATAAAATTCAAGTAGCATCATGACATTCTAAAGGGGAAAAAAAAAGAGTATGTACTTATTCTTTTTTACTCTAAAGGAAGAAACCAGGAATGAGTTTATGAGCCCAAACTTCTCAGGCAGATCAAACAAATGGTATATTCTATCTACCCATTCTTATTCTACCATACTCCATGTATAGGCTCACTGTTTATTGAAAATATTGAGATTTTGATGGCCTATTTACATGTTTATCTTTCTAATCAGTTTTTTTTCCTGAAATACATTGACTATAACAATTCAGTTTTACAACCCTATTTCAGAACCCAATGAATGACAAAGTAGGATGTTACATACCTGTCTTAAATTAATTCACATTCTCAGATTCACATTCAAGAATTTACAAAGAAATTGGGACCAGCGGATGGCATAATGGTTACATGGCTGTACTGTCATACAGTTGACCACTGTTTGAATTCCGGACCCAACAGATTAAAACTCATGCCGGGTGCATATGTGTGTGTGTATCTAAGATTCTGAGAGGAGAAAAGAGAAGGGATTTCAGTACAGTCATCTCCTCTAGGAGGTGATTTCTCACTTTCTGTCTCTCTGTCTCTATCTCTACAGCGAGCATATGTGCTCTATAGCAAAAATTTCTCTCCAAAAATAAAGAAAGAAATATAGTAAAAGAAAGAGCTTCTACATATTTAAAAAAAACAAAAGAATTTAATGAAACATTTTACGGATAAGTTTGGAAAAACAAAATATTTCATTTAATTTTAAGTGGAAAGTTAATCTTAAAATTAAAACAAAATTTTAAAGTATACTATTGATTTTTCTTTAAAAAAATAAATTAAAGGGAACCAGCAGTTAGCATAATGGCTATGTCTCTGGACTCCCACATAGTCGACCGCAGTTCACGTCCCGGACCCGGTGGCTTAAAACTCACGCCGGGCGCATGTGCGTGCGTGCCCAAGATCCCGAGAGGAGAATGAAGGAGAAGGGATTGCAGCGTGACCATCCCCCCTGGGGGGTGATTTCTTGTTTTCTGTCTCTATGTCTCTCTCTGTCTGTATGGTGAGCACACATGCCCTATAGCAAAAAACCTCTCCAAAAAATAAAAAAATTAAAAAATAAAAAATAAATAAATTAAAAACATATTCATGAATTAGTCCATAACTCATTTAGAAACTGCATCTGATAAAAGAATTGAGTCCTGTAACATTGAATTGCTTCAAAGAAACAATGAAGAAGATGTACTATAACAATGTCATGACCAAGAATAAGAACATTTATCATAATTGTATACAAAAATTAAAATTCCCATTTCACAGAGGAAAAAAATGTAGCTATGTATATTTGTCTCTGGTAAGCACACATGCTTTATGGCAAAATCCTAAAAGAAAGAAAAAAAGAAAAGAAAAGAAATTTAGTTTCAAGGAGAATTATGAGAATTACATGTATATAAATAAAAGATATAAAACATTATTGTTAATGGAATATACTTTGCATAAATATCTTCAGAAGTTAAGAAGTTATGAAAGACTACAATCAAAAAATTACCATTAAAACTTGACAAAATTTTTAACAAGTATAAAAATATATTTAAATTATTGATTGAGCTAAAAACAAAATCAGTCTTTATGGGAATTAAAATGATGTGTGAAGTAAAAATCAAAGAAGACAAAAATAAGAAAGAACTGGTGTCCAAAAAGATGTGAGAGCCTTAGCAAACAAGAAACTGGGACTTTAGATTCTGTAGATATTGGAAGTGCGTATTATAAGTTAATAAAAAAGCATGATCATGTTTTTAAGAACTTCATTTAATGTATTTATTAAAAATAGCAGATCGAATATCTTCAATGTTGAAGATATTTTTTAACTAGGATACTATCAAAAATGTAAGCTGATATCTGCCAGCAGAAATCAAAATAAGCATAAAATAAGGGACCTGGGGGAAAAAAGTATGCATATTATTCAAAACAGAACAAATTTAAAAGAATTGAAAGTCTAAAGGAAAAATTAAAAGATTTGGAGAGTTTAATACAATAGTACCTAGCAGAGGAAAATATACCTTTATAAGGGCTACATAAGATTAACAGAAGACTTCTTAACTGAAATAATAGAAGCCAAAAGACAGTTGAATTATGCTGTCAAAATGATCAATGAAAAATCTGCTTGGTTCAGTGAGTGGCGTAGAGGTTAAGGTTCTGGAATCCATATTTTTGATTGTGTGGTTCAAGTCCTGGACTTGTCAGCTTGAAAATCACACTGGACACATGCATGTACATTTCCCAAATCCCAAAGAGAATGAAGCAGAAGGGATTATGGTATGATCAGTTTCTAACTTTCTCTCTCCGGCTCTCTCTGGCAAATGCATGTGTCCTATAGCAAAATAAAGCAAAACGAAATGAAACAAAACTGCCCAACTACCTGACAAAGAACCAACATTTACAGACATAACAATGAGAAGTTATCTGTTGAGAATGTTGTATATGGTAATATTTTTGACCTGATTAACATACAGTGCATTTATGCTTTGAAAAACCATATTGTACCCCATTAAGATGTACAATTATTAAAGGTATAACTTTTTTTTTTTGGAGAGGTTTTTCTATAGGCACGTGTGCTGGCCAGAAGACAGAGAGAGATAGAGAGACAGAAAGTGAGAAATCATTCCCCCAGGGGGATGGCCACACCACAATCCCTTCTCCTCCATTCTCTTATCGGGATCTTGGGCACACACGCACACACGCCCAGCATGAGTTTCAGCCACTGGGTCTGGGACACATTAATCAATCTCAAAATAATGCAAAAATATACATATATTTACATATGTTTCTAGGAAATGTTAAATAATCTATACAGAAAAAAATAATCTATACAGAATTTGCCTGAGGTTGGTGTGAGGCAAGATAGGTGAAAAGGACAGAGAGATTACAAAGTTTAAGGAGAAAATTTTAGGGTGATCAATATGTACATTGTCTTCTGATGTTCTCATAAGTATGCACACATATCAGTATTCATCAAATTTGATATTTTAAATATGTGAAATTTACATAAATTTACCTCAATAAAGCTGTTGAAACTGGAACAAATATTTTTAGTAACTTATTTAATTTTATTTATCATTATCATTATTATTATTTTTAAATTTGCTACGGAGCATGTGTGCCCACCAGAGGGAGACACACACACATACGCACACGTGGTGGGGGGAGAATGAGAAAGCAATCTGCTAGGTCCAGGACTCAAACCATGGTTGGCCATGTGGGAGTCCACCACCCCAACCACCACATCAGAAACTGGAACAAATATGATGAATAGAATCTAATACAGTTCAAACTTTAGAATTTTATATGTAAGGAAAGAATATAATTTACTTGGAGCAGAATAGCACATTTAATATGCTTGAGGATTGCTTATCAAATTGGTTTTAATAAGGCAAATTTATTTTGACATATAGAACCTCTAAAGGATCTGTATTTTGGTAAGAAATAAAAGTATCAGGTGTGGTTTTATTTAGGGTAGATTGATTGACTTAGACAGAAATAGGTATGGATAGATGGATGAATGAGTGCATAGATGGGCAAATAATAGCCGAATGCAGGAAGGGGAAAACAAATTTTAGATAGCTCAATAAACAAATCAGTAAATACATGTGCTAGACTAACCCTTAAGATTACACTTCTTGGTGTTTATATAATCCTGTTTTATCAAAATGCTTTCTAAGATTCTTTTGTCAGGCCAATAGGAAGAACTACCATATTCTTAAGCACAGAGGAGTCTCATTTGCAAGAAATAACCCACATGAGAAATGAAAGTGTGATTAAGCTAACCATGTACAACACTGTTCTGTTTTTATCTTTCTACACATTACCTTTCCTACAAAAAGGATATTTTAAAATGATGCTATTACTTTAATAGCTTCCATTTGCATTCTGAATTTTCATTGTGGCAGTTATCCTACTCCACTTCTATGATGAAATTTGTGGGCCTCATGGCTATTTCAATGTGATGCCTTTTATACTGTAATTGAGAGAAGTCTCCAATGAATAAAATAAATAGTTTCAGAGGGTTCTTAAGCCCTCAACAGACATCAGCTAAAATGTTAAGAGTGCCTCCAAATCCCGCTGGTGCTATATTTTCTAACCATGAAAGAAATGTCATTATTGTAAATTCTGAGCTTTTGTCTAAAAATCTTGTACTAGATCCCTTGAGCACCAGTTCAGTTAATTAATTCAAACAATTTCCTCACTAATCTCTGAAACATTTTCATATTTAAGACAATAAACGAGGTACTTAAGGGGTTCGCTCATTGTTGGTCATTAATGTGCCAGGGAATTAGAAAAATTACTCCTAGTCTTCAGTGACATAAATAATGGCTTTTATTTTTTTCCAATGGGTCTGACCGGGACAAGGTTAAAAGCATGGTTTCTCAGTAGCTGAATTTAAGAAAATCCTATTTTCCACTTGCTTTAGTTTTAACACATATATTCAAATACTTTTCTCTTTTTTCAGCAATAAATGTGAGATGTAGTTTGACAGGTTACACCAATTTAAAGATTAAATTAGTTAATAATAACTTTGAAATTAGTGATTAGTTTAGAAGAAGAATAATTGCATTTTCCTTGAACCAGTGCATAGGTTAATGCAGTTGAGATGGCTCCAGTAACTTAGACATTAATTGGTGATTATGTTACATGTTAAGATAAGGAGTCAGCATGAATGAATTCTCATGAGGTTTGCAGAAAGACAAAGCTATTTGTTCACAAACCTGCTTTTCTCCATTTGAACGATTGGTTTAATTTCATAAAAGTTGGTCTGTGACCTTCAGGATAAAATCTCACAGTATTTCATACCTTTGCCTCTGGATTATCAAATTGAAACAAAGCACAGTAAGCAATTGTTTCTGTGAAGCAAAATCAACCATCCGTTTGTCAATATGAGTCTAATTGTTCACTGTTCTAAAATGGACTGTCACTGAGGGGGGAAAAGTATGAGATGATAGAAAACTAGGCTTATAATTACTCATAATATTTTGTGTATATAGACCTACTTCAAAATGTACTATATTTCAAAACCATTATAAATTTATTTCTGGATATAAATACACAGACAAATATAAGTGCAATTTTGTACCATTAAAAAGGAATCTAGAGATTTGAGAATGGGTAGCAGAATTATAGATTGCACATTGTTCATAAGACAATTGAAGTAGAAAAGGAAAAGTCAATTCTCATAAAATCTAGTGCAGAAATATATCTATTGTCATATTAATTTTTTCTTCGGCTATCAATCAAAAGCAGCAATATTTCATCACTATATAAATGTTACTCTTATATTTTTCTCATTTGTAATTTTTTAAAGATTTAGTTATTTAGACTAGTAATAACTCAATGGTTTCTTCATCATATATGAAATTTAACATCTAAAATGAGGTATTTCTATATTTAAAAATGTACAAATTAATATCATTGTCTTTATAATAATCATTTTTATAGTGAAGAGTATGGGTAAAAAATATAATAGTATAAATATAAAAGATATTGTCTCATTTGTTTCATATTAAGTATTTACATTATAAATCACAATTTTTCTAGCACTGTTTAAGATTAAAATATGAGTGGTTGTCATTGCTCATACACCACATATATCATATTTTTATACAACCTTCCAGGCTAAAGCATATGTAACAACCTTGTTTACATTTTACATTTCATATTGATTTTTACATTTAAGGATATATTTTTGACATTACTATTTTTTTAAAAAAGAATGATTTAATTTTACTTATTGTTATTTTTTGCTTGTTTGCTTAATATAGGGCATAGGGCTCACCAGAGAGCAAGACAGAGAGAGAGAGGGAAGGAAAGTGAGAAAGCAAGCAACCAAGTCCGGGTCTCAAACCCCATGATTGGCTATGTGGGAGTTCAGTGCTTTAACTACCACACCACTTGCCAGCCCTGACATTATATTTTTAGGAATAAAAATGAAGGTGTTTGTGAATATGATTTGAGTATAAAAGCAAAAAATTATTTTACCAATAACTAAAATGACAAATTTTTATAAATTAAACTATTTTTTTAAAACTCATCAAGGAAGGTTATTTAAAAGAAAAATCAGAGTAACTTTAAAAATAAAGTGTGTCATTATTTTCTTGTCAATCCCTTGTCTAAATATTAATAAATAAAGATTTCTATAATGATATTTAAATAGTTATAGTCAAGGAACTCTGTACTTAGTTGGATGAGCTCTAGAATCACAATGTCAGGA
Source organism: Tupaia belangeri chinensis (assembly GCF_000334495.1). Classification (NCBI taxonomy): domain Eukaryota; kingdom Metazoa; phylum Chordata; class Mammalia; order Scandentia; family Tupaiidae; genus Tupaia; species Tupaia belangeri. Next base: position 902,251 of record NW_006209847.1, on the reverse strand, counting down.
AAGCTTAACGTTTTGTGCTGATTAGAGAAGAGCACATCTGAATAATGCCTTCCTGCAGTTATGTTCTCCAATCTGAAAAACCCATAACTTTACATCTTATTTCTTTATTCTCAGTTCATGGACCATTTTATTCTAAGAATGACAATAAAGAAGAAACACTGTTCAAGGAGACTAATAACTTTTAAGTCATAAGGGAAAAAAAGTAGAAAAGATAAAATAGGTTAAGATAATAATATTTTAAATGGCTTATCAATGGAAAACATAAACAGAATTTAGTGTATTTTAGTATATTCTTTAATAACAAATTTATAAACTAATAATATTTAAGGATTCAATCATCTATTCGTACTCATTACTTTGTCTCAAACTAATTTTTAATGCTATCTCTCCAAAATATAGAAATTTATAAGAATAAACAAAAGTAATGTTACTACTACCTCCCTCAAGACTAAAATCACTACTTTTTTAGTTTCTTTTAAAAGCTGGATAAAATAACATAGAGTAGATATACTTTATCCAACCATTGTCCTATTCTCTTTTTTTTTTTTTTTTTAAGATTTTAAAGAGTTGGGTAGATGGTTCAAAAGATTAGCTGGTTTCTAATTTTAATAGATCATGTCAGAATAAAGTATACCTATACTGGGACCAGCAGATAGCATAATGGTTATGTCCCTGGACTCCCACATAGTCAACCATGGTTGGAGTCCTAGATTGGCAGCTTAAAATTCATGCTGGGTGCATGCACGTGAGTGCACAGAATCACAAGAGGAGAATAGAGTAGAAGAGATTGCAGCATTGCCATCACCCCTGGGGGGTGATTTCTTGCTTCCTGTCTCTTTGTCTCTCTCTGTCTCTCTGGCAAACACATGCACCCTATAGCAAAAATTTCTCTTAAAAAAAGTACAAATAAATAAAAATAGGTCATATCTAATAAACTTGTAATATTTCACATGATTCACACTACTCCTAGCAATGTAAAGTTTCTTTTCTCCATTTTCCTAATTTTTAACACTATTATATGGCATTGATTATCATTTATTGTTTCATTTTGTTTTTGTCTTTTATATACATAAAAATAATGTGCAACAATAAAGTTAGTTTTCATCACTTTTGTTTTAGCCTCTGTATATGTATATTCTTCAGTATTTATTGATCTATTGCATTAATTATTTAGTGAATCAGCAATTTTTTTCTTCTTGTTAGTATATTTCTAACATTTATTATATTAGGGTTCTCCAGAAAAACAATGGATGCGATGTACATGGAGAAAGACATTTATTTTAAGAAATTGATTCATATGATTGATGGGACAAGTAAGTCTGAAACGTGAAACATTAGACAGGCGAACAGAGTTGAAATAAAAGTTAATGTTGAAGTCTTGAGTGTGAAATATGAAGGGCAGGCAGGCAGGCTAGAAATTCAGGAAGGATTATGATGTACAGTTTTAAGTCAAGGCTCCCTTTTCTCTGGAAAAATTACGTTGTTGCTATTAAGGGTTTTAACCTATCAGGGAAGATCTACACACATTACAGAGGGTGATATGCTTTACTAAAAGTCAGCTGATATTAAATATTAATTATATCTGTAAAACATCTTCACAATAACATCTAGGCTAGTGTTTGACCAAATAGGACACCGTAGCCTAGACAAACTGAAATACCTAATTGTTCATTTTATATATATATATCCCTAATTGATCCATTTTGACAGCTGTATACAGTTCATTTACTGAAACTTCCAACTCATTCTTCATCAATTAATGCATACTTAGGTTGTCTGTTGGTCTTTGTTGTTTTGAATATGCTTCTATGGCATTCCTTCACATGTATTCTGTAATAGGTATTACAGTTTTCCTTGGCTAATTAACACACTTTTAAAGATAAAAAGTAGGGAGTTAGAGCTTGTCTTACCCTATGTCAAGAATTACTGTAGAGCTATTTTAATTAATAAAGTATGATCAGGCTCAGGTTTGTTTTTATACTGAAACCTAAAGTATTATTATTCTCAGGATAAGGCTCCACAGAATAAAAAAGTTTAGCTATAAAATGTCATGTCAGCTAAATCCATAATGGAAGAATTTTTCTATAAATGAAATGGAAAAAATTATTATCCATATTAAAAAGAGGAATTTAATGTCCATATTCCACCTTAGGAAAAAATACACAAAAAATATTCAAAGATGAGTTACAATCCTGAGTAGATTCTCATGATACATAGTAGAAAAAATTATCATTAGTACATACAAAGGTAGATTCTTCCAATAAGAAGAGAACAATCCAAAAATTCTGTGGACAAGATACATGATAAGGAGCCAGAAGGTGGCATGGTGGTTAGGGCACTGGACACTCCCACATGGCTGACCACGGTTTGAGTTTCGGACCTGGTGGCTTGCTTTTGCACTTTCCCTCTCTTCTCTCTCTGTGTCTCTCTCTGGTCAAATTAAAAATAAATGAGTAAATAAATGTTTTTAAAAATTTAATAAATAAATTTTAAAAAGAAACATGATGAAACATTTCACAAAAGAAACATGTGAAGCAATGCTAAACATTATGTGATGTATAAAAATTAAATCAAATTCTCCCAAATCACACACATTTTAAAATTATTAAATGCATAATTTTTATACTATTGTATGTCTCTATCTCATTAATTCATAAAAACACTATTAGTAATACTGCTCTTTCCCCAATATATGTGTAATACATGTATTTTCCTTCGTATAATTTGTCTTTTCCTTTTTAATGGATCTTATGCCACAGAAATATTTTAAATTTCATATATCCTATGCTTGATATGGCAAATATGCCTGAGTTTTTTATATTTCATGTAGCCAAGATGTTTATAAACTTTTATGTTATTTAAAGCTACATATACGGTATCTTTAGTCCTTCTTATAAAAAATTACTGCAAAACCAGCATGGAAGGAGATAGTAAAATTTTATAAATAAATTTGATAAAATCTGATAAATATGTTTAGATTGACAGCTTTTGCTAACAGTATTCAACAGTGACTTTCTATCTTGGATAAGTGAAAACATACTCTATGTAGTAGACAAAGCTAAGCTAACTTCTCACTCAATTTTTAGGTATCATCATTTGATAGATGACGTACTTACTATTATGACACACTATTTTAATTACAGCTTTGTTTTTTTCTCTGAGTTTTATTGTTCAAAAATGCTGTAGGTCACTGTGATGGATCGTTTGGAAATTCCAGATGTATTCCAGCTATCAGCTAGATTGATTCTGTTTCGAAAGACACAGAATGCCCTCAAACTTTTATTACAGTGATATTGCCTTCCACAGGATCTCTGAAAATTCCCAAGAGGAATGTGTTCTTATAATCATGAATGGCTCATAAATTCTGCTTCTGCTAAATTAGTTCAATTTAGCAATCATATGCCATTACGTTTGGGCTATTCTTGTTCTCTACCACATTTTCCCAGTTACGAAACTTTGCCCTTTATTTCAATTGCTATACGCACACACACTTGAACATACTCACACAAAACCATGTTTAAATAAATCAATTGCGTATACAATATTCTTTAGTGAATATTGGGAAATAAGAAAAAATGCAGATGTGTACATTATTTCAATTCAAAATATCATACTCTCTGATCATTACCTCCCATTTTTCAGCTCATTTCCTCTAATAGCTCAACTCAAACAATCCTTAAGATAAATTTGGGCCTTTTTAAATCTTTGGGTCCCATCTGGATTTCACTGTCTTTGTCCTACTTCATACCTCATCCATGCAGCATCACAAAGAAGATAATTACAGTCACGTCCTTGCATAAAATTCTCGATTCCTTTCTGGTTCCACAGTATTCACTGGGTTGAATTACAAACCCTGTTAAATCCAGAAATCTATGGTCTCTTTGTATGTACTTATTTATGCAGCTGAACATAGACGAAAAAAACATGCAGACTGCTTTCATCTTAAAATCATGATAAATAACCCTAATTGGGTACTTAAGTTGTTGACCGATTGAATTGAATATGGGAATTAATATTTTCACATTTCTGGTTGATTGGCTCATACTTTTGCCTCTGTCATCAAAATCCAGTACTTCTTTTCGGTTATTAAATAAAACCCATGACATTACTTATCTCACCATGTCTGTTTACTTTCAGTTCTTTTTTAGTTTTTGATGTCTCCATTCTCATAGCTAAGACTAACCACTTTAACTATATGATACATCACAATATTTTGCACTTATTAAAAAATCTGTTTCAAAATTTTTTCATTTCTTCCTGCATCATTATTTATGATTTCACTGAATTGTTCCTATATACATGCAAATATGCTATTCTACTTTTTAAAAATTACAAATTCTTCCAATTTTAACCATTATAGACGGGCAGGAAACATACTCATATTCTTTCTTTTTCATTTTTGCCCCTAGAGGGTGTGTGCACTTGCCAGAAAGAAAGAGAGTGGGAAAGGAAAAGGGATAGCTACACCACAAACCCTTCTCCTCTAACTCTCCATCCTTTTGGGATTTGGGGCATAAAGGTACATGTGCCCGGTGTGTTTTGTGTAAGCCACTGGGTTCAAGACACAGTCATGTGTGATCCAGCTGCCTTAACAGCTGTACCACAGAATGGTCCATACTTACATTCTTACTGTTACTGTTTATAAAAGAAAGTTAGAATAATATAGAAACAATTGCTTACAGAATTTGGACAACTAGCCAGCATTTAATTACAGCATATAATTACAAAAGAAGAGAAATGAAGGAAGTGATTTCCCACATTAATGAAGGAAGTCTCCAGGTGTTTTTCAAATTCTCCAGTATTTTCCAAACACTCATGGGATAGAAATTAAGAACTAGGGTGTTTTTTTCTAACTAAAATTGTCTTTCTGGATGCAGAAAACACAGATTGGAGATAAGAGCTGTCTTGGTGATTTGAACTGTTTCTGGGGTAAAAATCCAAAGAAGATAGAAGGACTTGCAGGAATGTAGCCTCATAAGTTTGTGCAAAAATGCCTATCAATTCCTTGGCTGACCCCTATTTCATATAAGCACAGGGTGAAATTCTAAGAGGTTTAGCAGAAAACAGCCACTATAAGTCTGAATTATCTACCAGACATTTCAGACATTGTAAAAGAAGGGAGAAATATTGAAGACTGCATCCATCTAAGGTGGAGATAACCTCTTCAAATGCACATGTGACCTTCATAAAATATAATAGGTCTTATTCTGGTCATAAGCAAAGTTCTGAAAGTTTTCAAAGAATTGGATTTATACAGGGGATGTTCTCCGACCACTGTGGAGTTTAATTAGAACCTAATAATAGAAAATTTGAAAGAACCTGTTTCAGGGTAAGTGATATTCTTGTATATAATCTATATTTTGAAGAAGAAATTAAGTCAAATATTATAAAATACTGAACAATAATGAAAATATTTCATGTCAAAACTCATATAGTTGACATAGTGATAAAAGGAATTCATAGCTTTAAATGCATATGGGATAAAAGAATTGTTCAATGATCTAAGCATCCAACCAAGGGTCCAAAAAGTAAAAAAATTCCCCCCAAAACTTATAAGGCAGAGAACATCAGTACCAGAAATTATAATAAAGGAACAGACTGATAAAATAATAAAACAGAAATCAATAAAACCATTGTCCTGTAACAAGTTTATCAAAATTGATAAATTAGTTTTATTAAAACTGAAAAATTATTATTTCTCCAAATTCATCAAGAGTGTTTAAATAGGGCCAGGAGACATGAATCCTGAATTTGAGCTGTGAAATACTGCTTTCAGGGACTTAAAAATGGAGAGTTTTCTGCTGATATTTCACCCTCCACATTCATTTCTAGCGGGTAGTGCTTGTCTCCTTTTCTTCACTTCTCTCTCTGTCTCTCTCTGTCTTGCTGTGTCTTTTAATGTTGTTTTTAATTTAATTTTTTTAAGGGAAAGTATTCTCTGGGCTCTCAAGCCCCTTCTTTATTGTGTTAATTGTGCCTTTCCCAATTCTATTTAGGAAAGGCACAAATCCAGGTCCATCTTCACATGGACCCTGAACTTCAGCTGTGAAATATTGCTTTTGTGCGACACACTTTTGCACCACAAGGTTTTCAATTTTTACTTTTTAAAATTAAAACCCAAAGTTGGGGGTTTTTTTTAATCTTTTTTCTTCTTTTTATTTTATATTTTCCTCTTCTCTATTTTTTTTTCCTTTTTCTTTATCTTTATTCATTGGCTTTTCAGCTCCTACACACTAAGTGCATAGACAGGTCCAAGTGAACAGAATCTAAACATCTGAATACAATCAGGGTCAGAATATTCCTCTGTTCCCACTGATTCTGATGCACAAAGAGTGAAAATGAAACAGAAGAAATTTCGCAGATCACCTCCTCCTACACACCTCTGAACACTAAGATTGAACTTCAAAGAATTAGGGAGAAATGCACCATCTATCAGATGACTAGAAATCACTGCAGGGTCACAAAAAATATGGAAAAATCAAGAAAATACCTCTCTCCAAAGAAAAATAATAACTCCTCTTCATCCTCAGGCAGTATGATGAAATTCATGGAAATGTCAGATAAAGAATTTAGAATTTTCATGGTGACAAAGCTCACAGAGATCAAAGAGAAAAGAGACAATGAACTGGTGAAAAGGCAGGGGAAAGAAGCTGAGGAGCTCCAACAGATGAGGAAATTCTTGCAAGATCTAAAAGAGAAAATATACACTATAAAAAATAATCAGATGGACCTGTTAGAGATGAAGGCTATAATACAGGAAGTCAAAACCTCCTTTCAAAGTATTAAAAGCAGACTAGATCATACTGAAAATCAAATCTCAGATGTAGAATCACTGGCCTAGAAAAATTCACCATGAAAACTGAAAAAATTGCCCCTCAAAATGAGAATACTACACAAGAAATACTAGATACCATCAAATATCCAAACATCAAGATAATTGGTATCCCAGAAGGGGAAGTGACTCATAAGGGCATTGATAATCTATTCCATGAAATCCTGGAAGAAAACTTTCCAAACCTAGAGAGGCATTCAAAGATCCAGTCCCAAGAAATACAAAGGATCCCAAATAGAATCAACCCAAGAAGATCTTCTCTCCAAGACACATTATAGCCAGATTGACCCAAAACCACAGACAAAGACAAGATTCTTAGACTGGCAAGACAGAAATGTCAAGTTACCTACAAAGGATATCCCGTCAGGCTGACAGCAGATCTCTCATCAGAAGCAATGAGAATGAGGAAAGAATGGGAAAATATATTCAAAGTGTTAAGGGGAAAGCAATTTCAACCAAGAATACAGTACTGGGAAAGATTGTCCTTCATATGAAAAGAAAAGACAAAAACATTCTCAGATAAACAAAACCTGAAAGAATTAACCAACACCAGACCAGATCTCCAAGAAGTTCTGCAGGTGGTGCTACACCAAGAAAATTAAATACAGTCACACAGAAATAAGAGTTCAAAAACTAAGAAAACGGCCGACTTAATCGTGGGGACAAGTCTGGAGTTGAATATTATATCCCAGAATATTATCGAGAAGATTGGATCACAACAGAAAATAGATAAAGTACATGAGACTAAACTGGTGAAATAGAATTTTATGACTTTTGACTAAAGCATTGCTGATTTTCTTCTAGGCTTTGTTTTCCAGTTTTAAGGATTTTTGTCCTGTCTTGAGCTGCTGATAGGTTCATGTACCTACTATTTGAACAGAATTCCAACTTGTTTCCTGGCTTTAAGTTTTAAGCATAGTTCCATAGCAATTCTTTTATATATTAAAGCTAAAACTGCTTTTCTTGAAATTAAAAAATATAGTAAAAAAATGCATAATTAATTATTGTAGTAAGCTATATAGCATCAGCTAGATGCTACCTTATAGTATATTCATTATACTCAGAATTTCATACCTAATGTCAGACATGTATTCATAGATATGTATATATCAGCTGAGCTTGCTATTGAAAGTAATTAGATTATTTAAGAAATTTTGTGAATCAATAAAATCTGGGGGAAAAAAGGAATGGAAAACAACTGGAAAACTGAGATAGTGGGGGAGGAGTGTGGGAAATGGCAGAGGGTGAGAAATAGGGGGAAAATATATATACACATATATATGAAACTAGAAATGGAAAATCATTGATAATAACGTGTATGATTAAGCCACCATGTAGTCTCTTCTGGATGGGAAATCACATTTTGTATGCTGTGACAATGCTCAATGAATGAATGTAAATTAATTAATTATAGGAGATGGTGTGGTGGCTAGGGCACTGGATCCCTTATGGCTGACGTTACGGTTCAGGTCTCAGGCCCAGTGGTGAGAAATCATTCCAGGTGTGTGTGTGTATGTTTGTGTGTGTGTGTGTGTGTGTGTGTGTGTTCACATGTCCTTAATACCGAGAAGGGAATGGAGGGGAAGGGATTGTGGCATAGCCATCTCCCCTAGGGTGGGGAAGGGGGGTGGGTTTTCTCACCTTCTCTCTCTCACTCACTCTCTGTCTCTCTGGCATGTATATGTGTTCTATAGTGAAAGTTTTTTTAAGGAAAGAGTTAAAATATATGCAAACTGAAGACTGAAAATATATTAACAGTGCACACCAAGAACTCTGGTATCTAAGGTCAGAAGATGAAAGTCTCAGCTCAAGAAGAAAGCAAACTCTTCCTTTGTCTGCCTGTTTTGTTCTAATCAAGCATTGAATGGGTTGGATGGTGCCTACTCACATTGATGACAATGAGTTCCCTTTACTCAGTCTATTGATTCAATTGTTAACCGCTTCCAGTAACACCCTCACAAACACAGCCAAAATAATGTTTTTCAAATTACCTGGGTACCCTTTAACCCAGTAAAGTTGACACATAAGATTAAGCATTACAGTGTCCAAAAATGTTTATAGCAGTTTTAGTAATAGCAATTCTAAACTGAAAGCAATTCAAACATTCATCAATAGTGGAATGGACAAATAATTTTTGGTAAAGTCATAAAATGTTATTTGAAACATTATGATGCTAGAAAATAAAACATTTCACAATAATATGCATAAGCTTGTAGATATATTTTTTAGTGAAAAATAAAGTTAAGAATATAAATCATATCACTTCATTTACATAAAGGTCAAAAGCAAGCAAGGTTAAACTATGGTGATAGAAGTAAAATAGTGGTCGCCCTTGGGTAGACCAAAGACAGTGAACTTATGCAAGTGAGGATATCTGCGTGCAGTTCATATTTTCTAAGTAGAACCTTCATGGATGATGCATGTAAAAATGAATTGATTGATGCATTTAAGTTTGTGTTTCTTACTGTATATAAGTTATATCTCAATTTATTTTTATTCATTGTCAAAGATCAAGTGCACTTGTGTATGAGAGAGAGATAGACAGAGAGAGAAAGCACCCCCCAATGGGTTTGGTCACACCACAGTCCTTTCTTTTCTACTCTTCTATCCTGTCACAACCCAGGCACGTACACTCATGAGGCACACCAGGCGTGTCTTTCAAACCACTGAGTGTAGGATTCTATCCCTGGTCAGCCATGTGGGGTCTATTTTCTACACATAGCACTTAATCAGTGCACCAGAGAGCCAGCCTTATTTTATTTTTTGACACCACTGCTTTTATAGCCAATGCTTTAATCTCCCCTATTGACAACAAAAATCCATGAAAGAGTTGTCAGTAACTATCTTCAAATAATCTCTTTTCATATTCTCCTAAAACATCCCAATCAAGCAGTCATGTCCACTGCTTTAGCAAACTTTCTTCTAAAATTTAGCAATAATATTCACATTATTAAAATCAATGTCAATGCTCAATCTTATTTTAGCACTACTTCATTTATGTATAGCTTTTTATCTCTTTTCTGTCTTCGTTACAAATTCTTTATCTCCTTGATTTAATTTTTAAGCATCCCAGGGCTAAGATGTTAGACTTATGTACTTTCTTATTAAATTAACTTTCTAGTTGACCGTCAATTCTTCTGGTTTGATGACTGCCGATATTATATTTCTAGCTTTGAACTCTCCCTTGAAATCTAGGATTCTATATCCAATTTTATACTCAGTATTTTTAGATTCATATAAAACTTTATACCTCCCAAGCTAAACTCTCCTACAATCTGTTCTTTTCTTAATATTCTTTGTCTCAGCTGATATGAAATTCATTATTTCAGAAGTTCAAGATAAAATTTCTGGATTTGTCCCTTTTTTTTCTGGAATTGACTCTTTTCTTTCATTTTCTATATCTGCAGCATGAAAATGTCATGACGGTTCCCTTTCAACAATAGATAGCATGTGACTGTTTTTCACCACCTCAATTCTTACCATGGTGGTCCAACTTACTGTCACATTTTTCCTGAATTATTGCAAAATGCTCCTAACTGATCTTTATACTTCTGCCCCCTTAAATACTAGTCTATTCTCAACATAACACCGAAAAGAGAGATTTTAAAATATGACTAAGAATACTACACTCATCTGTTCAAAATTTATCCATAAATGCTTATCACACTCACAGTAAGAGGCACGTTCTTTCTTTCTTACTTTTTTTTTTTAAGAGAGAGAGAGTTTGCTATAGGATGTGTGTGCTTGCCAGAGAGAAAAAAGGAGACAGAGGGACAGAAACTGAGAAATTACCCAATACGGGGAATGGCCATGCTACTATCCCTTCTCTTCTGTTCTCCTCCTGGGATCTTGAGCATGCATGTACTGGTGTCCAGCATGAGTTTGTAGCCGCCAGTTTCAGGACTCAAACTGAGATTAACCATGTGGGAGTTCAGCGATGTAACCAAGCCATCTGCTGGTCCCTCCTGAGGTACAATCTTATAATTCACCAGTCCTATGTAATCCCCTCCACTCATTAACTCTTTGATATTATGTCTTTTTACTATTTTTCTTCTTTTTCTCTCTGGTACATGGTCCTCATGTGTTTGCTTTGTTTTGTTTTAACTCTAGGCACTTAATCAACTTGTAATTTTTCTTTTCTCCACTCCAATGCTTTGTCTCCTGGCCATATCTCCATAGTTACTTCTTCATTTCTCTGGGACAGCCTATCACTGTGGCTTTCTTTTACCATTTAACTTATTATTTCAATTTTTTTCACATATAAACACTTATTACTCCTCCTTCCAGCTTGATTTTCTCCTTAAATATATCATTTTCTAGCATACTAAATATTTTATTTACTTATCAGCTTCCTATTATACTAAAATGCAAAATCTATGCTGTTTAGAATTTTTATAATTTTTATTCCCACAAAACATCCCCCAAATCTAAAACAGGATCTCACACATGGTAGGGTTGAATTAAATATTTTAAATGAATAATTGAATGAAGTTAAAATAGAATCATTGCCATACCTATCTTTGTTTCTAAATCCCTGCCTTTTATTTTTGCATTTTATAGTTTCCTGACATTTTCCTCAATCTTGTCCACATGTCTTACCTCTTAAGGTGATTTTTCACACTGCAACTGCTTCCAAATTCAGCATATAGAACAAATCAGCTCTTTCAATCTTTAAACTCATAGCAAAGCCCACATTTTCTTATTCAAATCTATGGAGCTCCTCGAGAGAAAAAAAAAAATCCCTTTGTTTAATGATATTCACTTTCCTGTAAAAGCAGTCTCCTAGCTGGTGCGTAATCACAGAACAATGCAGTTACTAAATATACATAACATGCCACCCATTCCTGCCATCTGCTGGGCTCTGTGCGTGTCTTCTCAGGAGGACTGTTTTCATGTTACATATTCATAGGATCTTAAACAGAAAAATCTTTCTGTAGGTTTTGGAATGTGGGGTATACTCAGTGTACTATGTGAATGTATATATTAATTATATGGCATTTATAAAAGAAGAAATATGCTGGAGTAAGATCAGTTAGGACAGTAATTCACTTTTATAGGTGTGAGACACAGAGTATCTGGAGTATTATTTAAGAGGAGAAAACAGAAAGGAAGTGATAGGTCTTACAAAGGAATAGGTAAATTCGAATAATGACTGGTTTAATTAATGTAAAAAAACAAAACAAAACAAAACATACCGAAAGAATTTAACAGTCAAGATGGGACCATCAAAAACAAATTAAACCATTCTTGTTATTTCAAAATTTTACCTTCTCTAGAGATATATTTGAAGCTTTTAACCTTTTAAGTCATAAGTCATAAATATAACCTGCTAATGCTGGATTCCATACCAAAGACATCTTTTCAGGCATATGCAGAGTACATTTTCATAAAACATCAATTTAGGCTCTGTCAATTACATCTGCTCCTGAGAGATTTCATCAGTCACGTTATGTTAAATCACATGACTACATGAAATGATCGATAGTATGCAGGCAGAATACATTCCACCATGTAGGCTTCATTAGGAAATTTATAAATGACCTATAACCATTTCATATAGAACTCAAAAACTAAGTATTTAACAGATTTAATTCTAGATGTAGATTTTAACTCAAAATTAAGTAAACAAAACCTAGCTTAATAAAACATCAATTATTTTTATTCCTATAAAATGTAAGACCTTATGATAATTTCTTAGGGCAAAGCACCAATGAACAGGCTGTTTAAATTTTTCATTGATTTGGTAATAACATTTCAGTTCAAATAATGATAAATTTATGATCAGGCTCAGAGAAGAGTTACCAACATCTATTTGAAAGAACCAACCTTTGAGGCAGCTAAGGAGAAGTCACATTGAATGGAGTTTTGTAACAATACTCCTATGAAATTCACTTTATTATACTTTTAAATAAAATACATTAAGATGTTCTTTTTAATTCTTTAACTATCTTATTGATCTCCTGCTTTCATTGTCTTTTAAGATGTACATTTTTATATGAAATATACTCTAACATACTTAAGAATATATGCAAGTACAACATACTCAAATATACTCAAGCTTATTTATTTTTTATTTTTTTGGAGAGATTTTCACTGTAGGGCGCATGCGCTCGCCAGGCAGACAGAGAGAGACATAGAGACAGAAAGCGAGAAATCACCCCCCAGGGGGGATGGTCACGCCGCAATCCCTTCTCCTCCATTCTCCTCTTGGGATCTTGGGCACGCACGCACACGCGCCCGGCGTGAGTTTTAAGCCACCGGGTCCAGGACACGAACTGCGGTCGACTACATGGGAGTCCAGCGACATAGCCATTACGCAAACTGCTGGTTCCCTCAAGCTTATTTTTTTAAAAAAAGACTTGGTCTAAAGATATAAAATCCACTTTTAGGGATTATATTTAGAAGGCCATCCTTGTAGTACAATGATTAAGTCCTGCGCATAGGGAGCTGGATCCCATTTGGCCAAACCTGGTTAGAATCCCAACTCCTATGTCACAAAGGACATGGTAAGTGCTTGTACGTGCTTGTCCAAATTCCTGGCAAATGGAGAAATGGAAGATAAAAAATTGCAGCATGACTATACCCTATTGAGAGATGGTTTTGCATGCCCTTTCTCTCTCTCAGTAGGAAAAAAAAAATGTGTAGATTTCACAGGAATTAGATATCCAGAAACAGACTCTTTATGTATCTCTCTCTCTTCTGAGGTGTGTCCAAAACCTTTCTGCAGATCATACACATTCTGGAAGGTAAAGTTCTTGAGTCTCTATAAGTTTCCTTTATTTGTTGTTTGGGATTGTTTTAAGGTAGACTTTTTCCTTAGTACTATATGATTTTATAAAACCGGTACTCATCAGAGTTCGATAGATTCAAATTCTGTCCTTCAATTCTTTTTCCTAGTAAAAACCTGGTTGATTGAGCTTTTTGCAAAGATTCACCCCTGAAATAATTAACTCTCGCTGTGATATAAAACTACTTGGTATATAGAGTTTCAGAGCAAGCTTTCTATGAAATAGGAAAGGAGAATTTTAAAAAATGATTATAATTTCTAGAATCTTAGATCAAAAACTATTTGCTCTAAGCAGAGGTATGAGAAGGCCTGGACTAATTTTCTACACCCGGAATTTTTATCTGTTTTTTATACATATCAGTTCAATTATCACATTATTTTTCCTTTTTCTAACTCTTACTCTTTATTAGAACAAAATTGATTTTTGCATTCATGATTTTTAATCACTATCAATAATTGTCTAGTATTAATTATCAAGTTGATTACACATTAAACTTCATATTGTTTACTATTCTCATGATTTTTCTTTGTTTCTTGTTTGTTTTTTCCTCATAGTCACTTTCAAATATTCCTGTAGAAAAGCAATCTTTTAGTATCCTATAACAATATGATACAATGCAATACAGTACAATGGCCATGTGGAAAATACCAGGGTAGTTAGAAGGCAGAAGACAAGAGCAAGGGGGGCCACCATTAGGTTACAGATTTTCTGTGAGAAAAGGAAGGTAGAGCAAGGTAAAGAGATTAGGACTGATGTATGTGAATGATTTCAACAAGATCTACACTAGGAGTGGCTCCTCACTGCCAGGGACCTGGACCTGACGTGAGATGATTAAGGTAGGGAATATTGCCTTCTGGAGTGCATGGGCCAAGTAGAGACAGCACAGCATAACAAAGGCATGCACCTGCCTGAGTCAATCTCCAGGTTGCTTACTCCCATTAAAAGTCTTTCTATAGCTAGACAATTTTTCATAAAAAATGTCAAAACATAATATACAAAAAATGTATATATACAAATAAAACCCCAAACGAAATGTCAGCAGTTAGCGTAATGACTATGTCACTGGACTCCCATGTAGTCGACTGCGGTTCGCGTCCCGGACCCGGTGGCTTAAAACTCGGCCGTTGCGTGTGCGTGCATGCCCAAGATCCCGAGAGGAGAATGGAGAAGAAGGGATTGGGGTATGGCCATCCCCCATGGGGGGTGATTTCTCGCTTTTTGTCTCTCTGTCTCTCTCTCTGTCTGTCTGGTGAGCACACGAGCCCTATAGCAAAAATCTCTCAAAAAAAAAATATATATATATGGCTAGCATTGCCTGGTATTCATGGTATTTGTACTTTCTAATTTATCAATTAACATTCTTATATACTAACTGTTCATCATTCATTTGGCAATTAATCACATACCAATTTGTGAACTTGCAGTATCATTGAGTGACTCTTCAAGTGTTAGTCTTATTTAGGAGAACACAGCTAGTTGAGAATAATCCTATTAAGAGATTATGGAAATTGCATTATAAAATGTCAGGCACTGGTGAGGAGTTATAAATAACCAGCCAGAGGAGGACAGAACAAATTAGAATTTTTAATGATGGAAACTTCATTATCAAATTACTTACAAAAACTAATATTGGGGCATGTAGCACACAGAACACGCTGATGATGTCACTAGTAAACCTTTCTATGTAATATTGTGCATGTTTCCTTTAACTTCCTCTTCTCTTGGCTTGACAGAGGGACCAGAAACTATACCTATTGAGAGGTGAAAGGAGAAAATGAGAAGAAACCCACTACCAAGCCTCTTCTTCAGGGCCTAACAATACTGGGTCAGATCAGGTATCAGAAGAAAGATACCTTAAAGCAAAAGAGAGGGTACTTCTTTTCTTTTTTTTTTTTTTTTTTTTAGTTTAAGCAGTAAAAGGTCTTTGATTTAGCTCCTCTCTCTGATCCCTCTTGTTTCTTCCCTGTTAGTAGTAGTATCCCACATGATGTTCATATGGGTTACAGTCAACTAAGCTTCGATACTTGGTAATGTAGATAATAGGAAGAGTCCTGCTTTGCAATGACCTGCCCACTGAAAAACTAGCCCCTTGTATATTCCAAATCATCTTTTAAATGTTGATGTGTGAGATTTGGGTAATTTACTAAGAAAAAAAATTGTACCTTAGAGGGAATCATTCTGATGATCTGAGCATAAGTACAAGGTAAGAATCACCATTCCTAGGGCACGAAAAAGGTTCCCAGTACTCTAGGAATGATTTCCATGAGTGCATTCAGGGCTCTACCTGGTCTCCCATATGTGCTGCATAATGACCAATGGCTGACCTTCACCCATTGCTCCTGTGCTATACAAGACTTGACAGAGTAACCAATAATCCCACCAAGGCAAATATCTAAGGCTCTCCCTGACACTTACACTAGGCAATTAGAAAGAGCCTCTAGTAAAGATCCATACATACTAAATCATAGGGAAGAATCTGAGTATAAAATTTAGAACAGCCAGAAAGTATATAAAAAATGTTCATCTTCCCTTGTCATAAAGAGTTTGGAGATGATCATAAAATTGTGTTCTTATCAGGCCTACATTCTTATTGTCAAAAATCCAAGGGGGGGCCCACTATATCTTACACTTTATATGGAGTATTTGCTCTCTTGTTTGTCAGAATTCATACTCTGTCATTATGAATGTTTATTTTTGATAGGACGGTGTATAGCCATATTAGTCAGGATTTTCCTGAGAAACAGTCAAGAAAGTATATAGATGGAACCCAATTTATGATAGTTCAATTTATAATTATTTGACTTTACAATGGTGTAAAAGCTATACCAATTCAGTAGAAATTATATGTTGAGTATCCATCTAACATTCTGGTTTTCACTTTCAGTACTATTTATTAAATTCAGTTAAGCATTTTGTTCTAAAATGCGCTTTGTAGGGGCTGGCAGCTGATGCGGTGGTTAGGGGCAGTGGACCCCCACATGGCTGACCATGGTTCGAGTCCTAGACCTGGCAGCTTGCTTTCTCAGGCCCCTCCCAAACCCCACTCTGTCCCTCTCTAGTCAAAATTTAAAAATAAAAAAATAAATAAAGTTAAATAAAATAATGCTTTAGAAAATAGGCTTTGTGATAGATGATTTTGTATAACTGTAGGCTAATGCATGTTGTTTTGAGCATGTTTAAGATAGGCTAGACTAAACTATGATGTTTGGCAAATTAGGTGCACTAAACGCACTTTGACATGATTTTTTTTCAACTTTCAATGGATTTTTCAGGATACAACCTTATCAAAGTCAAGAATCGTTTGTGATGTGTGTATGTGTGTATGCATTGACAAAGAAAGATAGAAATAGGAAAAGAAACAGATTTTTGTTTTTAATTTGTTGCAGGTTACAGAGAGAAAGGGAAAGACATCTTCATTAGTGGATCTGTGTCCATAAAAAAGAGACCATGGGAGGTTCTACCATATGGTGACATAATGACAAGATGACCATTTATACACCATGAAGGTGTCCCTCACCAAACACCAAATTTGCTAAAGACTTTGTTTTGAATTTCCCAGTCTCCCTAACTGTGAGAAATACATTTTCATTATTTATAAGCCACCCTATTGATGGTAGTTTGTTATAGTACCTAAATAGATTAAAACACCAGAAAGACTGTTGGTTGAAGTTCCAGTCTGAAACCTAGGAGGTTCAAGACTCAAGAACTGCTCTTTCAGTTTGAATTGAAGGACAAGAAAAGACAGATTTATCTAGCTCAGGCAGTTAGGCAGGAGAAATTCCTTTGATTCCCTACAAATGAGAAGTTCCCTCTTACTCAGCCTTTTCATCCTATCCAGGTCTTCAGGTGACTGAATGAGACCCTCCTGGATTAAGAAGGATAATCTGCTTTACTCAGTCTATCAGATCAAGTGTTAAACTTATCCAGAAATATCCTCACATACACACACACCTAAAGTAACATTTGACTAAATGCCTGGGCACCTTGTGGCTGAGTCCAATTGGCACATAAAAGTAGCTATCATAAATTCACCATTTGTCAAGCTGGCACAAATACACATCTCTTTAAATCATGCCTAATCTCCAAATAAAGAATAATGAGGAGGTCATAATTACCAAAAACAAACACAGTATTCCAGAAGAGAAGGTAAAGTCTTTGAGTAATGTTTATAACTCACCTTGATATTTCATAACATAAATACCATGATATAAAGTCAATATAATTTTTTCTACAAACTAGAACAACAGTGGAAGAAAACAAAGATATAGGTAAGGATAGAAAGACATATAGGGAGATAGACTACCTTCTTTCCACTACTCATTCTATATTTACTTTGCCTTCAGCAGTTATCTCAGTGTGTCATCCCCTGGGCAGTCAGGATTAATTACTGCAGGAGCACAGTAACTGCCTCTTTTCTGCTAATTCAGAGACATGAGGTGCCCAGAGTGGCCAGGTAACAGTCTTAATTTCCAGTTCAGTGGAATAATTGTTATGTCTCCTGGTGGAGTCATTTATACCTTTGAGACTAAAACATATAAGCAAGAAGAATATAAGGTTGCAGGACCAGAAAGCAAAAATTTTGCTACAGTCACTAGGGGTAACAGTGACTAGTGATACCTTCGATTCCTGACTATAGAAAATATGAATAAAACCTTCTATGGAGTGAATGTTCATGCTCCCCCATCCATTCAAACATTAAAACACTATCCCAATGTGATGATATTAGGAAGGAGAACCTTTGGGGTAATTAGGTAATGAAGATGGAACTTCACAAATGGGACTAGGCCTCTCATAACAGATCCCAGAATACTCATTCACTCTCTATCATCACTTGTCCAGGCACATCCGGAGTAATCAATTTCATTTTTAACCAGTATTATTATATTTATGATATTTTGGGTATCTACAGTGCTAGACTGGGAGATGGATTATTAGAATTCTTTTTACTACTGAAAATAGAGTCAATAGCATCTTAAAATCTAACCTGAGGCTTAGTTTCAGAAATTTGAAAACTAATTCAGAAAATTCCTTGAGTTTCCTTCTTTTGGAACTACTCACAGTGCCAAAATCTGTATTAGTCAGGGTGCTCCGGGGAAACATAATCAATTGGTTCATGTACCTAGAGAGACCAAGAAGCCCCAAGATCTGCAGTTGTCAAGCTAGCAAATAGAGGAGAGTGATGATATAGTTCCAGTCTGACAGCTAGTAGGTGTGAGACCACAGAAGAGTCCGTTTTTCACTGAAATTGAAGGCAGGAGATAAATATTGTTCCAACTCAAATAGCCACAAATGAGAAGTTCCTTCTTACTCAAACTTTTTGTTCTATTCAGGTCTTCAATTGATTGAATAAGCCCAACCAAATTAGGCAGGTCAATCTGCTAGATAAATTCTACTGATACAAATGTTAATCTCAGCCTGAAACACTCACAGATACACACAAAAGAGAGTTTGACTAAATATCTGAAAATCCTGTGTTTCAGTAACATTAACACATACAACTAATCATCACAATAAGCTAAATCCCAGACTCACAACCTCATATGCCTTCAGAGATATGGCTGGTCATAAACTCATTCTTAGTATATAACAAGGACTCAGGGTAGGTCTGATTTCCAAGGAGCTTACATATTAGCTAGGGAGTGAAGCTTAAATTAATAAACCTAAATTTAAATAATACACATTCTAAACTCATTTGTCCTTGCTGTAGCCTTACTGGCCTAGTCTCTGAAAATGTGGCAAATCAGCCCAGCAACTGCGATAAACAGCTAGTTGATTGATGACTTGACAATTGATTCTTGCTAACTCTGAGAGAAAGTTTGGCATGCATGAAGTTTTCAGAGCATTCAATGATTATATTGAAATTAGCACTGTAGAAGGTCACATATTAGGTCTTGCACATGAACAACTGTTCGTCCGTTTTGTTCCCTTACCCTAAAATGGCTGTCTGCTTTTGTAAACTGACTTGCTCTTCCCAAGAGAAAATAGCTTGTGCTAGCCATACAGAAAACAGCATCTGGGACAACATCCTATACCTGCTACTGTCTTTGCTAACTAGCCCAAAATCCTTTTGCTTAGCAATGTAAATACATGGAAATCCCACTCTCCTCGAAAATTAACCTGCTTGATTCAGCTTCTGTAACTGCTTGCATAGAAACAAACCCCTGGTTATTGACCCCCTATAAAAAGACTACTCAAACTTCCTTTGGGGCTGCAGTGCTGACTCTGCCCCCAAGCCTCAGGCTGTAGTTGCTGTCCATCTAATAAAGACTCCCTTTAAACTTAATCTAGCTTTGGTGGTCATTCATTCAGTGGCACTCTACAACAGCACCTCCCACTAATGGCCTTTTTTTGTTTTTTAAATTATTTTATTTATTCACTCACTTATTTTAATTTGACCAGAGAGACACAGAGAGAGAGAAAGGGAAAGCGAGAAAGCAAGCCACCAGGTCTAGGACTCAAACCATGGTCGCCCATGTGGGTATGTCCAGCACCTTAATGACCACGCCACCTGCTGGTCCTTTTATGGAACTTAGGATCAAGATTTCCAAATCTTCCAGCCAATTAGAATATGAACAGCAGCACCCCTATAAAACCCAACCATCTGCAAATATCAGTAACACTCAGATTTTTTTTTATTTTAAATGTATTTATTCACATGTATTCACTGTATATCATTATAGCATACAAAATGAGATTTTTCCATGCAGAATACACTGTATATTGGCTCAATCAAAGATATTACATATGTGTTATCATCAACAAATTATTTTTCATATCTTGTTTCTTATGTATTTTGCTTTTTTTCCCCTTGATTCTTTACCTCTCACACTCTGCCATTTCCCTCCTCCTCCCACACTTGTCTCTAGTATCTACAGTTGTTTTCTATGCCGTTTTTCTCACATTTATTGATTTACTAAAGATTTTAATCTAAATACTTTCAATAGCAAGCACAGCTGATATACACATATCTATGAACACGTCTGACTTTAGAAGCAAACCTCAGTAAATAAAATCAACATACTATACTATGAAGTATTACCTACCTAGCTGGGGCTATGTAGCTTACTGCAGTCATTAAGTAGGTATTCTTTAACACATTTTTCAATTTCAAGAAAAACAGTTTTAGTTTTAATAACCAAAATCAAACAATGTTAAGAGAAATTTGCTTAAGACCTAAAGCCAGCAAAAACGTTAGGATTCAGTTCAAAAAGTAGGAAGATGAACCTATCAATAGTTCAAGAGAAGACAAAAATTCTTAAATCTGGAAAACAAAGCCTAGAAGAAAATCAGCAATGTTTTAGTCAAAAGTTATAAAATTCTGTATCACCAGTTCAGTCTCATGTAATTAATGTCCTTTCTATTGAATTTGCAGTGTTACTGTAGTTTGATAATTCCATTAACATTCAACTCCAGACTTGTTCCTCCCATTAGGCTGGCCATTCTCTTGGATGTTTTTTGTACTCTTATTTCTGTATGTCTGACTTCAGTTTTCCTAGTATAACACTCCCTTCAGCACTTCATGGGGAGGTGATAGGATATTGATAAATTCTTTCAGATTTTGTTTATCTGAGAATGTTTTTGTCTTTTTTTCCCATGCAAAGAATAATCTTGCCATGTATAGTATTCTTTGTTGAAATTATTTCTCATTTAATACTTTGAATATATTTTCCCATTCTTCCTTGACTGGCATTGTTTCTGATGAGAATTTTGATGTTAGCCTGGTGGAATATCCTTTGAAATTGTAAGTCAATTTTAGTATCTTGTCTCTTTCTGTAGTTTTGGTCAATCTGGCTATGATGTGCCTTGGAGAAGATCTTCCTGGGTTGATTCTATGTGAGGTCTTTTGTATTTCTTGAGTCTGGTTATTTGAATGCCTCTCTAGTTTTGGAAAAATTTATTCCAGGATTTTAATGCCCTGACTAGTTTCTTCACTTTCTGGGATATTGATGACCTGTATGTTTAGATGTTTAATGGTATCTAGTAATTTTTGTATATTACTTTCTTTTTATTTCTTTTTTTCTGGTTATTTTCTTAGTCTTTATGGTGAATTTTTCTAGGTCAGAGGTTCTGTTGA
Source organism: Tupaia belangeri chinensis (assembly GCF_000334495.1). Classification (NCBI taxonomy): domain Eukaryota; kingdom Metazoa; phylum Chordata; class Mammalia; order Scandentia; family Tupaiidae; genus Tupaia; species Tupaia belangeri. Next base: position 880,557 of record NW_006209847.1, on the reverse strand, counting down.
CTAAATCTAAGATTCGATCTTCTGCATAACCTAATATGCTTTTAATACTTTCAAGGGAGGTTTTGATTTCCTATATAGCAACTTCCCTATTTATTTCCTATATAACAACCTCATCTCTAACCATTACATTTTATTCTATTTTATGGTGTGTATTTCCTCTTTCAGATAGTGCAAGAACTTTCTCCTCTCCTGGAACTTGTCTCATTTCTCCTGTATCTTCTGGAGTTTGTGTCTCTCTTCTCTTGCATCTCTGTTAGCTTTGTCACTTTGAATACTTAAAATTCTTTATCTGACATTTCTATGAATTCCCTTGTATTGTCTATGGAGGATGATGAGTTATTCTTCTTTAGAGGGGATATATTTTCTTGGTTTCTCATATCTCTTGTGCCCTTGTTGTGGTTTCTAGTCATCTGATGGATTATACATTTTTTTTTAGTTTTTGGAGTTATATCTGAGTATTTAGAAGCATCCAGGAAGAGGTGATCTGTGATCTCTAAGCAGTAGTGTTTTCTCCCTTTCTGCAGCAGGTTCCATGGAAATTGAGGGTTAATCTGGCCCTAAAAGTATTCATATATTTGACTACTGTGAACTAAGACCTTTCTAGGAACTCAATGTATGGAAGCTGAGCAGAAAAGTGAGAAAGGTACAAGGACAAAGAAAAGAAATAAAACAAAAAAGAGAACAAAGAAAAAGACTAAAACACCTAAAAAGAAAAGGAAAAGAGAAAAAAATAAAGCCAAAAATAAAAAACACGCAGCACGCTTGCATGCTGCACAAAAAGGAAAACTCAGAACTCAAATATAGAGGGCTGGTAATCGGCTTGTCCTATGAAGATGGGGGGAAAGGTAAGAATTAGCAAGATAAAAGAGCATCAGAAGTTTAAAAATTAAAAGTAAAGAGAGATAAAGACAGAGAGAATAAATAGGGTGCTCTAACTGGGTAGATCTGAGGGACAGGAGAGTGAAGTCTAGGCAGAAGATCTTCAGTTGCTCTAATCCCTGAAAATGGCTGCTCAGAACTCAGATATAGATGGCTGGTGCTTGGCTTGTCCTAGATAGAGATGAAGTATCAGAATTTTTTTTTTCTTTTTTCTTTTTTTTCTTTTTCTTTTTTTTTTTTTTAAGAGACATTTGTGCTACAGGGCACGTGTTATCACTGGAGAGATAGAGAAACAGGGCGGATGGCCATATCACAATCCCTTCTCCTCCATTTTCCTGTCAGATTCTTGAGCATGCACACACATGGCTGGTGTGACTTTAAAGCCAGTGGGTCTGGGACTAGAAACATGGTCCACTACACGTGATACCACTGACATACTCATTACGCCATTTGCTGGTCACAACACTCAGAATTTTAAAGGCAGATGGAGGAGAGATTAAAAAAGAAAAAGGAAAAGGAAAAAGACCACTCACCTTGCACCAAAGATATCAGGTCAGAATAGTTGAGTCTATATATCAAGCAAATGTATTCATCTAAGAATAGCCCTTAACATGAAGGAGACTTTATGATAGTTGTGCTCACCTATGGAGACTGAAAACTTCCAAGATCTAATCATCGAACTAGAGTTAGAAACAAATTAAAACAATTTTCCTATAAACCTATCAAAACATTTTTTTTGAAAGTTTATTTACTTAACTCTTCCATGAGGAGAGATACAAGAGTGAGACAGGTACCCCCATCAGGGTCTTCACACTGCAGTCCACCCCTGGTCTCAGCTACCCAGATCACAGGCATCTACATGCATCCCTGGTGTGCACAGAGTACAGGGACATTTCCAGGTGCTCATGAACTAATGGCCTTTCCCTTTTCTGTCCAGTGGCATTACCACTGTACTACCATCTGGTCCCCTAAAATTCTCATTAGAAAATATATCTATTTCATAGAACTATTAAGGTATTTCTGTCTTGTTATTTACAGAGATTTTGTTTTCATTATTTTTTGCATGAAATGAAAGAGTATACAGTAATTCATTTTAAGTATTTTATTATTGAAATTATATTTATGAACTAGAAGGAAATAAAAGAATAAAAATATGTTAAATTAAGTTATTTTAGCTATTAAATTCCTTTGGCCTGTAGGAAATTAAAGTATTTAGTTTATTTCCTTCATTATTATGGCATTGAAAAATGCATCTAATATCCAGATTATATTGAGTTTTATTGAGAGACAGTGGTACTAAAATTTGATTTTTTTTTCAATCTGACTTTGTTTAATTTGCTTAAAAGCATTTGTCTTGGTTTCTCGAAGTCGTTTATTTCCAAGCTCTGAGAGATATTGCCCAAAGTGCCTAGTCTAATTAAAATACCTTTTTGTTTTTGTTGTAGTTATTTCTAATATGTTCCATCTAACTTAAATATGCACCATAGGAAGATTTTTTTTCAATAAAGCATCATAAATCATCTCCTTCCAAATTGACACTAGAAAGATTATTAGAATAAGAAAGATAGTGATCTTTATTAATCATAATGCATTAGTCATCTGTAGAAATATTTGCATTATAAATGTTTCCACATGAAAAAGATGATGAGATTCAGAGTTTCTTAAAGTACAAGGTTTATAGTTAGAAACAATAAAATGCTGTGTGCTTATAAAAGTTCATATGTTCTGTATGTTCTGATTGTATTTAAGAAGTGTCTATGTTAAAACCGTAATCCAAAGCAAATTGGGTTCCCAGCTTCTGATTAGCCCACAGGACAGTTGTTGCCTTTGAAATTCTTCTGTTTTTCTTTCTTTCTTTCTTTCTTTCTTTCTTTCTTTCTTTCTTTCTTTCTTTCTCTCTTTCTTCTTTCTTTCTTTCTTTCTTTTTCTTTCTTTCTTTCCTCTTTCTTTCTTCTTTCTTTCTTTCTTCTTTCTTCTTAGATGGGATTTTGCTTCCTGATCCTTCTGCCCTAGTCTCCCAAACAGCTGGGACTGCAGATGCACACCTCCTATTCCCAACTTTTCAGAGTGGGCTGGGAATTAGACCCTTATCTCCCATGTGGCATCACCCTTCCAAGCAGTAGCATCAACCTAGTACTTCTGCAGCTAGGTCAACCCCATTTTTAATTAAGTTCAATGTCAGCATCATGATAGAAACTTTAAAATACACGTATATCCATTAGTCTCTTTTCTTGAGTACATGGGAGAACTATCCTTATTTATTTTTAGTTATGTGGGATTAAGTGACAAATTCTGGCCAATGAGACAAGTTTATACATATAAAGTGTTCTAAGGCAAACTGTTAAACTACTAATGGAAGAGTCTCCAATAAGGCCACATACTTCTGATATTACAATTTTGAGATTAAAAGAACTTTCCTATCTTAGATATTTGAGTTACCAGTTATAGCAGATATCCAATTGACCATGATGAACACATTATGTGAGCAAGAATAACGGTTGGGTAAAGGCACTGGGATTTGGGAGGTAATTATTATTGTGCCATTGCAGATTCTAAACTAGTATGAGTGTATTTGCATAAATTAGCAAATATCAAGCAGTATTTAATAAACAGCAATAGAAATAACACCTCTCCAACTGCCCATTAAGGATGACTTTTTCTACTTTGTCTATCAAAATGCAAATGCTCAGTTATACGTGAATGTCTATTTCTCTTACATAAACACACAAAAAATCCTGTTTTTAAAACAATGTTATAACAATTACTAATGACCTAACCTCTTTATTCAATGCTATGAATTTATTTATTGGTTTGAGTTTTTTGTTCATTTTTATTTGCTTGCTTTTGTAGTAGAGAAGGAAGGATCCTTGTAACTTTTATGTGAAAAATTTCAGCTGCTTATTAATTTGCAAAATACTTTGTGGGCCCAGTGCTATGTTTTATAAAACATGTTTAGCTTTTTTTTTTCTTTTTTTGAGAGAAATTTTTGTTATAAGGCACATGCGCTTGCCAGAGATACACAGAGAGACAGACAGAAAGTGAAAAATAAAATCCCCAGGGGGAAGATGGGCATATTGCAATCATTTCTCCTCCATTCTCCTCTGGGGATTTTGGGCACACTCCCACATGCACCTGGTGTGAGTTTTAATCCCCCAGGCCCAGGACTCAAACAAACTGTGGTTGATTATGTGGAAGCCAGCAATGTAATCTTTACATTATCTGCTAGTCCTTGTATAACCTTCTTAATAATACCACTGTGCCCAAGGGTCATTCAAAGTTTCCCATGGATAGTCTGGTCATGCAGAGAATCCAGACTGTGTTAGTCTCAGGAATTTCCTTTCTCAGTCTTCATCTCATTCCTGTAGTCTGTATTCACTACCAGAAGCATTCAAAATCACACAAGACTATGTATTTCAGTTATAAATTGGTATTTTATTATAATACATCATAGTACAAGATGTCTGTGAAGAGGAAGAGCATAACTTTACCTGGAGAGGGTGCCAAGATTCAAAGGAAGGCTAAGAGATGAAAATGAAGATACTAAATGAATAGGAAGTTGGTAAAACAGTTAAAGAGCGTGTCATTTGGACCTGATGCATTCAAACTTTCAATGTTCTTGAAAGAAAAAGATAGAGTTAAAAGGTAGTAAAAAGAAACAGTAAGTTTAAAACCATAGTAATTAGGCAACAAAATGGCCTCATACATGAAACAGACAAGATTACTGGTGATATTGCTTGAAGACCAGATACAAAGGAAAGAATGTCCATGAGCTGAGCCTTTTTTTTTTTTTTTGGAGAGATTTTCACTGTAGGGTGTGTGCGCTCGCCAGACAGACAGAGAGAGACATAGAGACAGAAAGCGAGAAATCACCCCCCAGGGGGGATGGTCACGCCACAATCCCTTTTCCTCCATTCTTCTCTCGGGATCTTGGGCACGCACGCACACGCGCCCGGCGTGAGTTTTAAGCCACCGGGTCTGGGACACGAACCGCAGTCGACTACGTGGGAGCCCAGCCACATAGCCATTACGCTAACTGCTGGTTCCCGAGCTGAGCCTTTTTATAATCCAAGCCAAGGTGCACAGTATCTTTGAAACATTCAGATTATCAGCGGTGAGGTGGCAAGCACACATGTAGAAGCAGCAGAAAAATTTGTTGATTAATTCAATAAAATTATCTTAGAAGGCACTTATTGCCCATAACAGACTTTCAGTGTGGATAAATCAGGGATTTTTTTTTTTTTTCGGGTAAAAACATGCCTGAAAGATCCTATATGTACAAGTAAGTAAAATAATGCCTGGTTTCAAAGATTTTAAAGACAGGGAAAAAATGTCAAGTGAGAGCGAATAATGTGTAATAGAGCTGGAAGTCCAGCAGCACTTAGATATAGAGGAGAAAATAATGAAAGAAGTACAAAAAAGTTTACTGAAAATGATTAGGTGGTCTTATATAACAAATTGCCTACTCGTGTCCTCCAGAGTTTCCAATAACTTTTCTACCAGTAGCCTTATAGTTTGAGGCTTTAGATTTATTAATAAATCTTTGATCCATTTTTGAGTTGATTTTTATCAATGGTGAGACGCAAGAGTTCAATCTCATTTCTGCAGGCTGATATCCAGTTTTTGCAGCTCCATTTGCCAAAAAGACTTTTTTTTTTCCACTTCGTTGTTTTGTGCTCTTTTTCAAAGGTCAATTAGCTGTATGATTGGGGTTTATTTCTGGATTCACTATTCTGTTCCATTGGTCTGTGTATTGGGTTTTGTACCACTACTATGCTGTTTTGATTTTCACCACTTTGTAATATATTTCGAAGTTGAGAAGCGAAATGCCTCCAAAAGCACAGGCAATAATCCCCAAAATAGATAAATGGGATTGTATCAAGTAAAAAAAAATTTCTCCACAGTAAAGGAAACAATTAGTGTGAAAAGACAACTCTCAGAATCATAGAAAATATTTGCACATTATTTATCAGACAAAGGATTGATAATCAGACTATTAAGGGACTCCTGCAATTTTTCCATCAAAAAAAAAAGATAATCCAATTAAAAATAACCCAACAACCTGAATAGATCACATTCTGAGGACGATTTGCAAATGGGTAAAAGACATATGAAATCATTTGTCTCTTGTCATAAGAGAAATGCATATAAAAACCAAAATGAGATACCATTTAACCCAATTAGGATAGCTAGAATTAGCTAGGAACAAAAAAATAAAGAACAAGTGCTAGTGATGCTGTGGTAAAAAAGAGAACATTCTTACACTATTGGTGGGAATGTAAGTATAACCTCTGTGAAAAATAGTAAGTTTCCTCAAAAACCTGCAAAGAGAATTACCATGTGGGGATGAAGGCATAATGGTTACATTGTTGGACTCCCACATGGTTGACTGTAAATTGAGTCCTAGGCCCCATGGCTTGTAACTCACCCCAGGTTCATCTGCATTAGTGTCCTAAATCCCAAGAAGAGAATGGAGGAGAAGAAATGGAAGCATGGCCATCCTCCCTAGGGGATGATTTCTTGCTTTCTGTCTCTCTGGCGAGTGCACATGCACTATAGCAAAAATCTCTCTCAAAAAAAAAAAAAAGAAAGAAAGAAAGAAAGGGGAAAAAAGGAAGAAAGAAAGGAAAGAAAGAAAGAAAAAGAAAGAAAGAAGATGAACTATCATATTACCCAGTATAGAGAGGGAAAAGTATAGATACCTGAGACTGTAAGGGAGGGGAGTGAGTGGTAGAGGATAGGTGAAAGAGAGTAGGTAGGACAAGGAAAGGGAAACAAGAATGAACAAAGGAATGGACATTTCTCTGTAGAAAAACATATTCCATAATTTTGCTTTATAAAAATAAAAAATTAAAATTAAAAAGATTTGCTGTGTGTTCTAATGGTGAAGATTGAAAATACAAAAAGTGATAAGTGGAGGTGTGGAGAACGGGAAACTCTCCTTACACTGTCGGTAGAAATGTAAATGGGTTCAGCCACTGTGGGAAACAATATGGAATGTCCTCAAAGATCTATAAATAGAACTACCATTTGATCCAGCAATCCCACTTCTGGGTATCTATCCAAAGGACAGAAGAATGCTCAGTTGGAAAAGTGCTTGCCAATCGATGTTTATTGCAACACTATTCACGATCACTAAGACATGGAACCAACCCAATTGTCAACAAACAGATGAATGGATGACAATAGTGTGGCACATATAGTCTATGGAATACTATTCAGCCATAAAAAATAAAAACACCAAGCCCCTGGCATCTGATAGAAAGTGGATGAATATGCAGGATCTATTGTTGAGTGAAGAAAGTCAGGATATGAAAGAAAGATATAATATGTATCCACTTAATATATACCAACTATCTACACTTTATGGTAGAGATTGAAATATTGGAGGGTATAAAAGCAGTGAAAATAGTTGTAGATGCTGAAGACAGTCCAGAACAGGGCAGGAGACAGGAAGAGTATAGAGAAGGATAACAAGAGAACAAATAGCAAGGCATGACATTAGTGGATATGGTTTCTTACCTGTTGATGATAACATGTACAATATTCTCAGCTGGACTGGTCTGAGAAGTATTTCGTGTTTGGTAAATTTTTTTCACAAGCCAAATGATATATAATAATTGAATGTTTAAAAAATAATGAGAATAAATAATAATAAGCTGAAATAAAAGGATGAAAAGTTATTTATTGATGATGATGTGGATAGTAATGTCTTTGTCTTGACTGATATGCATGGTAATCCTGCTGGAAAAAGAAATGTAATACACTATAAAGATACATGTGATTAAATGTAATATAAAAAGATTTTTATAATAATAAATAAATATTTTAAAAAAGAATAAAAAGGAATGTGGCTTTTTTAGAACTAGATGGTTTGGGGGTCAGTAGATAGCATGGTGGTTAAGGCATTGGACTCCCACATGGCCAACCACAGTTCCTGTCCTAGAACTGATGGCTTTCTCTCTCTGTCTCTCTACCTCCCTCTCTGGTAAGCACATGTGCCTTATGGCAAACTATGCAGTATATACTGGATGGGAAATCACATTTTGTATGCTGTGGGAGAGAATGTAAATTAAGTTACAAAAAAAAAGTCTCAGGAAAAAAAAATTTATTTAATGACTGCAGTAAGATATATAGCTCCAGCTAGGTGCTGCTTTATAGGATGTGTAAAGTTAGACTTGTTTTCATGGAAATGTATATATCACCTGTGTTTGCTATGAAAATATTTAGATTAATTAAGGTCTTTAGTAACTCAATAAAATGTGGGGAGAATATAGTATAGAAAGCCAACATAGATACAAGAGGCAGTGTGGGAAGAGAGTGGGAGATGGCAGAGGGTAAGAGATTGGGAATCAAGGATGGAGGAAAAAAAGCAAAACATACAGAAAACAAGAAATGGAAAATTATTTGCTGACAATAACATGTTTGTTGATGTGCTTGATTGAGACAATATACAGTGTACTCTGGATGGGAAATCTCATTTTGTATGCTGTAATGATGTACAGTGAATGAATGCAAATAAATAAATTGAAATTAAAAAAATCATAAATAAAATTAATCTTTAAAAAACAAACAAAAAAGAACTAAAGTGTATTGAACTGAATGCTGAACTGTTTTACCGGAAAATGAATTAACTTTTGCAATGTTATCATGTAATTTATGAAGAACAAAAGAAACTTACAAAGCAGATTATAACCATAAGATTCTTCCCCAAAATTACTCTGAAGACTATTAATAATAGAAATACTTTTGTTTTGTTGCCATCATCTCCCTTATCTTGGCCCTCTGTAGCTCCTGAGGGTAAATCCAATGTTGACAACGATGACCTGAAAACACTACCACACTTGGAAAGAATTTAATGACTGAAATATTAAACCGAATGTGTTTTCTGTGAATTAACTTTAATTTTAGTACATCCTTTGGAGATGTTTATGCCCTGTAATATGTAAGAGATGCAAATTAATACAAAGTTATCAAATTATTGTTTCTTTGGACCTTTTCATTATTCAGAATAAATTAAAAGGACTATGCCCTTTTAATACTTCTGTATTATGATTATCTTGTTGCTTTCTGGCACTTATGTAATGTATGTTTTTTGTATCAGAATTACATTATTCTGGTGTGGTGTTACAAGCTCTCTATTTAAAAATGTATACCCTATGACACCACAACACACCAGAAGACATCTGCCTTTCAGCTCTTTGCTTATCCACCAATTTGCTTAGCAATCTACATGTAGAAACAGAACTTAGTGATTAAGTGAGGCGTGCCTGTGAGCCAGATGATGTGGTTTTAGAGAATCGTAGATAAGCCAAGACACAAGCAAATCTACTCATTAATCCAGACAATAGTGCAAATTCCTTTATCTCTTTTTGTGAGTAGTGTATATTTATCAATAGCTTGTATTAGGTACATAGTAAAATGGTTTATTCTTTGAATTTTAGAGCAATAAGTGACAACCACTTTTAGTATCTGTTACCTAAGTAAATAAAAAGAGGGATGTTATGCATTCATGATTAGGTTAATACTTCTTTGACAACAATTATTTACATTTCTCCAAGGAGCCCTTAATTTTTTTTTTTTTTTTTTTTGGGCGGTTT
>NW_006209847.1:866557-871040 GCF_000334495.1 Tupaia belangeri chinensis | reverse complement strand
GGAAGCGAGAAATCACCCCCCAGGGGGGATGGCCACGCCGCAATCCCTTCTCCTCCATTCTCCTCTTGGGATCTTGGGCATGCATGCACACACGCCCGGCGTGAGATTTAAGCCACTGGGTCGAGGACGCGAACCACGGTCGACTACGTGGGAGTCCAGCAACATAGCCATTATGCTAACTGCTGGTTCCCTAGAGCCCTTAAATTTGACACTTCATCATAAACCAAAGTGATATATATATATGTATAAAACAAGCTTTATGTTTGAATTAAAGTAATATACTTTTAAAACTCTGTTAAAGGTTTTTATAACATGATATGGTTACATGGCAGCTTCTATTCTTAGAAAACGATCGAAGTAGCACTGAAGAGAATAGATGGCAGTTAAAGAGTTCTTGTTGGAAACAAGAATTGTACTTTAAAATTAATAACTTTTAATTGTACTTTTAATTGTACTTTTAAATTAATATATCAAATTAAATTGATGAATAATTTAAATCCTTTCTGTCATACTTTATTTGAGGATAGTACTCAGAATAAAGGTGCCAGTTATCACAACTAAGAAAAAACTCAAAATTTTATTGAGTCAATTTAAAATAAAGCTGTATTATTTCTTAATCTAAATTTCTTTCCTGATTGAAAATACTCTAGTTGCGTGGTATCAAATAATGTTAGATCTTTTGAAGAAAACTAAGAGATAATCTGAACAAACTCCATACTGAAATATTGGGAAAAAGGTTCTTGTAAGTTAAAGAGAATATAGGAAATATGGTTGTTTTCAATTATTTATGTATGTATTTATTTATTTATTTTTAAATTTTGACAGAAGGTGCTTGCACTTGTTGGAGGAGGGAGAGAGAGAAAGAGAAAAGTGAGAAAGCATTCTCCCCTCTCTTCAGAACTCTGGGGACACACACATACACTCACATCCACTGCCTGTTTTTTCAGCCACCAGTGGAGACTTGAACCATGCAGCTGGCCATCAGCTCTAGCTGCCCCAACCACCATACCACCAGCTGGCCCAGTAGGTGTTTTTATTTATTTATTTATTTTTACATTCAATCACTGTATGTCATTACAACATACCAAACGAAGTTTTCCAGCATGAATACACTGTACATTAGTTCAGTCGAAGATATTACCATACATGTTATCATCAACAGATAACATTCCATTTTTGTGTCCCTTAAATATTTTGCTTCTTTCTTTTAACCAATGATTTCCTTCCTCATACCCACCCCCATTTACTACCCTCTTCTGACACTGTCTCTAGTATCCACAGTTGTTCTCCTGGTCTTTATACCTTTCAATCTTTCCGTTTCCTCCAAGAGTGCAGACGGTTGGTATAAAGTAAGTGGGGACAATGCCTCTTTCATAGTCTGGCTTGTTTTGCTTAGCAGTAAATCATCTATATCTATCCATTTTCTATCAAATGCCAGGGTCTCATTGTTTGTTTTATGATTGAGTAGTATTTCATAGTACATATGTGCCACACATTTTTAATCTACTCATCTGTTCCTGGACTTTTGGGATGATTCCATGTCTTAGCAGTTACAAATAATGCTATAATAAACATGTATGTGTGTGCAAGTGTTTTTCCAAATGAATCCATTCTTATCCTTTGGATAGAGTTCCAGAAATGGAATTGCCTGATCATATAGTAGTTCTGGTTGTAGCTCTTTGAGGAATCTGCATATTGTTCCCCACAGTAGTTGTACTAATTTACATTCCCAACAACAGTTTAGCTGAGTTCCCTTTATAAACAGCCTCACCCACAGTTATTATTCTTTATTTGTTTAACTTTTACCACTCTGACTAGGGTTAAATGGTATCTCATTGTAGTTTTGATTTGCATCTCCCTTCTGATAAAGGATGTCAAGCATTTTTCATATGCTTTTTTGGTGTTCCTATGTCATTCTTAAACAGTTGTCTCTTCCGCTCATTTGCCCATCTTTTAATTGGCTTATTATTTACTTATTTATTTATTTTTGAGTAAGGTGTTTGAATTCCCTGTATATTCTGCTTATCAGTTCGTAATCTGAGGCATAGTTTGCAAATATATTCTCCCATTCCAAGGGTTGTCAATTCACTATAATTATTGTTCCTATTACTGTGCAGAAGCTTTTTAACCTAATGTAATCCAAGTTGTATATTTTTAAAATGATTGCCTGTGCTTTGGGATGTTATTTAAGAAAATTCCAAAAGGAGATGAAAGAGAAGGGTTTTCAAATGTAACCATCCCCACTGGAGAGTGATCTTTGTCTCTCTCTGGCAAGTGAGCACACACTATAGCAAATAAAAAAAGTTCCTCAAAACTTACACTTACTACTACAGTACTATTTTACTTTGTTACCAAGTAGTTAAAGTAGGACAGAAATTAAAGAGTATTTTTGAGATTTAAACCACTCATTTTTTGACATTTTTCTACCTTATATTAAATATTAAATATTAAATATAAATATTAAATATTAAATAGACCGACAGATGGTGCAATGGCTACATCACTGGACTCTCATGTAGTTGACCATGGATTGAGTCCTGGACCTGGTGGCTTAAGAAAAACTTACACTGGAAGTCTATGTGTACATGCCCCAAATCCCAGGAGGAGAATGGAAGAGAAAGGATTGTTGTATGCTCATTCCCCCAGAGGGTGACTTCTGGCTTTCTGTCTCTCTGTCTCTCTAGTGAGCTCATGTGCCCTATATCAAAAATCTCTCTAAATAAATATTAAACAGATTTATGTTCTAGCATTTACATTTAAAATGTTATATTGATTACTTTTGGCCCATTTGTACATTATATTTCACTTTAAGGACTAAAATCACTCCAAATCAGAAAAATAGTATGAATGACCATACACAAAAAAACAAGAAAACGTGGATGAGATCAGCACATTTCTGAGATCCTTTCCTTCATGAGAGCTCTGTTTCTTCTTTCCTCTCCTTTAATAAACTCCTCACTTTGCTAATAAACTCTCCTCTTTGCTATACCAGGAAAAAAAAAAAAAAACTTGAATGAAGTGGACAAATTCCTGGACCTGCAGTTGGTATAATGGCTATGTATCTGGACTCTCATGTAGTCGACTGTGGTTCGAGACCTGGACCCAGTGGCTTAAACTCACACTGGGCACATGTACATGCATGCCCAAGATCATGAGAGGAGATGTCTGTCTTTCTGATGAGTGTACACACCCTTTAGCAAAAACCACTCCAAAAAAAGTTTCATTAGAAAGATATAGAAAGCCTGCATAGATCATTAACAAGCAATGAGATTGAATCAGTAATAAATATCCTCCCAACAAAGAAAAGTCCAAGTCCCAATTACTTCATTTCTGAATTTTTAAAAATATTATTTATTTAATTTTATTTATTCATTCATTTATTTTAATTTGACAAGAGAGAGAGAGAAAGAGAGAGAGAGAGAGAAAGTGAGAAAGCAAGCCGCCAGGTCTGGGAATTGAACCATGGTTGGCCATGTGGGAGTGTCCAGCACCTTAACTACCACATCATCTGCTGGCCTCTCAACTTCACTTGTAAATTCTACAAAACTTTTAAAGAAGAGCTAACCTACATTATACACAAAGTATTCCTAAAGATCTAAAATGGACAGATCCTCCCAAATTCATTTTATGAAAACTCTGTCTCCTTCATCCCCAAAACAGACAAGGCTATGACAAGGAAAGAAAACTACAGGCCAGTATCTGTACAGACTAATGAATGTAGATGCAAAAATTCCCAACAGAGAAGGAGGTTCCACATGGCTCCTGTGAACTAAGTATTGCAGGGCACAAGAGAAATGAAGACATTCTACTGATAATTGAGCTTCCAGCAAGCAAGTTAGCAGCAGAAGAAGCCAGGCCTTCAGAAGGAGGTTCCACATGGCTCCTGTGAACTAAGTATTGCAGGGCACAAGAGAAATGAAGACATTCTACTGATAATTGAGTCTCCAGCAAACAAGCTAGTGGTTTAAAATATTCCTCAGTACCTACTGAATCTGCTGTACCAGTGATCACGACAGAACAGCAAAGAGATTCTAGATCACCTTCATTTGTTTGCTCCTGAACATTCAGACTGAATTTCAAGAATTTGAAAGAAACACACCATCCATCAGATGACAAGAAATCACCGCCGGATCACAAGAAATATGGGAAAAAAAGAAAATACCTCTCCTCCAAGGGAAAAGAGTAACTCTTCTTCTTCCACAAGCAGTTCGGTGAATATCATGGAAATGTCTGATAAGGAATTTAGAGCATTCATAATGTCAAAGCTAACAGAGATGGAAGAGAAGAGAGACAATGATCTGCTAAAGAGAAAGGAGAAAGAAGTTGACGAGTTCTGGGAGATGAGGAAATTCTTACAAGATCTAAGAGAGGAATTACACACTTTACAAAAGACTCAAACAGAACTGTTAGAGATGAAGTCTATAATACAGGAAGTCAAAAATCTCCCTTGAAAGTATTAAAAGCAGACTAGATCATTCAGAAA
>NW_006209847.1:857997-865838 GCF_000334495.1 Tupaia belangeri chinensis | reverse complement strand
TTCTTTGATTTAAGTTAAAACTGGTTTTCTTAAAAGTAATGAGAGAACTCATTATTGAAAGTAGTTAGATTATGTAAGAAATTGTGTGATCAATACAGGGTGGGTGGGAAAGGAATGGAAGACAATTGTAGACACCAGAGATAGTGTGAGAAGAGGGTGGGAAAGGACAGAGGGTGAGAAAGAGGGATAAAAATAATTCTAGGAACAAGAAATGGAAAATTTTTTTATAATATGAATGATTAAGTCACTAGGCAGTATATAGTCGACTTGTGTCCATGGAAATGTATATATCAGCTGTGTTTGCTATGAAAATATCTAGATTAATTAAGGTCTTTAGTAATTCAATACAATTCAGGGGGAAAACAGTACAGAAAGCAAACATAAATACCAGAGACAGTGTGGGAGGAGAGTGAGAGATGGCAGAGGGTAAAAGATAGGGAATCAAGGATGGGGGGGTGGGGAAGCAAAACATACAGAAAACGAGAAATGGAAAATTATTTGTTGACAATAACATGTTTGTTGATGTGCTTGGTTGAGACAATATACAGTGTACTCTGGATGGAAAATCTCATTTTGTATGCTGTAATGATGTACAATGAATGAATGCAAACAAATAAATAAATAAATAAAATTCCCAACAAGATCTCATAAATTCATTCAATAACACATTAAAAAGATTATACACAGGAAGATTGTGTCTAGAAGTGCTCCGAATGGTCCAGCATTTGACATATCAGAATAGACTTCCCTATAATACAGCCTTCAACAAAACTAGGCTGTCCTGAATTCCTGGTAATAGGGTTGTTTACCTTTACATGGAGGAGATTGGGAAAGTGCTAAAATCGTCATGTGGTGTAGGCAGAGGCAGACTTCAAGGGGTTTATGCTATGAGACTAAAAGTTGTTGTTATAAGGTTTCCTAAAACTAAGAAAAATGTTAGGAGGACCTACGGGGGCTCTATGTGCACTAAAACCTTACTGAGGAGCAGAAAAATGTTGTGAAAGTGTTGAAGGCACAAGCACAGGGTTAGAAAGCTATTTTTTTTAACTGAAACTTTTTGAGAAATTAAAAAAATCAAAAAAGTCTAAAAAAAGTAATAATAAATATACATGACAACCAGTTATGCTTAATTCCAGGGGTGCAAGTGCAGTGTAACACAGGTAAAGTCATAAATGTAACATACTATATTAATAGAAAGACAAAAACCATATGACATGTCAATTGATGAAGAAAAAACATTTGATAAAATACAACATCCCTTCATGATTAAGACTCAGCACAATCAGATTAGAAGGCACATTTTTCAACACAATAAAACCAAATTTGAAAAAAAAATATAGCTAACATCACACTGAATTGGGAAAAGCATAAAGCTTTTCCAATAATAATAATTAAAAAATGGAATAAGGAAAAGCAGCCCACTTTCTCCACGCCTTTTCAATATAGTACTGGAAGTCCTAGTCAATGTAATCAGACAAGAGAATAAAATAAAACACATTCTAATAAGAAAAGAAGAAGTGAAAATACCTCTCTTTGCAGAAGACATGACTATATACATAGAAAACAAAACAAAACAAAAAAATCCACAAAATTTCAAAGACCTCTACAAAGATAATAATAAAATACTAAAAAGAAATTGAAAATGGCACAAAAAGTAGAAAGAAATTGCAGATTACTGGATTTTAATAATTCATATAATCAAAATGTCAATTCTACCAAATTAATTGGCAAATATAATGCAATCTCAGTCAAATTACCAGAGCTATTCTTCATGGATTTAGAAAAAAAACTACCAGAGAATTTGTCTGGAATCAAAAAAACTTTCATTGCCAAAGCAATACTGTGCAAAAAGAGGGGAGTAGAAGGCATCTCGCTCCCTGATCCCAAAATATATTGCAAAGCTATAATAATAAAACAGTATGGTATTGGCACAAAAAGTGGCATGTAGAGCAGTGGACAGAATAGAGACCCAAAAAAGTAAACCTCAAAGCATACAGCCAACTGATTTTTAACGAAAGGCACCAGACAATCCAGTGGGGAGAGGAAAAATCTCTACCAAATCATGCTGGAAAAAATGGGCATTCACTTGCAAAAAGGTGAAACTGGACCCCTATCTCTCTTCATTAACAAAAATCAACTCAAAATGGATCAAAGATCTAAACCTAAGACCTCTAACTATAAAACTACCGGTGGATATCACAGGGAAAACTTTTGCAGATGTCAGAGTAGGCAATGACTTCTTAAATAAATTCCCCAAAGCACAGATTATAATCCCAAAAACAGACGAGTGGGATTACATCAGTTTAAATAAACTTCTACACAAGGGTAGGGGGTGAAGGAGGGTGAAAAGAAAGGAATCAAGGAGAAAAATAGAGAGGCAAGACATTTAAGGGACACACAAATGGAAGATTGTCTCTTAATTATAACATGTATGATATCTTTAACTGGACTGGTGTGCAGTGTATTTATGCTGGGAAAATACAATTTTATAAGCTGTTGTGATGTGAAGTGATTGAATGTTTAAAATAAATTTTAAAAAATGTAAAACGCCTCTGCACAGGAAAAAAAAATAAAACAACAATTAGAGTGACAACAATCTTCATAATGAGAGAATACCTTTGCAATATATGCCTCAGATAAGAGACTGATAACTAAAATATATAGGGAATTCAAGTAGCTTACATTAAAAAAAAATCAATCCAATTAAAAGATACACAAATGAGCCACAGAGAAAACTCTCTAGGGAAGACATATGAATAACCAAAAGCATATGAAGAAATGTTCAATATTCCTTAAAGGGAAATGCAAATCAAAATTGCAGTGAGATACCACCTAATCCCAGTCAAATAGCTAATATTAAGAAAATAAAGACAGATAATGCTGGTGAGGCTGTGGTGAAGACGGAATTCTCTTACACTGTTGGTAGAATATAAATTAGTACAACTACTGTGGAGAACAATATTAAGGTTCCTCAAAGACCTACAGATAGAGCTACCATATTAACCAGCAATTCCACTCCTGGATATCTCCTCAAAGGATTGAAATACACTCAGTTGGAAAAACACTTGCACATACAAGTTTATTACAGCACTATTCATAATTGCTAAGACATGGAACCAACCCATATATCCACAAATGGATGAATGGATTGAAAAAGTAGCACGTATACCCTATGGAATACTTTTTAGCCATAAAAAGCAGTGAGACCTTGGCATCTGATAGAAAGTGCACAAATGTGGAAAATTTGCTAAGTGAAGCAAGCCAGACTACAAAAGAGAGGTGTTGTATCCCTACCAAATATAGACAAATGACTGCACTCTATGACAAAAACTGAAAGATTAGAAGATATAAGAACATTAAGAACAACTGTGTATACTAGAGACATTGTGGGAGCAGGGCAGGAAATAGGGAGGGTAAGAAGGAGAAAAATCAAAGGAAAAAAGAAAGAAGCAAAACATTTAAGGTACACAAAAATGAGAAATTTTCTGTTGTTGATAACATGGACAATAATATCGTTAGCTGGATTAGTATACAGTGTATTCATGCTAAGAAAATTCATTTTGAATGCTATAATGATATAAAATGATGAATGTATAAAAGCAAAAAGTAAAACAAAACACTGAAAAAAATAAGATAATAAAATAAATAATATTAAGAAATTGACTAACTTTGAATTTCAGTGGTTACTAATGAATCCTTGGAAGATGAAATTAACCATTAGCCTTTCTGTCTGGTATCTCAATATTGTGTCATTTATACAGACGAATAATGAAAATAGTGGTCATTTCTGAAAACGTATTCAAAACTTCTCTAGGTAAGAGTAGAAAGCAAAAAAAACATACTATTGTTCTGATGATTCATAATTTGAAATCTGTGAATCTAAGAGAACTAATATAATTGGATAATTCAATGGCCTGATAAAAGTGTTTTGAAAAGAAATGGCTATTTCTTAGTATCTCTAATTCAGAGAGTTTGTAGGAGAAAATGTACTATACACCATGAATACAAGTCGGTTTCAGACTTATGGCACTCTGAAGTAAGAGCTGAATGCATAGCTACAAGAAACAAAAAATAAATATGCTTTTAACATCACACTGTTAAAGTTCCCAAACAAGCTAGCAGCTAAAACTGAGTCATCAGCCAAATGCCTGATCATAGATTTCTAAAAGGACAGATATTTTTGAAGAACATATTATATACCATAAGAATATTTCTCTAGAGAATTAGGCCATAACTCCAGTAAGGGGTGCTATTATGAGATTTAGATCACGGACAGAGGCCAAAAACTAATCAAATAAGAAAAATAAAGGTGCGTACTTTATTTGAGGATCTAGAAGTTCGACAATGAGCAACACAGGAAGATTACAAAGGAAACACATATTGGAAATCATGGGTAGTTATAACCCAGGTGTCTGAAGGAAAGCAAGGTGCTGTAGAACATGTGCCAATGTGAAATGCCTCAACCAACATTCTTAGAGTCGTGAGAGATTTGAAAGGATGGTGTTCTAAACCATTATAGAACCTCTGTGTTCCAGGGATAGTTCTGTGTGCTTTCTGTACATAATACAATTCAATCACATCAGCCTATAAAGGCACTGTTATTATCCCCATTGTCCAAATGAGAAAACTGAGGGCCAGATACATTACGGAATTTATTCTAATCATATGGCTAGTGGTGGAGTTCGAATACTTTCTTTTTTAAAATTTACTTATTTGTTTCTTAAATGAGAAAGACACAGAGAAATTCAGACAGTGAGGCAGAGGAACAATACCCTCAATAAGGTCTTGACCTGACAATCACCCCTAGCCTTACCCAGCCCCGTTTAATGGACACACACATGATCAGCTTACTCAGGGAGGTTTCAACCCAGAGCCTTCCGGTGTGGCTTAGTCTCACAGAGCATCACATGTTATCATGCTCCACCATTTGACTTGATGGAGTTAGGAAATTTGAATACAGAGATTCAAGTTTTTGGGGCTCAATACAGCACTCTGGCATACTGAATATGTTGAGGTGAAGGAAATGGAGGAAACAGTAAAAGCAGAAAGTGTCACTCTACGACCGTTTTCACATTTCTGTGTGAAAGCCGGCCACGACAGAATTCTCTCACTTACCTCCCTTTAAAAATAGGTCATAAAACCCTCAATCTGAACAAGCAGGCCTTGTTAAAGTCCCCTCAATTTATTACCATTAGACCCTAATCTCTTTTGGCCAACCATACCTCTACACTACTGTCCACTTTTCATTAAACCTAAGTCTAAAACGACACAGTTTACCCTGAGTCTTCAGGTCTTCCTTTCTGAAGCATTTCATGTCAGATAAAATTTCTGTTAAATAAATTTGTTATGCTTTTCTTTCATTAACTTGTGATAGGGTGTCAGCTGTAAAAGCTACAAATGGTAAGCTAAAGATAATACTGTTTCAGCTCTCAGAACCTTCTCCATTTTCCAATATCTCCTTGACCAAGGATTTGGTTAAACTAGCTTTGGGAAACAACCTAGCCAGAAGAACTGATTTAGGTAAAGCTGATGGGCATTTTAATCATACAAGTTTTTAAAAAGGTTTTTGCCTTTGGGTATTTGTGATATATAGAGAGAAAGAGATAAACAGAGACCATGAAAAGGAAAGTGAGAAACAATCACTTCTCTATTCTCTTTTTGGGATCTGGAGCATGCAGGTACATGCACCCAGCGTGATTTTCAAGCCACTAGGTCCAGGACTTGAACCACAGTTGATCATCTGGGAGTTCAGCGACATAACTATTATGTTGTCTGTTGGTCTCAATCATACTTTTTCAAATGGCACTGAAATTAGAGAAAGCCCAAGCAAGAAGACTAGAGTGACAGAAAATCTAGGTAAATAACAAGTTAAGCATTCTGTTTGTAAACTGTACATCTTTCAGGAAATTTACTAATAGGCAGAAGGACCAGATGCTGAGAAAATTAGATTGTTCAAATTAAAACATCATTTGAAAATACCTGGCTAAAGTGAAGGATACAGGGGCAGAAAATGAAAAGGAATACCTGCAGTGTAATGATTTTTTTTTTTTTCTCCCAAATTTCCCGGCAGTCCCAGGTGTTATAAGAAATTCAAAAAGCATGTAAACATAGGTAACCCGTAGTCCAACCTAGTAAAAGACTTATGCAGAAAAGGACTTTATGGGTTGGTTGGGCTATCTAATTATGGAAGTTTGTAGTATTTAGGGAATTATATTTTGTGTTCAAGAGTCTGACACATTGGATAGAATGTACAGTAAAGTATAGAACATGGATAACTGAGGCTTTGAGAAAATGAGAGGAGAGCAAACTTGTTTCTGATATAGATTGCTAATTTTTAAAACTTCCTCAATATTGTTCTCATTGCAGTGTCTATTATTCTTTTGCTTTCTGTGATAAGATTACCACAGTGTGTTTGGGTTTTAGAGCCTGAAACTGTTTATATATGGTTTTTCGTTTTTGATTTTGTTCTTTTTGCCATAGGGTTCATGTACTCACCAGGAAAACAGAGAGAGACAGAGAGAGAGAAAGCAAGAAATCGAGCACCGGGGGGATGACCATGCCACAATCCATTCTCCTCCATTCTCCTCTCAGGATCTTGGGCACGCACACACATGTGAGTTTTAGCCACCGGATCCAGGACTCAAACTATGGTCGGCTACATGGGAATCCAGTGACACAGCCACTGTGCCAACTAATGGTCCATTTAATATTTTAAATTACAAGAATCCTAGGGCTGGTCTTGTGGCCTAATGGTTAAAGAAGCCGAGTTCCATAGGGCAGATTATACAATTAGAATCCTAGTTCTGACTGCTGCAGAAATATGCCAGGCCTATGTTTGTGCATGTGCCAAATAACAGCTGGATGGAGAGATGGAGGAGAAAGGACTGCAGCAGGACCACATTTCACTAAGGAGAGTTATCTTCCACTCCCTCACTACTCTCTCCCTTTGTCTCTCTGTCTCTTTCTTGCAAGAACACATAGCCATTGGCAAATCATTAAAAATAAATGCAAGGGCCATGTGAGTAGTCTATGAAAATGTCATGTGATTTTTATATCATGAAACTATGGATTAATGCTAATCACCAAATTCCAGCATTATGTATGTCTTCATTAATGGCTATTACTTTTTCATTGAAGGGAATGAATTTGAAAACCAAAAATGGTTAATGCAATCTTTCACATGCAGATGAAAGTGAGATCATTCACCATTCTACGAGGCTCACAGAAAGTTAAATATTTCAGTAAAAGCTGTTTGCAATCTGTACACCTCAAATTGCTTCAGATGTTCTCAACAGGTATTTTACCAAATCTGCCCAAACTTGAATGAAGCTCTATGTAGGAGTCATTCAGTAATATCATCCTAGTGAATATATAGACCGAAGTGGATAACAACCGAGGTTAATAACAATTGGTGACAACAACATTTATTAAGGACCTAATGCTATCTTTGTTTCATTGTCTTTTCTGTTTTGCCATAGAGTAAGTGCACTCACTGGAGAGAGACAAAGACAGAGAGAGAAAAAGTAAGAAATCACCCCCCAAGAGGGATGGTAACACTGCAATTTCATCTCCTTAATTCTCCTCTCTGGATTTTGGGCAAGCATGTACACACTCCCAGTGTGATTTTCAAGTCCCTGGTTTTAGAACTCAAGCTGTGGTTGAGCATGAGTGAGTTTAGTGCCTTAACCACCATGCCACCTGCTGACCCAAAAACCTGATGTCTTATTAAACCTTGGTTTTAGATGAAGTTAGCAAAAAATTTAAAAAATAGAATTACATGGTAAGAACTGATATATATGTATATATATATATATATATATATATATACACACACACATTTT
>NW_006209847.1:832396-857292 GCF_000334495.1 Tupaia belangeri chinensis | reverse complement strand
TATATATATATAAAATTCAAAACAATTTTTTTTCAGAGAGGTGTTTGCAATAGGGTGCTTGCTAGAAAGACAGAGAGATAACCTTGCTTGAAAGACAGAGAGAGACAGAGAGATATAAAGCGAGAAATCATCCCCCAAGATGGGGATGGCCATACCGCAATCCCTTCCCCTCCATTCTCCTCTCAGGATCTTGGACACGCATGCACGCACACGTGCCTGGCATGAGTTTAAGCCACTGGGCCTGGGACTTGAACCACTGTCAACTACATGGGAATTCAGAGTCATAGCCATTATGCCAACTGCTAATCCCATGAATTTCAAAAAAATTGACTATTTATAAAATGCTTTTTAATTGAGTAAACTACGTGTGTTTGATAGAGAAAAAGAGAGAGAGAAAGCATAAAGTGTGGTCATGCTGAATTCTCCTCTCCATTTCTTTACCTTGCCAGGATTGGGAGCACACATGCTTCTACACCAATGTGTTTTTCAAGCTGCCCAGGCTGAGATTTGAACCACAGTCAACCATGTGTTATCCATCTCCCTTAACCACTAGACTACTGGGCTGTTTCATCAAAATAATAAAACAATAATTTTTCAATAATGCAAAGAAACTTCAAAAACTTCACGAAAAAATTGAATTAAAGTATGAGTTTATTTCAGTGCAAACTATCTGTAACTCATGCATATTTTTTTCACAGTAAGCATGGCCCATAAATTAAGCCTTTGATCTAAAATTAAAAGTTGGCAGAAATAATTCAGAGTTTGTTATTAATAATATGTAAAATAGAAAATCCAAAGATCTAGCAAGAAGAATTGTTATGATGATAAAGAGAATAAAACAACATCAATTACAATAATAAATGTATTATTAAGGAGAAGGGATTGCAACATGGCCATCTCCCAGGGGGGTTGATTTCTCACTTTCTGTCTCTCTGTCTTTGTCTTCCCAGGGAGCACACATGTCCTGTAGCAAAAATATCTCTAAGGAAAAAAAAGAAAAAGGAATAAAAAAAAAGATTGACTGCAAACACACATGATTTCAAAAGACGCTGACACTTTCTTGGGTCAAATATGTGTCAAAATTTTATTCTTCCACATTTATTCTTCATTTGACAAAATACTATTATCATGCACTAAAGTGTAGATAATTTGCTCAGGTTAAGGGAGAAAACATAAAAATCAATTTCCTACCCCAATTTTGGACCATTTGTGCTTAATAAAGTAACAAATATAAGGAACAAAAACTTCTCATTAAAAAAAATTTTTTTGAACCCTATATCATTCATCTATTTTAGAACATAGAGAAAGAACACTTTATTTAAAGTTTATTTATTTTACATTCATTCACTATATATCATTGCAGCATATGAAGTGAGTTTCCTCATCCAGAATACACTGTATATTGACTCAATCAAGGATATTACCGTTCATGTTATCTTCAACAAATCATTTTCCATTTCTTGTTTCTTCTGTATTTTGCTTCTTCTGTTCCCCCTTGAGCCCCTCCCTCTCGCTGACAGCCATTTCCCACTCTCCTCTCACACTGTATCTGGTATCCACAGTTGCTTTGCATGTTTGTTTTTTGTCCACATTTTATTGATTCACAAAAGATATTAATTAAACTAAATACTTTCAATAGCAAGTGCAGTTAATACAAACATATCTATGAACACATGTCTGACTTTAGGCATAAAACTCAGTGAGTAAAATTAACATTATAAAATAGCACCTAACTGAGACTATTTACCTTACTGTGGTCATTAAGTAGGTGTGATTTTTATTTATTTTTTGTTTGTTTTTTTAATGTATGTATTTTTTTAATTTCAAGAAAAGTACCTCTAGCTTTAATAATTCAAAATTTAAAAAATGTTAAGAAAAATTTGCTTATGACTTAAAGCCAGGAAAAAGGTTAGGATTCTGTTCAAACATTAGGTAGATATCAAAAGTGAAAAGAAAAAAAAAAACAGATATGGACAAAGCTAAAATCTAGTAACAAGTGAACTGTAATTTTCATCTGAAACATTTTTCCCGTCTTTATTCCCTCTTATAATAAAGAAGCCTTCACTAACTTATTTGAAAAAAAAAAAAAAAAGTTTAGTCTCAATTTGGTCTTTTATTTGCACAAAGCCTCATAACAATACTAATTGATTTAGTTTCTTTTGCTGGCACCTTTTATAATAAAGGAACTTCAGATTCGACTCTTTAAAAAGCCTCCAAAGGTAACTGAGTCACCTCAGGAATACACCATCTGACTGTGCCTTTAAGTTCCTGCATTTGGAAGTTTTGTGGGGCCTGTCAGGAAGTGACATTCTTTACCTGCCAGGCAGAATTGTTTATGGTACCAGGCAATCTTTCCAAGAGCTTCTGTTGGATTTCTTGAGATCTACCTTAGTCCTTAGCTTTCTGGTCCTATCTTCAAATATGTCATCCCAGTCAAAACCTTGGCAATAACTAGTATTTCCAATTTCTGATGCAAGGCAACAGATGCTATTGAACATATGTGACATTTTCTAGTGCTGGAGAACTTAGTGAGAACTTTACAGTAAAGGCAGCTATTGAGAAGTTTCTTGAAGAATGAATCAGGATTTTTAGTCATGTGGGTAAGGATAGGAAGAAAATACACCCTGGGATATATGATTTGTTAAGAAAGAATAAGAAAGACCAGTATAATTATGGACCACAGCTGTATGAAAATTAGGATTGTTGAATGGAAGAAGGGGCAGTTACTAGAAGTAAGTCAGATAGATAAACAGGGACCATATCACGCAGGGCTTTCTAGAATGTGTATTTGAGAACAAATGTAAATGTTACTGAATACATTTCTGGAAACCCCAGTGTTGTGATTTTTATAACATAACTAAAGTTCCCTTGTACAAAATCAACTTGAGGGAGCAGCAAGTGGTTAAGGCACTGGACTCCCACACAGCAGATTGTGGTTTGAGTCCTGAACCTCCAGATTGGCTTTCTTTCTCTCTCCTCTCTCTCTCTCTCTCTCTCCTCCCTCTCCCCCTCCCCCTCTTTCTCTGATGAGTGCTCATGTCTTATAGAAAATTTAAAAATAATAATAAGTAAACTTAAATAAATAAATCTTTATTTTTTTTTTAAGAAGTCAAGCTGAGGAAAGAAAGATTGTGGCAGGCAAAGCTTGACATACAGAAAGCTAGTTGTCCAAGACATTGAACTATAAATTTAAAAAAATAAAGAAATAATTCATATTAAACCACATATTTAGGCTCTTTATCAAGAGATTGACTGGAGGGAACCAGCAGTTAGCATAATGGCTATGTCGCTGGACTCCCATGTAGTCGACCACGGTTCGCGTCCCGGACCTGGTGGCTTAAAACTCACGCCGGGCATGTGTGCGTGCGTGCCCAAGATCTTGAGAGGAGAATGGAGGAGAAGGGATTGCGGCGTGGCCATCCCCCCTGGGGGGTAATTTCTTGCTTTCTGTCTCTCTGTCTTTCTCTGTCTGTCTGGCGAGCGCACGCGCCCTATAGTGAAAACCTCTCCAAAAATAAAAGAGAGATAAACTGGAAAAGAACAATAGTTGCATTAATTTGTTTGACCAAAAATAGTAATCCAGAAAATTTCAGTTAAATAAGATCTTAACACCTATAAATAAAAGGCAATGTTTTGAGGCATATTTGAGTTTATAATTATTTAAATACATGTTGAAGAAAACAACCAGCAAGATGTAAATTTTACAACTAATTTCTTTCAGTGAAACTTTTATCCATATCTGTAATTTAGTGTAATGAACAAAAGCCCCTCTTCTTATCCATGCTTAATCTTTCATATATATATATATTACAAATCCATTAACATAAAATGTATGAAGCTTTCAAAGCAGTTTGAGTTGAACCATTTTCTCTCTCACAGATGTTTTGGTACCAAGTTAGAAGTATTTCTTTGTGTAGTACAAAGCAATTTAATTTTATAGTTCATTGCTGAACATTTCATTAAATTATAAAATAATAATTCAATTAAATCATCAAAAAGTATGTTGTGATAATTTAAATTATGTTTTAACAGTATCATTACTATAATTAGTCTTAGATAACAAACATGATTGGACCCTAGTAAGATACGAGATTTAATTGGCTCATTTCCATAATTAGAACTATCCTATTTAACTTATCATTTTTCTCTTTTAAAATCAGAGTTGTTTCATTTTCACAGAATAAGCCTTTTGAATTAGATATGAGAAGAATTACAGCTGGACTTAAGCACTGGTCTCCATTTATTTCTGAGATCAAACCAAAATCAACCCCCTCCTTTATTTTAATTAGTGATCCCTGCATGTAATACAAATTTTTGCCTCTGGCATTTCAAAACAACTCAGCACCGTCTACCTTTGGGGTTTCAGTCTTCTAAAAAAATGAAAAAGAAAAAAAGATGGCATTTCTTTTCAGATGGACATTAAAATAATAGGTTATAGTTTTCTAAAGATATGAAATTTTTAAACTGAATTCCTAAGTGCTATAATGATTCTGCTGAACTCTGGTAATTTAGGATTTCTATCTGGTGTTCTGATTGCTAGAGTTAAGGCCAGACCCTCATTAGCCACCGTCTGCCCAAATTCAACATCACTGGAGGTCTCAAGGATGGCCTCCTCTGACCTCAAATGTTATTTCACTAGAAGTGTTGCAAGGGATCCAGGAAATGGCTTACTGAGGGTGTTTCATCCACAAATATTAAAAGAGATCTGTAGCAACTGACCAAAAGTCTATGAAATTATAGTGTTAGAGTATTGACTCAGGAACTCTGGTAAGAATGTGGGGCACCTATATATAGTGAAAGTGATCAGTTTGGTAACAAAAAAATACATAAAACTTTTCTATCTTCCAAGTAAAGGTATTAAATGTTTTCATAAATGCTAACTCTGGAAGTCAAGTGAAAATATCAGATTTTCCCTTTCTAATAATATTCTAGTATTCTCATCAAAATCCCCACTTTGGGGCCAGCAGGTGATGCAGTGGTTAAGAGCTGAACTCCCACATGGCTGACAGAGGGTTGCGTGCCTGCCCGTAAGCAGCTTAACATTCACACTGGCTGCATGTGCATGCATTCCAAAAAACCCCCTACAGGAAAGAGAGGAGAAGGGATTGGGCATGGCCATCCCTCTTAGGAGGTATTTCTCGCTTTCTGTTTTTCAGGCCTTCTCTGTCTCTCTAATGAGCACACAAACCTAATAACAAAAATCTCTCTAAATAAATAAATAGTAAAATCTCCACTTTATAATTTTTTCAGAAGCTGACTAACAGTAATATCAATAAAACAGGTAATTATCAAACTTTTACTAGAATGCCAGAAACTGTTTTAAGTATTTTGCTTGTACTATCATATTTATTTTTAATGTTCTTTTTTTTAGAATTATTTGATTTAACTTTATTTTAATTTGACCAGAGAGGGGCAGAGTCAGAAAGAGAGAAGGAAAGCAAGAAAGCAAGTCCCCAGGTCTGGGACTCAAATTGTAGTCAGCCATGTGGGAGTCCAGCACCCTTAACCATCATGCCACCTCTTAACCCCATGTGGTACCATATTTAATCTCAAAGATAGGGTTAAATGAAGATACATGACTCACTTATAAAAACTACCCTTGACCAGACTTGGTTCCCCTTATTAGGTAGATTCTTACCCCTGTATTTCATTATATTTTTGACTCTTTATTGCTACAACTGGTTTAATTTCCATTACCTCTATACTATAAGTACTGTGTGGGTTGTTGCAGTGTCTATCTTAGTCATAATACACCTACATCTCAAAACACATCACTATTCTCAAAATTGATATTTGAAAGTATTTATTAAGCTATATATTAAAAGGTTTATGTTAGCAACTTAAAAAATTAGTATATTCTTCTTTAAAAATTTTTAGTTAAGTGACTAGCAGGTGGTGTCATGGATACATTGCTGGACTCTCATGTAGTTGATACCAGTTCGAATCCCAGACCTGGCAGCTTAGAAGTCACTCGGGGCACTGGTACATGCGTGCCCAAGATCCTGAGAGGAGAATGGAGAAGGGCTGTGTGGCCATCCGCCCTGAGGGGTGATTTCTTGCTTTCTATCTCTCTGTGTCTCTTTATCAAACTTTTACTAGAATGCCAGAAACTGTTTTAAGTATTTTGCTTGTACTATCATATTTATTTTTAATGTTCTTTTTTTTAGAATTATTTGATTTAACTTTATTTTAATTTGACCAGAGAGGGGCAGAGTCAGAAAGAGAGAAGGAAAGCAAGAAAGCAAGTCCCCAGGTCTGGGACTCAAATTGTAGTCAGCCATGTGGGAGTCCAGCACCCTTAACCATCATGCCACCTCTTAACCCCATGTGGTACCATATTTAATCTCAAAGATAGGGTTAAATGAAGATACATGACTCACTTATAAAAACTACCCTTGACCAGACTTGGTTCCCCTTATTAGGTAGATTCTTACCCCTGTATTTCATTATATTTTTGACTCTTTATTGCTACAACTGGTTTAATTTCCATTACCTCTATACTATAAGTACTGTGTGGGTTGTTGCAGTGTCTATCTTAGTCATAATACACCTACATCTCAAAACACATCACTATTCTCAAAATTGATATTTGAAAGTATTTATTAAGCTATATATTAAAAGGTTTATGTTAGTAACTTAAAAAATTAGTATATTCTTCTTTAAAAATTTTTAGTTAAGTGACTAGCAGGTGGTGTCATGGATACATTGCTGGACTCTCATGTAGTTGATACCAGTTCGAATCCCAGACCTGGCAGCTTAGAAGTCACTCGGGGCACTGGTACATGCGTGCCCAAGATCCTGAGAGGAGAATGGAGAAGGGCTGTGTGGCCATCCGCCCTGAGGGGTGATTTCTTGCTTTCTATCTCTCTGTGTCTCTCTGGTAAGCACATGTGCCCTATGGCAACAAATCTCTCTAAAAAGAAAAAAAAAGAATTTTAAGTTAAAAAGTAATTAGATGGTGTAAATGAATCCTCTAGTGACCCTCAAAAATGAATGCAAGCAATTTGAGTAGTGTTTAAGCATGAAAAAGAGAAAATAGCAAGTCATTAGTAAATGCCTTAATTTTAATAAAATGTCTAAATTAGAAAGACTTAATGACTTTTTCAGCTGTCTTCTTTGGACCAATATTTGAAAATTAATACGTAGGTATATCCCAATGAATTAACACACCAGTCTTTTCCTCCAGTACAATTCCACAGAGCTTATTTCTGACTGCAAGTAAAACCAGCATGTCTCAAAAGCGAACACTAAACTGTGCTCTGATTTCATCTCAAGTGGTAGCTCAGATCCCTGAAGTCTGTCATGCCAATCAACCTGTATGAACATGGCTACAGCTCTGGAGTGTGCCATCTTGAATGCTTTACCAGCTGACAGAGCTTTGTGTGGACGTTTATTATCTCTACCCCATCCTGCTTCTCTTGCTGTGCTTTATTCTTGATCAGTTACAACCCCTGCAGTGGCAGGAGAACAAAGCTCTCGCGTTAATGGGCCTTTTCCATCTCTGCTTTCTGTTTTCTGCATTCATCCTTTCCAACTGTTTCCTAAAGCTATTTCCTGTAGGTATAAAAAAGACAAATCCCGAGAGGTATACAAAATAATTCAAGGGTTATTCTTCTGAATTTAAAAAGCCAGATGTTCAAGAAAACTCTTCTGCAGGGAAGTATGTTAGGTAATCTTTCTTGTACACAGGTTTGTATTTGAAGGTTGAGATAAATGGACTTCAATACAACGTTCGACAGTAAAAGGACTTTTACCCCATGCTCATCGAAGAAATTCTTCTATCTTCTATCATGATGAGAGTATGCAAATTACAATTTCAAAGGAAATATTTGTCAGTGTATACCGCATCATACAAAGGTTTATAATGCATTGTAATCAACTCTTGTTTCAGGTGTTTGGAGAGATATTATATACCTATTAAGGATAATCTGAAACATTAACTCTTAGATAAGAACTACTATGAGAATAGCAAAATGAAATCAGAATTTAATTTAATTTAAAATTCTGATTTTATTTAAAATTCCACATTCTTAACTTAAAATTCCACATTCTTAACTTGGATATGCCAGCTAAATAAATCCTGTTAAAATAATTTGTTCAGGGCCAGTAGGTGGCATAGAGGTTATGTTGCTGCCCTCATGGCACACCAAGATTTGAGACTCAGTAGCTTGAAAAATCACACCAGGTGCACAAGCATACTAGCCCAAGATCCCAGTAATAAAATGGAGCAGAGGGGATTGCAACATGTCCATGCCCCCTGGTGGATAATTTCTCACTTTCTCTCTCACTGCCTCTGTCTCTTTCTCCAGAGAGCACACGTACCCTAAAGGTGAACACCTCTTAAAAAAATACATAAAATGAATTGTTCAATTTAAAATCAATTAAGTAGTAGATACTAAGCTATCAATCCATTTTGTGATTAAAAAATCCTTAAGCATAATTAAAAGGTATAGCAAGTCATTTACATACTTGATGGTTGATCTGATTGTTTACATTTTAAAACTATACAAAATTAATATTATTGCTTATGAGATTTAAAATTAATTTTATTGCATTTGACATCTTCTTGTCCAATATCTTAATGGACAGTTGTATTTTAAATGAGTTACTTTCAGCATTTGATCCTGAATAGTGATATAGTCATCAAAATGTATGTGCACTTGTTGCAGTTATAATTTTGAAATATGTATAATATTAATATGTATAATGATAAATATAATCTATCACGTTTTATGTGTTTACTATTCACATATTTTAACTCCTATTGGTCTTGTAATAAGCCAGTGTTATTATAAGTTATTACCATTCATAGATAAGAAATACAAGTTATTATCATTCATAGATAAGAAAACTGTGGCATGAAGAGGGGATATAATTTGAAATCACTCAACTAGTAAGGGTAGAGCCAAGATTCGAACCAACGACAATAGTTGAAGGCAGTATGTATTTATTCACAACTCTGTAAGACAGCTCTGCAAGAAAGATATGGCCCAACATGGTGGTTTTTAAAGGTTAGTTCAGATCTCAAAAGATATTAAACATCAAGGGTGCCTTTTTTCCTACATGTTTACATTTTCCCACGAGCCAACACAAATTCATAACAAATGTTTCTTTCAACTGAAGAACATTTACTAGTGCCAGTGCCTTTAAAGAAAACTATTTCTAGCCCTTTAGGAAATTGTGCAATGCTTGTACTTAGAGTCAATATATTTTTGCTCGTAAGAAATGCCAGTAGGAAATTGTGCAATGCCTGCCTTTTAAGTCAATCTATTTTCTCTAAAGAGTAAACTAAAGTGGTATGAATATTAAGTTACTGCTCATAGTCTTAGATAACGTGTTTCTTAATATTGTCTGTGCTAAGTAATGACAAGTATATCAGCAATTTGAGTAAGAGTAAACATAATCCTCAGTAGGGTTCATTATTTTCATCTTCTACTTCTACATAATATAGCACCAATTCCTTAGTGGCATGAAAGAGGAACAATTCTTTCTTTCTCAGTTTGGCCTGACTAGGTTCATATTGTATCTATTAGGATGTCAGGGTAACTGTGATGTTAAAGATGTTCAGTTTGCAGTTAGGGCTGGCATCTAGCTGGAAGATCAGCTCAGAGCCTTTGTCAGTGGCCCCAGTACTTCTATAAATGGGCCTTTCTACTTGATTGCTTGGACTTCCTCACATCATAATGGTTTAATTTCAAGAAGGAGCATTCCAACTGAACAGACAAATAGCAGAAAGTGTGCATTTTTCCAGACTTCATATTCATCAACTTGCTAATGTCCCTTGGACAAAGCTAGTCGTGTGGCCAAATTCAGAATCAATATGGATGGTGATGGATGGTGATGACAAATAAGTATGAATATGGGTCAGTATGGTTCACCGGGCACCCTGAAAGTAATAACTACCACAGTCAGCTTTTAAGAAGTACTATTAGATTTTACCCAAATTGTCTTGTCTCAGCTTCGATTGATAGATCAACTGAAAAGCCAGCAACTACCATGTTTGTAGACTCAAAGCTAGTGTTACACAGACAGGATAAGAATACTGTGGGGTATTATTTTTCTCACTGAATCTCATGCATTATATATATATATATATATATATTTTTTTTTTTTTAGAAAGCGAGAAATCACCCCCCAGGGGGGATGGTCACGCCGCAATCCCTTATCTTCCATTCTCTCGGGATCTTGGGCACGCACGCAGAAATCACCCCCCAGGGGGGATGGTCACACCGCAATCCCTTATCCTCCATTCTCTCGGGATCTTGGGCACGCACGCACACACGCCCAGCGTGAGTTTTAAGCCACCAGGTCCGGGATGCGAACCACAGTCGACTACGTGGGAGTCCAGCGACATAGCCATTACGCTAACTGCTGGTTCCCCATGCATTTTATATTTTTAGGAATGAAGATTGACCTCTTCAATTTCCCTTAGAATTTGACGAAATTCACCACCTATTACTTTAATAACTAGGATTTGTCTGTATTTTCTCTTTGTTTCTCTCTGGCAAGTGCATGCTCTCTCTGTCAAAATTTTAAAATGTAAACTTTAGAGAAACTTCTAAAAAAATAGACTCAGGCCTATAATATTAAAGAAATACTTAATAGTCCAAGAAATGAAAGAAGTTATGTACTGAATTAAATATGGTATCTCTTGTCTGAAAATATCTGACTGACTACCCTTTTAAAATAATTGAATAATGAAATTTCAGAATAATATTTTGAATTATTAAATAAAGCATGGGACTTTATTTGATTTTTTATGATTCTTTACAGCCAAAGTATACAAATTCCTACTATAGAGGTGTATGTATACTTTTCCCCAATTATTTAATATTTAACTATATTAATTACTTCAGTTAAAGATAGTTTTGGCTTAGTTTCAAAAAATCATTTTATTTTGAAACCTTAGACTCAATCAATCATTTTTTAATTATTCTTTAACTGTCTGTATTTTCCTGATCAAAAGAGAGATATTTTACTCATTTCAAGATTTTTTATACACTTCTCTAATAAAAGAACCAGAGCTATTGAAAAAATTATTGATTTATGGACTAGTTGAATTAAAAAAAAACATACAGGATGGGAACCAGCAGTTAGTGTAATGGCTATGTTGCTGGACTCCCACGTAGTCGACCGCGGTTCGCGTCCCAGTCCTGGTGGCTTAAAACTCACGCCGGGTGCGTGTGCATGCGTGCCCAAGATCCCTAAAGGAGAAGGGATTGTGGAATGACCATCCCCCCTGGGGGGTGATTTCACTCTTTCTGTCTCTCTGTGTCTCTCTGTCTGTCTGGCGAGTGCACGCGCCCTATAGCGAAAACCTCTCCTACTTCAGTTAAAGATAGTTTTGGCTTAGTTTCAAAAAATCATTTTATTTTGAAACCTTAGACTCAATCAATCATTTTTTAATTATTCTTTAACTGTCTGTATTTTCCTGATCAAAAGAGAGATATTTTACTCATTTCAAGATTTTTTATACACTTCTCTAATAAAAGAACCAGAGCTATTGAAAAAATTATTGATTTATGGACTAGTTGAATTAAAAAAAAACATACAGGATGGGAACCAGCAGTTAGTGTAATGGCTATGTTGCTGGACTCCCACGTAGTCGACCGCGGTTCGCGTCCCAGTCCTGGTGGCTTAAAACTCATGCCGGGTGCGTGTGCATGCGTGCCCAAGATCCCGAAAGGAGAAGGGATTGTGGAATGACCATCCCCCCTGGGGGGTGATTTCACTCTTTCTGTCTCTCTGTCTCTCTCTGTCTGTCTGGCGAGTGCACGCGCCCTGTAGCGAAAACCTCTCCAAAAAAAAAAAAAACATACAGGATGATTCTAGAATACATTTTATTTCTACAAAGTAAAAAGGTGTTCAAATGAACAATGACAAAAAATTATCCACAATGAGGGAAATTATAGCAAAATGATACAGTGGGCTCTTATAAGCCAAAGGTATAACAAGGTATAATTGAGCAACAAAATAAAGTAGTATTGACTACAACGCAAAGACTAGATATCAATAAGTCCACATATAATTACATATAAAAATACCACTGAATAGGCAAGTAAATGAAAAGGATAGATAATTCTCTCATGCAGAATTCCAAATAAATTATGTAGACACTCTGCTTTCAAGGTAATGGAACATAACTCTCTACTACTTAAGTGTGGGCTGTACATACTGACTTTCTTCCAAAGATTATACAGTATGGGGGAAGGAAAAAAGTAACTTTACAGTGGAGAAAACAGATAAACACTGTCTCAGATGCTCAGCATCAATATCAGCAGTGACATCACAATGGTAATAAGTGCTTCGGATATGATGTGAGGAAAACAGCTATTATTTCTGTATTCTCTCTCCCCAAATAACTTGATCCCAGTAATTCATGCAAAAAATATCACATAATATCCAAAAGGAAGATATTCTATAAATTACACATATACTTTAAGATGTTATGCAAAAATGGAATTAAAGTATCAATTTATTTTGTCGTAAATTTTTTGGAATCTGTGCATAGTTGTTAATAATAGGTATTTTCCATGAACTCTTCAAATATAACCAGTACTTTCACTACTGTCTTGAAAAAATAAGAAAAGTCTGCTAATTGTCATAGCCAAGAGGAACCTAAGGAAACATGATAACTAAATGTAATATGGTATACTGTGTGGATACTGGAAGAGAAAAAAGACACTAGGTAAAAACTAAGACAACCTGAACAAACTATAGACTTTGGTGAATAACAATGTATCCCTATTAGCTCATTAACTGGCAAATGTGCCACACTCATTAAGTATAGGGAAAACTAGATGTAATGGGAACCCTGTGTGCTACTGTACTATCATCACAACATTTTTGTAAATATAAAACTATACTAAATAAAGTTTACTTTAAAAAGTACAAGAAAAAGAATAGTTAAGCATCCCCCGAGAGAGAGAGAGAGAGAGAGAGAGACCAGCTGACTTTTGAACCATGTGAATATTGCCGGTTCTAAACTTTTCAGAAATTTTCCATACCTTTTTGCCAAAATTACGTTTTTAACTCTCACATTATGTATTAGTCTTTAATCATATTTTAAAGGTTCCTTAGGAACATAATTAGCATCTAATTAATTTATATAAAGTGATAAGTTGTATGTCAATTTTGCCTAGCAACTCTTAATCATTGATGTTTAATTTCACTCTTTCACACTGTGTTTATAGCCAGTATTTACTAAGGAAAAATAAATCAGCTGTCTTCATAAAAGACTCCATTAGTGTACTGTAACAAATGCCAAGATTCTGTATACATTTTATGGCATAATTATTTTAAGTGATTAGTACCTCTTTGTAAGGTCAAAAGCACAATGAGGTATCACACCAAACCTTATTAAGATGGTTATTTTTAAATAACAAATATATCAAGTGTTGGCAAGGAGGTAGAAAAATTGGAAATCTCATATACTATTGATGGGACTATTAATGCTGTAGCCACTATGGAAAATAGTATGAAGTTTCTGCAGATAATTAAAAATAGAGCTACCACATCATCCTATAATCCTACTTCTAGAGACAGGTACAAAATAATTAAAATCAAGATATGGGGCCAGCAGGTAATATGGAGGTTAGATGATTGACACATGGTTGACTGCACAGTTTGAGTCCTGGATCTGATGTCTTGAAAAACATGTTGGGTGTATATCTATACATTCCCTGAATCCTGAGAGAATAGAGAAAAAGGGATTAATGCACGGCTATCCCTCTGCACCCCACCCCCTACTCCAGGGTGGGATGGTGATTTCTCACTTCCTCTCCTTTTTCCATTTCTCTGGCAAGTGTATGCTCCCTATAACAAAACTAAAATAAAATAAAATAAATATATTGGGGACTAGCAGATGACATAATGGTTATACCACTGGACTACCACATGACTGACCACAGTTCAAGTCCCACACCTGGTGGCTTGAAACATACTGCGCACATTTGCATGCATGCCCAAAATCCCAAGAGGAAAATGGAGGAGATTTCTTATTTTCTGTCTCTCTGTCTCTCCAGTGAGTGCACATGCCCTATAGCAAAAATTTCTCTTGATTTTTTTTTAAAAAGATATGGTAATATCTGAATCCCCATGTTAATTGCACCAGTATTCATAATTTCCAAGGTGTGTATCAAAACAACTTAGTTATCTACCTCCAACAAATGAATGGATAAAGAAAATGTGGCTTATACATAAAATGGAATATTATTCAACTTTAAAAGGAAGGAAATTCTACTAATTGCAATAACATGCTCATCATGTACAGACAGAGAGACAGAGACAGAGAAAGAGGAAAGAGAGAGAGAGAGAGAGAGAGAGAGAGAGTGCACCCCCAATGGGACATTGTCACACCATAATCTCTTCTCTACATCACCCTGTTGTGATCTGGGGGCACATGTACACATGAACACAGTGTTTTTCAAGCCACTGGGGTCAGGATTTGAACTTTTGCCAGCAATGTTAGATATGGCTCCCATAGCCACCAGGACAGACTACAATAGAATTTTCTAAAGATAAAAATATAGGATGAGAGGAAATTATTTGATAATAGTTTTCCAGACTTCTCAGAGTTGAATTTCCTTCTTTATCTATTATTTTAGTATTCTTTTACCTCAAATTCCATTATAAGTATAAATGTAGGTATCCAATAAATAAAATGAAGTCTGTAGATAGAATTCACATTGTGGAAATCACTCTAGGGATGCTAGGAGATGCATCTCTGACTTTTTTTTTCCTTTTTTAATCTTATGAGACTCATAAAGAGCAGCCTTTGTTTAATAGCAACTTTTGACATTTATTACTTTGCTTCTAACAATTTTTTCTCTTCAATTTATGAAGTCATAAGTGCATCATATCATTTCTTGAATATTGTGTTATCACTAATATTCTAATTTGTTCCTATGTTCTCTGCTTTAAATGTGCAGGTTCTAATGCAGTATCCTTGAATAATGGAGAGAACTTTTGTGACTGGATTAATGTTTCTAATAACAGCAAAAAGCTTTTCTGTTTA
The DNA here is from genome assembly GCF_000334495.1 of Tupaia belangeri chinensis. Lineage (NCBI taxonomy): Eukaryota > Metazoa > Chordata > Mammalia > Scandentia > Tupaiidae > Tupaia > Tupaia belangeri. The sequence continues at coordinate 842,276 of NW_006209847.1, read as the reverse complement.
GTGAAAGTTTTAAGCTGTTTAGCTACAGCTTAAAAATAAAAATTAAAAAATAATAACATACATTATTATGAGCTTGTGTGTCCATATATGTATAGGTAAATTCATGCATGTAATTTTGTTATAGAAAAACAAATATAGCCAATGCTTTTAATTTTTAACTAAATAAAGTATTAGGTGATTCAAATCTTTTTGTTTCTGTTAACCCCAACTTGAATTTTTCTTATTTTAAAACAGCAGAGGTGAAATTTTAAACTATTTTAGCAAAATACTTAGCAGCATAGTATATTAACCTGTATTTAACTTTTTAATTTTTTCCTATTTATTTATTTTTTACATTTTATCACTTGTCTTTACATTAATTTTTCTGAAACAAATATCATGCATGTCAAGAAGATAAGCATTATCATTATTAAATAACTTATCCTGTTTTGGCAATTAACCATCCTTTTACTCGTTTATTCCTTTCCCTTTCCCTTCCCTCCCTTCCATACTAAACTTTTTTTTTCACATTTTATTGATCCACAAAAGATTTTAAATTAGGACAAAGCTAGAATATAGTGACAAGTGCACTGTAATTTTCTTCTCAAACTTTTTTTTACTCTCTTTATTCCCCCTTTTACTAAAGAAACATATAAACTAACTTATTTCCAAAAAAAAAAAAAAGATTAGTTTCAATTTGGTCTGTTATTTGCACAAAGCCCCGTAAAAATTCAATTTCTGATGCAAGGCCACATATTATTGTATTAGTGAACTTATGCAAATAACCACTCTGTCACAAAGTAAGAATGCTCACAAATATTTTCTAATTGCAAAGGGGTCAGGAAGGGAGAAAAGTTTACGTTTCAATTTAAAAAATTATTATTTTTTTTTTAACAAATTACTAAACTCAACAACTCAAAAGAAAACAAAAATCCTTAAATCTAGAAGAAAAAGCATAGAAGAAAATCAGTAATGTTTTAGAAAAGAAGTCATAGAATTCTATTTCACCAGTTCATTTTCATGTAGTCGCTCTTGTGTTGAATTTGCAGTGTTACTGTGGTCTGACCTTTCCGTTGACATTCAACATTATTATTGATATTTCAGAACTCGTCCCTACCATTATGTTGTCTTTTTTCTTAGCCATTTTTTTGTTCTCTCATTTGTCTTAGATTTCCTGGTATAGTACTCCTTTCAGAACTTCTCAAAGAGCTGCTCTGGAGTTGATAAATTCTTTCAGGTTTTGTTTATCTGGGAATGTTTTTATCTTTTCTTCCATATGAAGGATAATCTTGTTAGATAGAGTATTTTTGGTAGAAATTGTTTTCCACTTAACACTTTGAATTTATTTCCCATTCTTTCCTTGCTTACATTGTTTCAGACGAGAGGTTCGATATTAGCCTGATGGGATATCCTTTGAAAGTAACCTGATGTTTTTCTTTTGCCAATTTTAGTATCTTATCTCTATCTGTGGTTTTGATCAATCTGGCTATAATGTGCCTTGGAGAAGATCTTCCTGGGTTGATTCTATGTGGGATCTTTTGTATATCTTGAGTCTGGATATTTGAATGACTCTCTAGGTTTGGAAAGTTTTCATCCAGGATTTTATGGAATAGATTATCAATATCCTGATTAGTTTCTTTACCTTCTAGGATACTGATTATCCAGATATTTGGGTGTTTAATGGTATCTAGTATTACTCAAATATTATTCTATTCTATTATTCTCATTTTTTGGGTTGTTTTCTCAATCTTTTGGGTGAATTTTTCTCGGTCAGAGGTTCTATCTTCTACATTTGAGATTCGTTTTTTGGCATGCTCTAATCTGCTTTTAATCATTTCAAGGAAGGTTTTTGATATCCTGGATTTCAGTTCCATTTGATTCTTTTTTATGGTATGTATTTCCTCTTTCAGATCATGGAAGAACTTCCTCACCTTCTGGAACTCATTGTCTCTCTTCTGCTGCATTTTCTGGAGTTTGTTGTTTCTCTTCTCTTGCATCTCTGTTAGCTTCATCACTATGAATATCCTAAATTCTTTACCTGATATTTCCATGAGTTCCATTGTACTGTCTGTGGATGATGAAGGGCTGTTCTGTCTCCTTGAGAAAGAGATATTTTCTTGATTTCCCTTATTACTTGTCCCTTATTACTTTGGTGGTGGTTCCTAGTCATCTGACAGATTATACATTAGAGTGTTAAAGACGTGCAGAAGGAGATGGCCTACAATATTTCTGCAGTTCCATTTCCCTGATTCTCATCAAGCAACTTGCACTTTTGTCAAAGAAACTGGATATTATAAAGGCCTCACAGTTTCAAGGGAATAGGTGCACCAGGGCTGAGCTGTGGGTTTTAAAATATTCAAATGTTTTGCTACTGTGCACTTAGACCTGCCTAGATACTCAATGTGTGGAAGATGAGAAGCAAGATGAGTAACTCAGGTAAAAGAAAGGAAACAAAGGGGGAAAGACAAAAGAAAAAAGTCAAAAAAATGAAAAGGGAATTTTTTTTTTCTTGAGGGATTTAGCTATAGGGTTTGTGTGTTCACCAGAAAGACAGAAAGAAACAGAGACAGAAAGCAAGAAATAACCCCTCCAGGGGGATGACCATGCTGCAATCCCTTCTCCTCCATTCTCCTCTCAGGATCTTGGGCACACACACACATGCGTCCAGTGTGAGTTTAAGCCCCCGGGTCCAGGACTCGAACCGCTGTCAACTACAGGGGAGTCCAACAACATTGTCATTGCGCCAACTGCTGGTTTTCAAATTTTTTAAATGGAAGAAAGGTTAAAGGGCAAGGCTAGGCCCACCTCAGGTGCACAGAGATTCTCAAATTAACAAGAGAAAGGAGAGGTCAAGGACAAGAATCAATACCAAGAGATTTTTTAAGCACACACATGGGAGCAAGATAGAGAGACAGAAAAAGACAGAGACCACCTTACCTGACTTTTCACTGGGTGTTGAGCCAGAAGAAGAGGTTTGGGGCAGAGGTTTTCTGATTAACGGGACAGGGTTAGGCCTACCTCAGGAGCACACAGATTCTGGCTTTTCTTGGGGTATTGGGCCAGAGGACAAGCACATTTTAAGTTTTTATTCTCTTGGCTGAATCTCTTTTTCACTCAATTGTGTGCTTTCTAATAAGCGTTTTGTTCTCTTTCTGGTTTGGAGTCATCCTTGTCTTCATTTAGCCTAGGGAAAATACTCAAAGTATTAGTACATAAAGGAAAAGAATACATTTTTCAAAATAAGAGAAGCATAGTATAAACTCTTATGTAATTAGACTTAATAAAGCCATTTCAAATTTTAATAGTGCTGGGACCAGTAGTTAGCGTAATGGCTGTAGCTGGACTCTCATGTAGTCGATTGAGTTTTGAATCCTGCACCCAACGGCTTAAAACTCATGCCAGGTGCATGTGCATGCATGCCCAAGATTCCAAGAGGAGAATGGAGGAGAAGAGATTGCAGCATGGGTATCCCCTCTGGGGGATGATTTCTCGCTTTCTGTCTCTTTGTCTCTGTCTCTCTCTGAGTGTCTGGCGAGTGCATGTACCCTATAGCAAAAATCACTCAAAAAATTTAATAGTTCCCACCTTTCTCTTTATTTTTATTATGCTTATTAGAGATTTTTGTTATAAGGCATGTGTGCCTACTGGAGAGACAGAGAGACAGAAAGTGAGAAATAACTCCCTGGGGGAAAGGCCATATCACAACCCCTTCTCCTCTAGTCAGTCTTCTCTTGGGATTTTGGGCATGCATGCACATGCTCCTGGCTTGAGTATTTTTGTTTTTGTTTGTTGTTCTTTGAGGGTTTTTTTAGAGATATTTTTGCCATAAGACAGTCACTGGAGAGACACAGAGACAAAAAGTGAGAAATCTTTCCCTGAGGGATGGCCACAGCACAATCCCTTCTCAATCTTTCACCTCTTGGGATTTTGCAACTGCCCCCAGAGTGAGTTTTAGGCCACTGAGTCCAGGACTCAGAGTGCAGTTGACTATGTGGGAATTCAGAGTCATAATCATTATGCCATCTGTTGGTCCCCCTCCCTTTTAAAAATAAATTATCTTGTATATATTTAAAGTATACCACATAATATTGTGGGATACATATAGAAAGTAAAATAGTTATTATAATGAAGAAAATTAATATAGCTATCATCTCACATAGTTATTTATTTTGTGGATGTGTGTGGTGAGAGCAATTAAAAGCTACTTATTTAGCACACATCCTCAATATAATAAAATCAACTATAGTCCTCATGCTATACATTCGATCTCTAGACTTGCTCATTTTATAAATCTGCTACTTTGTACCTTTGATGTACATGTCCCCATTGCATCCCCAATAGCTTCTGGTAACCATTGTTTTATTCTCTGTGTCTGTGTGACATTGTGAATTATGTATTTGGGCTTCCTTCCTGTTTCCTAGCATATAACTTCTAAAATTCTTAGAATCACCGAAGTGAGAAATATCTTTTTATTTATTAATGAGCTGACTGATGACTGGCATCCTCTAGGTAACTTCAGAATGAGGGTTGATCACCAGAAAGACCAAGGCAGGATTAGAGTTGAAACTTTCAGCCTCAAACCTCAACCTCTGGGAGGAGGAGCTGGAGATCAAGTTGATTGCCAATGGCCAATGACTTAATGGATTATTCCTACATAATGCAGCCTCCATAAAAACTCAAAAGAATTAGATTCAAGTGTCTTCTAGACAGTTGAACACATGGGATCTATTGGGAAGGATTCATCCATGTGCTGTGAGGGTGGTACATCACAATTCCCTGGGACAGAGAAGGATCCTTATAAGCCTCACTTTATCCTTTACAATAACCTGGTAAATGTGCATACTTCCCTGAGTACTGTGGGCTGTTCTAACAAATTAGTAGAACCTTATTAGAAGATCATGAGAACTCCAACTTGTTGCTGGTTGGGTAGAATTTCTAGATACCCAGATTTGAAACTGTCAAGGTGGAGATTTTGTGGGACTGAGTTCTTAACCTGTGGGACTCAACACTATCTCCAAGGAGAAAGCATCAGAATTGAATTAAAGGGCAAATAGACCTGACCTAGTCATAGTAGCGCAGGTAGTATTTAGAATGCCACTAAGTGATACCTGAGGCACAGTGAAAGGTCCTCAATGTTAGGGGGATTTGTGTCATGAGCTGTGAAATGTCTCACATACTCAGAAAGTAAGTGGGTAGGAAAAAGTTTAGTCACTTTCCAAAGGAGGAAAGGGGCAGACAGAGAGAGCTGCATGGACCCTGAAGGGTGGGGGCCTAGGGACTTTAGGGATTTAAGATTGGGTGATTAAAGTGGTCCTGAAATAGCATACCAAGTGGTCTTTTACCACATCTGGGTTGTTTTATTGTTATCTCTGGGTAAATCAGCCCTTGGAGAACAAATTGAAGAGCTTCTTCTTTCTCCCTCCTTTCAGGTGGAAATCTTCCTCTGATCCCAAGGAATTCACTACTAGGATATGTCTCTTCCCATTGGACTGGCTATACTAGGTTTGACCCTTTAAACTTTTCTTATACCCTGCTCAGTTTACTCTAGGTTGCTTGAAGACCTTGCCTTACCCCTAGCAGAGAACAAGGTAAGAGAAAATATCTAAGGGTTGATCCTTAAAAATAATAATAATAATAATAAAGTCTTAGGATGTGGGGAGCTTTGAATATGCCTGTCCCATTACCATGCTTAAGACATCTGAGAGGTACTAATTATATCCTTTCACTCAATTCAGATTCCATGTGAACCTGAACTTACTAGGCATATCTGCCAGTTATCAATGATCCTGATTGGCAGGGGCAAGGGGATTGCAGTGGTTAAATCCTACCAAGAGTCTTAATCTCTCTCTCTCTCTGTTCTTCATTCATGAAACAAATAAATACACTTTTAAAAATGTGCAAAATATCTGAATGAAAATTTTTTAAAAGAAGACATACAATAGGTATATGAAAAATGTTCAACATTACTAATTATCAGAAAAATACAAATCAAAACCACAATAAGATATCATCTTACCTGTTTACAATCAAAAAGATAAAAGTAACAAATGCTGGTGGGAATGTGAAGAAATGAAACTTTTACACATTATTAAGGGGAATATAGATTAGCACAGCCATTATGTAAAACAACATGGCAGTTCCACAAAAACTATAAATACAACTGACATATTATCAAGCAATTCAACTGCTATATATATATATATATATATATATATATATATATATTATAAAAAAAAAATATATATATATATATATATATATTCCATAAAAATGAAATGAATATGTCAAAGAGATATCTGCACTTTGATATGTATTAAAGCATTATTCATGAGAGTAAAGACATGAAATCAAGAGTGTCTATCAACAGATAGGGGCATAAAGAAAATCTCTCTCTCTCTCATACACACACACACATGCACACACACAAGATGGAAAAATGGAATGCTATCCAACCACAAGAAAGAATGAAATGCTGTCTCTATCAGCAACTTGGATAAGCCTGGAACATATTGTAAGTGAAACAAGCCAGGCACAGAAAGATAAATGCTACATGACCTCGCTCTTAGGTGGAATCCAAAAACATTGATTTTGTAGAAGTAGAGTAGCTCAGTGGTTACCAGAGGCTGGATAAGGTAGTGTGTAGAAAAGACTTTAAATGTTCTCATCACAAGAAAATAATAAATATATGAAGTGATGGCTATGCTAAATACCCTAATTTAAGTTTTACACCTTCCATATGTGTTGAAATGTGACACTATGTCCCATACGTATGTACAATTTTTATGTATAAATCAAAAATAAATAATAAAGAAAAGCATTCAAAAATTATTGCAAAAAATGTTTATAATGAGTCCTTTATACATAGCAGCAGGATTTTATTGTCTTAATTTAAACAAATAAGAAGATGAAGTTCAGAACTTTGGATCATGTGCTCTTTTCTTCCTTGCCTCCTATTTCAAAATATTCACCTCTAGTAATGTCCAGAAAACCTCACAATTCCCTTTGTACATTAACCTTTTTCTAGAAAATCTGCCTAGTAGGACAACCATAGCTAGTCTGAGTTTTGTCATAATTCTGCTTTCTCTGGACACATGGAATTAATTGAACTTCTTATATCATGTTATGAGATTGGTGTTAGCCTATGTAAACAGAATGTTTGTTCTTTTTTACAAATATCTACAATGGTTCCAAGAGAATTATTAGCATGAAAAGCTATTTATTGTTTTATTTGAAGAAAATAGATTGAAATATCTTAACACAGTTTTGCACTGTCGCAGTTTGAAATTAATTTAAATCAATTTCTTTGGCAGAGTACAATTGGCATTGTAAGATTTCATTCATAATATCTGATATTCACATATTGTTTTTATTTTGAGGAACTCAAATTTTTTTATATTCTCTCAAGTAACAGCAATCTCAATATTGAGATTTTAAAATATTTTAGAGATAAAAAAGTTTAAGAGATACACAATTATTTTAAAATTCCATTGCTATTTCAACAAAATTTTATCAAGCACCTCTTATGTTTTAAGTAAATTTCTAAGTTTGGGAAAAAAAATGTAGAAATAATGTGCCAAAATATCTCTACTATGAATTCAATTTTTTTATTATAAATGTAAAGAAAATGAAACAAATAATTAAATGTAGTTTTACTGTTTCTATACTTTCCTTTGTTGATTTTCCTCCATAAAATTATTCTTTTTTTGAAGTTTCAAAATATTAGCCAAACATGCTCAAGTGAATAAGTTATATAGAAGAATTTGATGGTGAAAACCATGACCCATAGCATTAGCGAAATCATAGATACCCAAACATCTAATCCAATGCCATCGAATGATATTCATGGATTCTAAATGCACAATTCATAAGCTTGTTTCATAAGAGATTTATTTAGTTTATAAATCTAAGTCCAAAGAAATACAGACTTTTCCATTAACTTCAATATAATAATTTTTTATTAAAAATATTTTTATTTAACTTTATTATTATTATCATTATTATTTTCCAGTTTGATCAGAGAGAGACAGAGAGAGAGAGAGAGGAAGTGAGAAAGTAAACCACCAGGTCTAAGACTTGAACCATGGTCGGCCATGTGGGAGTCCAGTGCCTTTAACCACCATGCCACCTGCCGGCCCCAACTTCAATAACATAATTTTTGTTTTACCTACGAAATGTTATATCATTACTCACTTCATATAATAACTTACACGTTTCAATTATTACCTTGAGGATAAGTATATTTCAAAATCTCATGAAGGAAGGCTATTTTTCAGTTATTTTTAAAATGGACAAAAATGATATAGCTTTTAGAAAATTTTTTCTACACCTACACATGGCTATAGCATCTTTGATAGTTATTAAAGTGATAATTCTTACAATTCGACTTGACATAATAAAAATTAAATTAAGCTTTAAGGTAAAACATAAACAGCTTGAGGTAAAATATTTACATTTTCATGATCCTCCCTTTTCCTCTAAGGCTATTGGAATAGGTAATGGGTAAAGTCCTTTTATTCACTCAACTTCCTTGAGCTACTGTGGTGAAGGCACTCTATATATAGATAGCTTGTCATTCTATATTGAAATACCAGAACTTTCACCACCTACCCATGAAATCCCCAAAATGAGCAACCTCAGGATAAATTATAATAGTGACTTTTAAATAAAAGTACATGTAAGAAATTAAATTTTTGGAAATAAGTTTTGCTTGGGTAGAATGATTACAAAATAGTCTAGAAAAAGTAGAAAACAAACTACTTATGAATTACTTTTTATCTAAGAGCTTAATAAATGCCATCTAAAGTTCTAAAATCTCATAAAGAGTCCACCTTTTCTTTCCACACATATATTTACCAAAGAGTTTTCTTGAATTCTAAGCTAAAGTTATGACTTCATCTGTAGTTCTCATTTCTTCCCAATATCCACTTTCTCATATTCATTGGACAGCAAGCCTAGTTATTGAAGTAGTAATTTTAACTGAGTTGTACTCCAAAGGAAGGTGTTATTGTGGTTATAATTCAAGCCTTATTAAGTCATTTTTATGACTTTTATTTGTCAAAAAGACTTGGTATTTTAAAGAAACATTAAAAATAACATAATAATATGATAAATGACACAGAAATTCAAATCTAGATCTATGAGGAGTAGATGAAGAAGCTGGGTTACTATAAAGTCTAGGGATAAAAATATGTTGGAAAAAAGATGTTGCTTACTGCAAGATATCTCTGAAATTATGGTCTATGGTAATGAAATATTTTCCAAGTATTGTTAGAAAAGATTTAGAAAGACTTTGGAGTAGTTCATGAAGATTAATTGGTGTCTTCTATTGGAAAACCAGGTGCTTTTTGGATAACTGTCTAGGTTGTGTTTGCCTTCATTGTCTTTGATCTATTTTACAATTTTATAAATTGTGAAAAACTAAAAATAAAGCAAATTAATTATATTTACAGAAAAGCAAATTACTTGTCTCCAGGGTATTACTTGCTGCCCTGTAGACAAGCTTGTACGCTCTCATGTGTATATCCATCTCAGTATCCTTTTCTGCCTACCTATGTGTGATATTTTAGTTTATCTTTGTCCAGTTATAATATTTTATACATATCCTCATTAATAAATGAGTAAAATAACCTCTTTTATAATTCATATATTTATTTTACATTGTTATAAGAGTCATGATTTCACCATTTTGCAATTTTTATTCTTCAGTAGCATTTAAGCATTTGTGTTTTCCAAAATCTGATCAGTTATGCAACTTTAAATAATTGGTATATTTTACACTTTAAAAAAAATTTACCTGAGGTTTCAGAAAGGTATTTAATCACTTGATGACATATTTTATATAGAGAGATAGAATAGACACACATATATATGTGCATATACATATATATATATATATATATAT
>NW_006209847.1:809107-832353 GCF_000334495.1 Tupaia belangeri chinensis | reverse complement strand
GACTTATACATTCTCTACAATACTTTCATTTTTAAGTTTGTTTTTCTTATCTTTTTCAAGAGTGACAGAGAATGAGAGAGAGAAAGGAAGAGAGAGAGAAAAAACAGTAGGTCCAACAGAGTCTCCTGCAAAGCCCCATTTCTAGCTTCAGCCAGCCTTGGATTATGGATAAGCACAAGGTTAACATGCTCAAAAAGGTCTCCAGACTTCAACCAGGAACCTTCTCATAAGGGATTGCCTTACAGAGAGTTATGTTTTACCACAGCTTCACCTTCTTCATCATCTATTATTGGTGAATTATACTTTAATGGCAAAGATGTCCCGTGATCTCAGAAATCAAATCTATAAATATTTAGTTTTGCTTATAACTTTAAAAGTAAATCAATTTCGAAAGAGAAACTTTTAAAAGATTATACATGATTCTTTTAATATTTTGGGTCGGAATATAATTTTCTATTATTTTAATGCATCTTATTACTGTCTTTTAGTTACGATGTGATGTAAACTAAAAAAATTCCTGGCTTTATGCCTGAAATTAATTTACCTCTATTTACTAATAAGATTCTTCACAATTTCAACAGGTGTTTCTGTTCAAAATAAACATACAAAGTATCACAGAACAAAAGAACATAAATTGGCTTTTTGAGCGTCACTGTCTATCCACAAACATAAACAGGACAATTCCCTGCTAAATGATTAAAAATCTGCTTTAGCCTCTTCTAATCCTTTTCAGTGGAGAAGTAAACATCTTTGTAGAAAGCCATAAAAATGGTCAATTAGTCAGAACTGCTGACCTGGTAGCTGCTTTCCCTATGTAAATCTAAGTCATGCACAATTTATTATTTTGAGTTTATTGAAATCTTTTATTTTTTAAATAGTCATTAAAATGTGTTTAAACAATTCACGTATACTAGGAATCTTCTTTGTTATTCTACTTTGTTTTTCTGCATTTGTTTGTGATAACAGCATAAAATATTTGTTCCATTACAGAGCTTTATCTCATTAGCAGTACTGAGCATAGATAATCTATGTCCAAGGCCAAAACTAGTCCAGTCACCCATTAGTACATACAAGAGACATTCATTATGCATGTGCTGCCAACTTCAATTTATGTATGGGCAGAGCCCTTATCTATACTGCAAGCCTTCTCCATCAACATCTATTACCCTTGTGAAGAACGAATTACCCTACAACATGGATATCCATAGCCATCCTGTCTAGCCTTCTACCTCAGAAATGATAGTCCATAAAAACCAGTATAATAAATGCAAAAGCAGACCAGCAGTTGGCGTAATGGCTATGTTTCCGGACTCCCACGAAGTCCCAGACCTGGTGGCTTAAATTCACACCGGGTGCATGTACATGCATGCCCAGGATCCCGAGAAGAATGGAGGAGAGGAGATTGCAGCGTGGCCATCCTCTCTGGGGGGTGATTTCTTACTTTCTGTCTCTCTGTCTCTCTTTGTCTTTCTGGCCAGCGCACACGCCCTATAGCAAAAATCTCTCAATAAATAAATAAAAATAAAATGTAGAAGCCACGTAAAAAATTTCAAAAAATAGCTGTTAGATTTCCTGAATTAGAATTTTTGTTGACATCCAGTTATAAATAAAATATATCTGAATACACATAATATTGGTGAATTGGTGTCTCCTGTTTCAAATATCTGAAGAAACATAATGGAAACCAAAGATTATACAAGAATAAAATATATATTGTACAAACACTCTATACCTACATTTATTTGATATTTAGGTTGATTTTTTCCTAGTGCCAATGTGAGAATCATTTATAATAGAGACTTTGTTTTTTCTACTAACCCTATTCTTACTCTAATACTTAAATAAGAAAACTCACTCAATAGCCCTTCTTCTCCTCAGTGAAAGGAATTTTAGACATTTCTTCTTATTTCCTTCCAAGAGAGAAACAACTGGAGAAAGACATTACATTAATAATTAGACTATACAATTGGGGTAATTATTTTATCTCTAAGCTGGAAATATACTCTAGTATGACCGTATAAATAGCTTTACTAAGATATAATTGATATCACATAGAAATGACTGCACATATTTAGTGTGTTCAATTTGGTAAGTTTAGAGATCTGCAAACACCCTTGATACCATCACTACCATCAGGGAAATAGACCTATTCACTACCTTCCAAAGTTTTTCTATGCCTTTGTTTCATGCTTTTTGTTTTGATGGTAAGAGGTCTACCTTTAACAAATTACAAAACATACAATATCGAGTTGTTTACTATAGGCATAATTTCATGCAACACATCACTATAGCAGAAACTAAAAAAATCAGGCAGCAAAGATTTTGTGCACTTGTATTTTTATATACAAATACATTTTTATATACTTTATGTATTCTAGTTTATTGCAATAATTTAACAGAGCATCAAATTGCACAGCATAAATATTAAAGTACATAATCATGGCATTGATTTATTCTTCATACTCTTTTAAGTCAGTTTCTTCAGTAAAGGAAGTTATCAGACAATAAAACTAATGAATTCTTTATATAAATTAGAAATACATTAAATAATAACCAATTCCAGTCCATGCTTCTGCTGGCCAGAAAGGTAAACAAAGGGCTCATTCGGAGGTTTAGAGTACATGTTCCTTGACCAGACTGAACCATTTGCCTTCCTACACCACTTCTATGAGCCATTGGACCAGGCAAAATACATCATCTCTCTATGCTTCCGTTTTCCTGCCTATCATATGGAAATAATGCTAACACCTATCGTCATGGGATATCCATTCGGTAAACCAGAATGTTCTCATCAATTGCTTGTAGGCATCACTCATTCCAAGTTGTGTGTGTTTCATTCAAATGCATTAACCTGAGGTCATACCAGTGGCAAATATTTTGAGTGTCATTTAGATCTCTGTCATAGTTTCTTATTTAATAGATGTGTTAATTGGTATAAAACAATTGATTCCATTTCTAGCACTTTTGATATTTCAAAAAATATATAATTTCTATTACACGTACTTTTGATATTTCAAAAAATATATAATTTCTTCTATTACACAACTCAAGAAACTGAGATTCCTCTTGAGTATTAACAACTTAGAAACAAGACTCCTTGGTGCCTATGTCATCATGTTTAAGTCAGAAACACATTAAGTAGAAAGTTTTGTATAGAGTATACTTATTATTTATTTATTTTTTGGCGAGGTTTTCGCTATAAGGTGCGTGGGCTCGCCACACAGACAGAGAGAGACATAGAGACAGAAAGCGAGAAATCACCCCCCAGAGGGGATGGTCACATCGCAATCCCTTCTCCTCCATTCTCCTCTCGGGATCTTGAGCATGCACGCACATGTGCCCGGCGTGAGTTTTAAGCCACTGGGTCCGGGATGCAAACCACAGTCAACTACCCTGGGAGTCCAGTGACATAGCCATTACGCTAACTGCTGGTCCCCTAGAGAGTATACTTTTTGTGTGAGAAGTGCTTTTGGTTTAAATAAGTAGTAGTCACTACAAAGTCCAGTCAAAAAAGGAAGCATTAAAAGCGACTTAAGTGGGACTGGCAGGTGGCATGGTGGGTAAGGCGCTGGACTCCTACATGGCCAACCATGGTTTGAATTCCAGACCTGGTGGCTTCCTTTCTCACTTTCCATCTCTCTCTATCTCCCTCCCTGGTCAAATTAAAAGATAATAATAATAACAAATAAAATAAAATAAATAATTCTTTAAAAGGCAACTTAGGGCTATATTGTAATGTGTTGCTATGTGTATGTGTGTTTGTATTCATACGAGTGAGAGAGAGAGAGACAGAGAGAGAACTTAAAACATTTCAAGTCCTATAAAGAATTACTGAAACAAGAAAAGGAAAAAACATTCAGCTTGAACACCCCGAAGGTGACATTTCAATGTATATTTTGCTTAGAATTTCTTCATTCACATATTCAGAATCTTAGTGGTAAGAAAACAACCAGATATAAGGGTGCTTTCACCGTACACATTTTGAATTGGTTCAGTATGATTTGTCAAAGAAGGAGAATTAATTTATATCTCAGGAATAAGTCCTTTTAAAATTATAATTTTATATGCACTTCTAGTTCGAGGCCTCAATTGTCTTTAGATATCCCTTATGGGAAGAAGCTTTCTAGTTTTCTTCTACAAATAATGCTAAGTTACAGCACATTTTCTTAGAGACAGTTGCCTTAGTTTCCCAATACCAAAACAAACCAACAGAGCAAATTCTACTGAAAAAAAAAATATATATGCAGACTATAGGTCACTAGATAAATGTATGTCTCATTTAATGTTTATAATGAACAAAAACAGTGAGAAATATTGTCTTTGTTCTTATTATTAAGAATGTCATGGCAACCTCAGCTCTGACTTCCCTTTTGTTGGATTAAGCTATGTCCTGAGGGGTTCAACTCTCCCATACGTCGCTAAATAATCTTATACTCTTTCCTAAGAGAGCAAAGATTAATAATTCAGAAAACTAATGAGCTGGAAAAACAAATACTAGCAGAAGAAAGGTGTCTGAGAACCTTAAAATAAAATAAATAAGTTTCCATTTGAAAGGTAAATTCGTTGATTTACAAATCTCTTTTCTTTTTTTTTCTTTAATTTGTACTTCTCTGTGTTTTTACTGTCTTCATCAAACTCATGTCCCTAAAAAATAAGATCGTTTTAATTGTTTTTGACTTTACTCCATTTTTTTAATTTTACTTATTTATTCATTTTTTTGTTTTTTTCGTTTTTGTTTTTTTGGTTTTTTGAGAAGTTTCTGCCACAAGGCACGTGCACTTGCCATAAAGACAGAGAGAGACAGAAAGGCAGAAAGTGAGAAATCAACCCCCCAGGGGGAATGGCTACACCGCAATCGCTTCTCCTCCACTCTCCTCTTGGGATCTTGGGCATGCACGGCCACATGCCCAGCATGAGTTTAAGCCACCAGGCCTGGGACTTGAACTGGTGTTGACTACATGGGAGTCCAGCAATATAACCATTACACCATCTGCTAGTCCCTTATTTTAAGACCATTTTTATTATGTATTAAACTTTATTATTATTATTACTGCTATTATTATATTTGCTACAGAGCATGTGTGCTCACCATAGACAGTCAGCAAGAGAGACAGAGAGAGGGAAAGTGAGAAAGCAAGCTGCCAGGTCCAAGACTTGAACTGTGGTTGGCCATGTGAGAGTTAAGCACCTTAACCACCATGCCATCTGCTGCTGCTCCATTTTCTATTTTAGATATATCCAAACTTTTTCTATATTTTACATTCCCATCCCTCCAGGTACTTTTCTTTCTAAATGTTTACTGATAAAAGGTCACAGAGTTATCAAGAAGAAAAAATAAAAATTAGAGTTAAAAGGATGTTCCTGAAACTATCCACTAGAAAAATATAAATTTTTCCCTTATTAAAGATGTTCTTAGTTTTGACATATTTTAAAATTTATTACCATCTTATTAATATGTTTTTGTTTTAATCTTAAAATATTTTCAAATGTGGTATCTTTATTGTCTTGACATTTTATTCAGAAATATACTTCATAACATGAAAAATGTAGAATGCTTTCAATAATGTAATTTTAATTTGCAAAGAAGACTTTTGAATTTGGTTCTATTGATACATATTCCTTCTCTAACCAATGTTTGATATTTTGAATATTTAGTCTGTAATCCTGCAACTGTAATGAGAGTTATTCTAAGATACAAAAGAATTTATGGAGACAAGTACAAACAGCATGTGCATATATGAAAATAATGATTCTTATTTATTTAAAAATCTAGTGTAAATATAACAATATTATTATATATTTTCTTATGTATATTTTTATGTACTTCTTATATATTTTGATTATAGCTTAAATATGATTTACCCTCGATCATTTATCTTTGATCTCTTAAATTCAAGTATCAGTTCAAGGATTGTATTCCTCTAATACTTGTGCAAACCTTGTCATGGATTTAATTGCCATAAATATTACACACAGAAAAGTAGAATTTAGTGGTAAGTAAATGAGTTTTAAGTTATCATCTAGAAAGTTCATCGCTTGCCTAGAATTTGTGAGCCTCCTACCTAACATTTACTTGTGCATGTCAGCAGATGGTGTGGTGGTTAAGGTACTGGACTCCCACATGGCTGACCACAATTTGAGTCCTGGACCTGGCATCTTGCTTTCTCATTTTCTCTCTCTCTCTCTTGAGTGCACATGTTCAATAGCAAATTTTGAAATAATAATAAATTAAATTCATAATTCCTAAAAAAATAACAATTTACCTATGAATGTTCAGGGAAGTATAAATTATCATTTGAGTGGCAAGAATACTCATCTAGACAATGCTATTTTGCAGATTGTGGATAGTTTTGTATTTCACAGTAAAGAGAGGGCCTGGGTTTCAATTTATTTGGTTTGCAAACCTATCCAAGGAACTAAAGCAATAAGACATAATCGGTTTTCATATGGAGGGAACCCTCTGGTAGTATTACGGAGAATAGATAACGGATCAGGAGGTGAGGTGACACTACCACACTGGAAGCATTGTGACCATTACATGAGAGGTGATAAATTCCCAAATAAGGGCAATAGACGTAAAGATAGAAGAAAATTGACCAAGAAAAAAAACAGGAGATGAAAATGTGAAGAAATTTATAATTTGCCACATGTGAGAAGATATTAAAAACAAGAGTCTAGATTGACAACTTCCTCTGTTATACTAAAAACTGGAAAAATTCCTACACAATATTGATTGTTCTTTCTTATGTATTATATAAGTGTGTGGTAGTGAGTGAGTTTTAGAGAGATGTTTTTCACTTGTGTTTATTGAGTAATGAAATCTATGGTACATTTTCCAAATCTCTTTATGCTTGTAGCTACTTTTAAATTGTTACTTTGTTTCAGTTATAATATTTGTTACCTGCATTAGAGACATAGAAATTGGAGATTAAATAAATATGTGGACTAAAGAGGAGATTACAGAATATTTTAGAAAATAAGACTGCTGATTTGTTTAAAAAGTCATAATTTTGATTCCTTATTTGAGAGTTCTATTCTATTGAAAATTGTAATGACTGTTATCTAGATTTGCCCATTATTTCTATAAATGATTTGTCCGTTAAACCTATAAGTTAAAGCTAAATAAAATTAATTCTAAGCATTAAATCTTTATGTATATAAGAAATGGAAATGCAAATTTTAAATAAGAAGTACCTTGAAATAATAGAACTATTTGAAAAACAATAATATATCACAAAATAAAATCAGTCTTGATAAATGACAGGATTTCAACTGTCTGAATTTTATAAATGTAAACATTGCTCTTATCGCTCAAATTTCAAAGACCTTTTGTAAGGAACATACAAATAAATGTTGATATTTTTTAATTCTTTAGTGTAGAAATTCTCCTCCAAGCGTAGCCAATCACCCTACCAAGAAAGCTGGCTAATGACTAGCAGGAGACACAAGGCAGCTCTTGCTGCAAAAGTTCTAATTGCATTTCTAGAGACACAAGTCTACCAAATTTATATGAAAACAAGATTAATACCTATCATGAGTGAATATTTCTAAGTAAAAACCCTAGTGAAAAAGGTAAAACGTTGTTTAATATCAAGATCATTCTAACCCCAGTGCCTAAGGGCTAGTTGTTTTTCTTTCCCAAACCCTTCCTTTGATTATTCTTTTCATGACTGAGCACTCACTACCTTTTAGGACTCAAATCCACAGCTACTTCTTCAGAGAGAATTTTCCTGACACATTATCTAAAGTAATGTCCCACTCCTGCACCACCTCCAGAGCTTTATATCATAAGCTCTTCATTGTCTTCTTGGTGTTCATCCCCTCAGAAATTATAACTTGTATCATTGACACAGGAGTTTAATGTCTGCCTCTGCACTGGGAAGAGTCCTAGGGAGGCAGAAACATCCTCTGATTATCATTGTGAGCTCAGGTTTCACAACAGGGCTTTACTTGTGAGAGAGAGGAGCTTTAAAAAACTAGCAACAGAAGGCATTAAATTCATCATCCTACTCTTATTTCAATGTTACCGCCTCAAGGAAAAAACAAGTGAAGTACCAGGGCTGGATTGAATGCCTATTCCAGCAATTCTCCAAACATCCTCAGCTCTGCCCAATACATACTCAAAAATGAACCCAGCCCAGGAACAGTCTTACTTGCTTCATTGTTGTAGTTGTATGGCCCAACACAGGGATTGATAAAGTGGTCAATAAATATGTTTTGAACAACCATAACAAAGCAATAGAAAGGAACTCATGAATGAAATTTGTTATTATAGGATATTCTTGAGGAATGGTACTAATAAGCTTTCTTAGACTGCATTATTTTTTGAATCATAATGGCACACAAAATGCTATAAATGCCAGCTTCTCCAGACTGAACTGTGCTTAACAGTAATTGTTCAGAATTCTTTTCTTGTTTACCTCTTTTTTTTTTTTTGAGAGGTTTTCGCTATAGGGCGCGTGCGCTCGCCAGACAGACAGAGACAGAAAGCGAGAAATCACCCCCCAGAGGGGGATGGTCACGCCGCAATCCCTTCTCCTCCATTCTCCTATCGGGATCTTGGGCATGCATGCACACGTACCCGGCGTGAGTTTTAAGCCACGGGGTCCAGGACACGAACCGCGGTCGACTACGTGGGAGTCCAGCGACATAGCCATTATGCTAACTGCTGGTTCCCCTTGTCTACCTCTTGATCTTTGCCTCAGGATCAGTTTTCAACCTGATCTGTTTCTCCTACTCTTTGCATTTACATCTTACTCATCTGCTTCTGGTGCTGAATATTGTAAAAATATTGTTGAAAATCCAGTTAATACATAGTACTTGTTACATACCTCTTTTGATCCCAGGTATAAAACTACATAAGATGCCGGGAACCAGCAGTTAGCGTAATGGCTATGTCGCTGGACTCCCACATAGTCGACCGTGGTTCATGTCCCGGACCCGGTGGCTTAAAACTCACGCCGGGCGCGTGTGCGTGCGTGCCCAAGATCCCGAGAGGAGAATGGAGGAGAAGGGATTGCGGCGTGACCATCACCCTTGCGGGGTGATTTCTCGCTTTCTGTCTCTATGTCTCTCTCCATCTGTCTGGCGAGGGCACGTGCCCTACAGTGAAAATCTCTCAAAAAAAAAAAAAAAAAAACTACATAAGATGCCAAGAAGCTAGTGAGGCATGACCTCCCTTCTTTAAATTTAGTTTAAATATATGGACTATGGTGTTCTTTCCTAAAACTGTCACTGGGAATTTGAGTAGTCTTTCTGTGTAAATCTGTGAGTACAACTATAGTTTAAAAAATTTTTCAAGGGTCAGCAGATAGCATATTGGTTGTATCGTTCAACTCCCACGTGGTGAACTGCAGTTCAAGTCTTGGACTCATTGACTTGAAACTCACTCCAGGCTTGCATGCAGGTGTGGCCAACATCCTGGGAGGAGGATGGAGGAGAAGGGATTGCAATGTGGCCATTCTTTCAGGGGGTGATTTTTCACTTTTCCTTTCACCGTTTCTGTCTCTGTCTCTCCAGTGAACCCACATGCTCAAGGCTAAAACCTCTCATAAAACCCTTTTATCAAAGCTCATTTTGATTAGTCTATTCCTATTTGACAGTTTCTATGCCATTATAATGTTCTTATCAGGTGTGCCTGCACAAAAAGATGCCAGATGGTATACAACAATTTGTAAAGTAGCAATATGCAAAACTTTTGCTTATATTACAGAATAGAAAGGACTCCTACACTTAATGTATTTAAAAATGGAAAATCACAAATATGAACATAACTTATTTTCCCTTATAATAAACATCAGATGTTTTCTGCTCTGAAACATATATTATTGCTTGCATATCAATTTTAAGCTGTTTTCTATGCTATAAATTCTATCGAAATAAAAATAATTTAATGTTTTCAACTTATTTGCAAGTTATACTGGGGAGTTTTACCATAGCTAGTTAGTAGGATTTTGTGAATAGCAAAATATTCCTCATTTTATTTCTCTTTCAGTCATATTTTACAAAACTATGAATGAAACTTTGAGTATTTGTTTTAATTCAACAGCCTTATTATTGTTATAATAAAAAGAATCTGGGTTTTTTTCTTAGTTATGCCTAAATGTGACATATGTTGGTGTGTGTTTATTAAGATGTAAATGTTGTTAGGAATTTTTGCTTGTGAGATAATTAATGATCATTGTCCTTACTTACTATTTTATTATTGAGGTAATTTTAGATTTCCAGGCATTACAAAAATACAAATAATTGGCTTCAGTTTACTATACCGTTTTATTATTTGGTGCTTTCTGTTTTTCTGTTTGTTGTTTCTCTGTCTCTCCAACCCTGAGAATTAAGCAAATGTTTTAAGTTTCCCAAATTAAGCAAAGGGGGAAAAATACTCAGCTGGATTGAAATTTAAGGTACAAAATACATAATTTAGTAAAAGTATATCTAGTACAATGTTTGACATTCTTATGTTTTTGAAAAACAGCTGTTTGTCATACTGGACATGTGTATGTGCATACGCAAAATCCCAAGAGAAAAATGAAAAAAGGATTGAATCATGGGGGTGATTTCTCACTTTTTCTCTCTCTTTCTCTCTGTCTCTCTCTAGCAAGGGCAGATGCCCTATAGCAAAAAAAAAAAAAAAAAGTTATTTGTCTAAAATTAAGATTAAACTGGGTGTCCTACACTTTTCCTGGCAATCCTAATTGAAATGGAAGTCAGCCAAGTGTTTCAAGGCCCGCAAGTCCTCCAAATATCCCTGGAGCCTGTGCGAGCCTCACAGACTTGGCTGATTGCTCTGTCCTTGTCAGTAGTCCTATGCCTGGAATCACCTTAGATTCAGAAACTTTAGCCCAAAACCAAACTCGACAACCAGAATAGGCACCACAGACACAATGCTGCCAAAGAGAGCTGCAGAGTTATCACCTGATCTTCTGTACGGAGTTTTTGTTCCCTTTAGGCTTTATTGCTAATTTTTTAAATATGTGATTTTTCTGATTTGTCCAGATTTTTAAAATTTGTTCTCAAGGGATGGTTGGTATATTACAATTTATTTCCTATTGTTCAGCATCCAGAACAGTTTTACAAAAAAAATCTATTTTATTCATCTTTATCTGAAAATATTTCTTAAGTTTATTGTGATTTCTTCATAGACCCAAAGTTACTTAAACGTATGTTTTTACATAAAGGTGTGTTTTTACAATGTTTTACATTATTTTTTTTTTCCTTTTTAGAGAGAGTTTTTTTGCTATAGGGCATGTGTCCTCACTGGAGAGACAGACAGAGATAGGCAGAAAGCAAGAAATCACCCCTCAAAGGGGATGGCTACCCTGCAATCTTTTCTCTTCCATTCTCCTCTCAGGATTTTGGGCAAGCACACAGACATTTCTGGCATGGGTTTTTAGCCACCAGGTCTGGGACTCGACCATGATTGACTATGTGGAAGTCCAGTGATGTAACTTACACCATCTGCTGTTCCTGACATTTGAATGTTTTAATCATTTTATGTCATTAGCTTATAACTAAATTATATTTTGATCAAAGACATATATTCCTTGAAACTGAATTTTCTTCATGACTGATTATCTGGTCTAGTTTTGTAAATGTTCTGTATGTGCTAGAAACAGGAGACTATGTTGCAGACTTTGCACTATTTTATGTCAAACAGTCAGATATATTAACAAGATTGTTCAGATAGTCTATTTAAGTACTAATTTTTAGCTGCTTATTCAATAAACAGCATAAACTATATTTTTAATTAGTGTACCTTTCCTTTCAAGTCTATCAAACTTTATTTTACATAAAAATGGAGCTAGTTCATTAAGTATATAAATTAAAATGATTATTTATTTCTCATTAATTAAACCTTTAATTGGTATGAGTAGCCCTATGCATCACTGATTTTTTTATCTAAAAGTCTATTTTTTGTTACAATTTAAACCTCAGTCAGCCATGTGGGAGACCAGTGCCTTAACCACAGCACCAACTGTTGGCCCCAGAAAATATTTCTTTTTCTTTTTTTTTTTTTTTAGAGAAGTTTTTGCTGTAGGGCATGTGTGCTTACCAGAGAGACAGAGAGACAGAAAGCAATACGTCACCTTCCAAGAAGTAAGGCCATGCTGCAAAGCCTTCTCCTGCAGTCTGCTCTCAAGATTTTGGGAATGCACACACATGTGGCTGACATGAGTTTTACCACACCAGGTCCAGGACTCAAACCACAGTTGACTGCATGAAAGTCCAGTGATGTAACCATTATGCCACCTGCTGGTCCCAATATTTCTTAAACATTATGCAAAATGCATCCACCACAATGAAACCTTGAGACTAATTTTACTTTCTTAAAATTAAGGACTTCTGTTCCTTAAAAGACACACTAAGATATGATAGTGTTCCAGAGGAAAAGATGTTTGTAATACAAATCTATGACAGAAGGCTGCTATGAAGAATATATAAATAATCCATATATATTGATAAGGAAATACCAGGCATCTTTATGAAATATGAACAAAGACCTGAACGTGCACTTCTTTAAAGAGGATATTCTAAATAAGTATACTAAAATCTTATAAATTTGCCTAGTGACTATGAAAAGTATAAAATGAAACAAGTTATTCAAAATGCCTTCCATAATGGTAAAAAATAAAAGCAATAAAAACATATCAAGTGCTAGTAAGTTGTGGACCAATTTTCATTGTCATATATGCTTTGCAAAATTGAAAAATGCTGCCAATACTTGGTAAAACGTTTTGACAGTTCAGAACCCATACATTCTCTGTGAGTCAGATATCCCATTCCAAATATGTATACGTATATATGTATATGTATAAGACAAAAATGTACCTGTGTACACTAAAGAGCAAAAGATATAAACACACATTTTCCTAATGACCTGGCTTAATGGTCTGAACTTAGTGTTCACCAGTAGTAGAATTGGTATATAAATTGTGATTTATTCAAACATGAAATAGTATATAATAATAAAAAGAATAAAAACTGTTACAGATAACATGAATGAAATTCACACATCAAAGAAAAGACCCTTGTTAAAATGAGTAAATCCTTGTGAACACATCTTTTCAGAAAGATAGAAAACAAATATGGTGAGATACGTCCAGATGACAGCTCTCGCTGAAGAGTGAAATGACTGGGAAGAGGCATGAGAGGACTCTGGGTGCTGATATCTTGATGTAGGTGCCGGTTTGCATTGAGAGCATTTGTTGATTTCTACACTTATAAACTGTGTATTTTTAAGTAAGTGGATTTTAATTTTTAAAAGACATTTATAAATGAATCTAATGTGTAGAAATTGCAAATGTATTAATAAAGTTGAATATTATATCAACATTTTGCAAACATCAGATTGAGTTACTGAAAAATCATATTAAAGACAGAAAATAGAACTTGGCTTATGATATGACCAAAGGAAGGGCAGAAACCTTATATATTTGTGCCATTCAGCACGAATGTATAATAGGATGTTTTTATAATATTTCTGATATGCATTATCTGCATAAACTTTTGAATGTGGCTGTAGAAAATAGTTTCCTAAATGGTTTCTTATTCTTAGTGTGATGTCATGATTCATAAACTGTAAATGAAACTTTGATACTAATAAAATATAACATTATATACTAATTTTTTTATAAAATAAAATTTTTATTTTACTGAAAGTTCTTTTCTACCTCTACTTTCTATAATCATTTATTTTATTGAAGAAGATATGAAGAGGAAAAATCTAATTATTTTCACCAATAAGTATAAAAATGCAATTTCACACCTTTGCAATAGTAGCAGAGTTCAGTAGAAAAAAATAAAGACTAAGACAAGAATACATCGTGTTAGCATACATTTTCTTCTCTCATAAAAAGCACATTGAACTTTCTTTACTTTTACAGCAGTTAGTGATCATTTGGAATGACTATATTATTAGAAACTGTTCTGTGTTCTTCTTTCATGAAAAGGCCAATAGTGAGAGGAAAATCTCAGAAAGGTGAGTCAAGGTGTCCCCTTGCCTTTTTTTTTTTTTTTTTTTTTTGCCATAGGGCACATACACTTGCCTGAGAGAGACAGAGAAAAAACACCATCAGGCAGGGGATATTCATACCACTATTCTCTCTGCTCTGTTCCTCTCTTTGGGCTTTGGGTATTCATGCAAAACGCCCAACATGTTTTTAAAGTCTCTGAGTCAGGGACTCAAACCAAAAAGTCAGCCAATGCCTTAACCACCATGCCACCTACTTCCTTCCTCTTACCTTTCTATGGTTCTAACTATCGAAGTTTCTAGATGCTACGGACAATTTATTTTGATGTAAGGAAATGATCAGTGGAACTATATTAATATTTGTTCTCTTATCAAGCATTTTCAGCTTTTAAGTACCTCAAATTTATTAAAATAACAAGAAACTTAACAGTTTTTAAAATTAAAAACACAATAGATCTCATGCAATTTGATTATATGCAGGAAAATATTAATCTTATTCATGTGAAAGAATCATTAAATAACATAGAAATAACCTAAACGGTCAGGTTCAGTGGTATGGCAGTAGCGCAAGGCCCCATGATGCTGAGACCACATGGGGAAGTCCTGTGTTTGTGTCCTGAGCTCTCCCTGTACACATTGGTTGCAAACATTTGAGCCCATGATCCAGGTCAGCTGAGGGTACCAAAGGTTACGAAGAACTTGTTTGGAGGTGCCTTGATTGCTCCTTCTTATCTTTCGCTATCATGAAAGAAATAAATAAATAAACTCTAAAAAAATATTTAAAAGGGCCACTGGTGGCATGATTGTTAAGGTGGATAGACCCCACATGGCTGAGTACTTGGTTTGAATCCTTGACCCAGTAGCTGCATGTGTGCGTGCATGCCCAAAATTCCGGCAAGAGAGAGAAAAGGATTTTGGTATGACCATTCTCTATGGTAGGTACTTTCCTACATTTTTTTGTTTCTCTCTGACTCTCTCTGGCATATGCACGTGACCTCTAGCATATTTGAAAAAAGAAAGAAAAAGAATTATGAAAAAATTACCCCCAAATAATGTCTCTCACTTCAGTACATACTATTCAAACAAATTGAATGTTAAAAGGATGTCTAGGGAACCAGCAGTTAGCGTAATGGCTGTGTTGCTGGACTCCCACGTAGTCGACTGCAGTTCGCGTCTTGGACTCGGTGGCTTAAAACTCACGCCAGGTGTGTGTGCATGCGTGCCCAAGATCACGAGAGGAGAATGAAGGAGGAGTGATTGCGGCGTGACTATCCCCCCTGGGGGGGGATTTCTCGCTTTCTGTCTCTATGTCTCTCTCTGTCTGTTTGGCAAGCACACGCACCATGTAGCGAAAACCTCTCCAAAAAAAAAAAAAAGGATGTCTAACATACGCATCTTATATATCATTGAATAATTATGTTTGTAGAATATAGCTGTTTGTTTCATGAGATTACAAATAAATGAGGTTAGGAAAATTTTATTTATGCTCAATTCTGAGATTACAAAGAAGTGATTTTGATTACATTCTACAAAATAGAACCTCTGAGGTTCATTTAAGACTATCATACTGCATTTGTATAAAGGCAAATCTGAACAAAATTGAAGTCATCAAAGTATTTCTTCATGAGTTTTGTAGTTAGTGCTTTTTAAATGAAAGACTAGTAGTATTTCAGATAAAAATAACTCACTTAATTTCCATAAGTCAAATATGTCTGAAAGGGAAAAAATATATTTTGATGGCATTTCATTGATTAAATGTGAACAACATGAACTAGAAAAAAGTCCCCTAATTACTTGAGAAGTGTGATAACCTATAAAGTTAAGAAGAGAGACAGGGAGGTAGTGTTGTTGTATTTTGATCAACTCGACCAAAAGAAATGTTCATATATTGAAATGATCACCTTGTAAGCTAAATAATGTGATTGAATGTATTAAAAAAAGTAAATAAAAATAAATTTTAAAAATTTTAAAAAAGAGACCAAATTTCTAAAGGCAATTCTTATGTATTTGGTAGTTCCCGTTTGAATTTTTCTTTTCTTCTTTTATTCATTGTGATAATGATGTTAAAAATATTTATATGAACATTATGTAATGAGTAGTTTCTATTGTAGGAAAAGGAGAGAAAGGCAAACATGTACTTAACTTACAAATAATGCATTATATCAAAAAAGTAAAAATGCTATCATGCCATATAAATAAATAAATAAATTACTCTAATTTGACAGCAGAGACACAGTCAGATAACTTAGGTTATAAAGCTATAGACATGTGATTTTTTAAAAAACATGTATGCCTTTCGGTCAAATCATATTCTTGTGGCAGGTGGTAACTAAATTTTGACAAAATATCAACTAATACATAAATTTAATATATTGATTTTAGTACCTTAAGTGCAATAAAAATTTTTTCGTGTGGAGTTTCTTGCCTTAGAGTGTATGTGCTTGCTAGAGAGAGAAACAGGAACACTGATAGGGAAAGTGAAAAAAATCACCCCCGGGGGAATGTCCACACTGCAATCCCTTCTCCTTCATTCTCTTCCAGGATCTTGGGCATGGACTCCCACATGCCCAGTGTGATTTTCAAGCCACCAGGTCCAGGACTCAAACCATGGTCGGCCTTGTGGCAGTCCAGCCATGTAGCTGCTAGGCCATCTGCAGCCCCCTTCAATAAAATCAATTAAAACACGTTAAACTTTGAAAGACTGTCTAACAGACACAATTCAATTACATGTCATTAGGTAATTATGTTTGTGGAATATGACTTACAGAATTTGTCATTACAGGTTTCTGCTGCTAAATAGCACCCCAATTCATCTTCCCATAATTGCTGGCTTATGTGAAAGATTCAAAGAAAAGGAAAGATATTTTTTATGGTGGTACATATATTGTAGTGTTGCCTTTTCTGAAAGTTCTCTTTCTACTTTGCTCTAGAAATTTAGGCTGTATTCCAGGATGCTGAGCACACTCTCCCTTTCACTTTCTCTCCAGTTCTCTAGCTCTCTTGCTCTTTCTGAATTTCTCCCTTTTCTGCATTTTACATTTTTTCATGCTTTCAATTAAAATATTACAGCTAGTAGGTTATTCAGAAGAATTTTCTATCTTTTTTTTTTAATTTTTCCTCAAGTCTGTGTTTTTGGTAGGAATACATAAATTTCACTTTTTATATCTACACCCATCCCAAGGAGGTATATTAAGGGCATTTACCACTACTATCACTAAGTGTTTTCTCAGCCGTAAGGTAGCAGTTTCCTTTTATCAAGGATCTTTCTTTCTACACTAACTTTTAGTCTAAAACTACCCATAAATTTTGTAAATGACCTTAAGAGTTTTGTAGGATTTCTTCACGTATAGGTTAATGAATAACTCATCAAGAAAATATGAAAAAATATCTTAGGAATATTCATTAACCATATATTTCCAGTTTCATGGGTCAACAAAATTATGGTGATGAAAGGTGTAGGCATGTACCATGGACTTCTTGTGACTATTTGGTCACTATGAGTGATATATCAGGTCTCTTCAAACTGATGCTCTAAATTAATGAATTACATAAATTTCATATTGATTAAAAGCATTTTTTTTTTCTTGAACCAGGCTCATAGCCTAGTGGTACTAACCTAGCCTAGAGTGGCAAAAGGAACTGTATCCCGCACGACTGACTATTATGCAAGTCTCATCCTTAGCTTGGAAAACTGTTAGGTACCTATGCATACATGCCTAAAATTCTGACAGGATTGAGGAATAGAATATAGGGGCTTGTGGCATATTGGGGAAGCTTTCTCCTTCTCTTTCTCTCTCCCTGGGGAGCACATGTATCCTCTAGTAATTAAAATATTTTTTTTTCTATTTTAGCAGCAAAATTGTAAAGTTATTAAAGTAAAAATACACATGAAATTTGAATTAAAGCAGTCTCAAGACACTAATACTGCAATTAATATTATAATTATATACTGGTTTTTAAGTCAGTTAAATATTTACCCAAAAAAGAAAAGAAAAATGAGAGTTTCCATATACCCCCCTTCAAACATACACTTTTCCCTATTAACATCTGACATTGATAATGGTGCATTCGTTACAAGCAATGAACCCCGACTGAGAAATAGTTTTTAACTGCAACTCTTAGTCTATTGAGATTTGCATTCTCAGTTCCAGGATTACGATTAGACGACAATGTCACAGTCAGGGTTAGAGCTTTTACGGCTTCTCTTGGCTGTCAGAGTTTATCAGGCATTCATTGTTCTTTATGACTTTGACGGTTTTGAGGAGTACTGGATCATTTGTTGAACAAAGCTTTTCTACTGGAATTTTCTCTTATTCTTATTATTAGACTGGGGTTATGGGTCCCAGGAAGAAAGATCACAGTGGGAAAATGTTATTTTTATTACATCATGTCCATGCTATATATAGTCAACCTGTTTTATGACTGTTAATATTGACCTTGATATCTGGCTGACATAATGGCTGTCCAGTTTCTCCACTTCCAATTTGTCTGCCCACCTTCCAGCTTGTACTAGGAAAAGGCACTGTGTACAGCCCATACTTAGTGGCAGAGTTATACACCCACTCATTTAAGGTGGTGCATTTATCTCATTTAATTGGAATTCTCTTGCTCTGGAGATTCGCTTCTTCTCTTTTTATAAATTTATTTAATCATTTACTCATATCAGAAAGACGCATGGTACTTATTTTATACTGTGGGTTATAATCCCACCCTACTGCGTTCATCTTCTTGCTCAAATTTTTCCAGCTTTGTCAATTAGGAGTTTTAAGTTGGCTTTCATGTTATTTCATCATATCCCTACCAATATAGTGCTTTTTAAATCATTTTATTCAAAGTTAGAAATGCTGTTATGACTGTAAAATAGGATCTTGTTATTGTCTAAACTCATATGAGAGAGGAAGAAAGAGAGAGAAAAAGAGAGAGGGAGAGAGCCTGTGAGAGTGAGTGAAGTATAAAAAGATTTTCATTGTAACGGAGAGGTTCATCTTATCCAAGAATTGAAAAGAAGTATTATCAATTATAGACTTTAAACTTTTACACAGCCAGCAAGAAATAGAAACAGTGCCCAACTAAGGGACATAAAATCAGCTCTAGTTTCATTACTATGTTGCATGAGATAATTTTTGAATGACTATAAATTTTTTATGTCCTCTTGTGAACGAGTACTCATAGAGATGGGATGAAAAAAGTGATAACCAATTTTAAGGCTTGCAAATAATTTTGTTCCACATCACCTTCTAAGTTTCATAATCAAAACTTACAGAATCACTGACTTTGTACCTTTGGGTTTTATTCATTTTATAAAATGTTTTTAAATTCAACTTTTAAAAATGGACGTAAAAGAATGAAACATAGTACAGAAGTTGTGTTTTCCTTGCATATAATTGATTTGGGTAGAATAGATTAGAGAGACCACTAATTACGTGTAGTGGTCTGCTTCATTGTCATTGAAGTACATAGAAAGCAATGCTGAGGTAAATATTTCTACTCTTATTTTTTTCTTCATCACTACTTGCTGGTCATTCTTATTAGATCCTTACTTTATCTTATGATTTTAATAAAAAACTTAATGTACAATCTTCCAAATAATTAAGCACAGGATCGTTTCATCAATACTGTTGACAGCAAATACCTAACAAAACACTTAGGAAGATATAAAATATTCCCCTATCTTCTCAATTATATTTTGGGGCATCAATCATTATCAATCAAATATCTGCAGGGTGTGACTGAATATTAAATAGATGGTTGAAATAATATCCATTGTTTCAAAAAGGTAGGGTGAATCGTTACTTTCATGGAAAAAAATAACAGATATTCTTTGAGTATATTATAGAAACATATCGTCTATTGGCAATATATGTGTATCTCTGTGTCAATATAAAGGATAGTCTCTTTCCTACAAAAGTTGATCAATGAACCCTTTAGTTTACTTTTGTTTTATTCTACTGTATTTCTCCCTGACCCCAAATCCATGGTGGTTCTCTAAATTGAATATTTATTGCTATACTATTTAAATATTGTTACCAAGCACCCAGAATTTCCAGTAGTGATAAATGCAAATCATCATATCGAGAGAAGACATATATTTTGCTTTCTAGTATGCCCTTTAGGAATCCAGGGTTTAGAGTCAGATAAACCTGGCCCAAGCACTTCAAATGTAATCTTTCTGAAATAATCTTTCTTAGCCTTTCAGCACTCCAGTTTCTTAACTGTTTAATGGACCTCATTAGAAGTGTTATAAGGATTAAATGTTGTAATCTATGGAAAGCACAGAGCGCAACATGAGACACTTTCATGGTGAAATTCTCTACTGGAGGTATAGAAAGTGTGTGAAAACTGGTCACTGGTCATTATTGTTCTTATCATCCACATTATTGTTATTCAGAACACCCTGCTCAGCTCCACACAGCCAGAAGTTTTTCCTCAGGAAAACAGTTCTCGAATTTTGCATCGGACTATATGATCACCTTATACTACAGAGGAAATGGAAGGGTTCTTATTCAATTTCTAGGCTGCTTTAGAAACCTAAAGTCAGAGGCTGAGGTGAGGAAATAATGGGTCGCCAAGCAAGATGCTCGAATTTGAAGACTTTCGATATCTAACTTAAATCATGGCAATTTAAGAGGATTTGAATCCAGCCCAGCATACAAAAATAGAAAGACAAAAGTAGACCAGGAAAGCTAAGCATAATTTTTTTTTTTGGAGAAGTTTTTGCTATAGGGCGGTGCACTCGCCTGACAGACAGAGAGAGAGACAGAAAGCGAGAAAACACCCCCCAATGGGGATGGCCACCCTGCAATCCCTTCTCCTCCATTCTCTCGGGATCTTGGGCACGCATGAACACGTACCCGGCGTGAGTTTTAAGCCACCGGGTCCGGGACTCGAACCACAGTCGATTACATGGGAGTCCAGCAACATAGCCATTACACTAACTGTTGGTTCCATAAGCATAATTTTTAATATATATGCCTTACCTGAAAATACTACACAGATAAGTATCCTTAATTTTTTTTCATGTGCTTATATTTAAAATAGAAATGTCATGTCTGGAAATTAATACCCAAATTAAAGCACTCAACAGATGCCATAACCATCAAGATATACTGATACTTACTAAGGTATCTATTAGTCTCTCAGCCTTAAAATTAAAACATAGTTTCTCAAACAATGGATAGAAGGAGAAAACTTACATTAAGGATTTGAACATTATTAGAGTATAGATGCAAATTAGAGATAGATGGGACTAAACAAATAGTTTACCATATAGGGCCAGTATGGGAAGCTGTTCAGAATTGGACAAATCTGATAAGATCACTCTTACTGGTCCTATTCTCATTTATTAATATATTTCTTCAGTACATGCAAAGGGAATTTAGTAATTGTCTCTTTAGGAATATGCATAAAATGAAAAAAAAATTATTAGACAAAGAGAGTAAGTGATAGTCAAGAGCCACTTCCGCAAGCGGAGTAGTTAAATACCTCACTAAGAGGACAAAGTTCAGAATTTGGCACATAGGTCTGTCTTAAAAAGAGGTGACCAGATGATAAGCATGAAATAGATAAGGTAATAGTGAACTTAAAGGCCAAGCACCTTGAAGGCAAGATTAAAAGATTAGACTTGAAAGACATGATTGGCTGCTGAACAGGATAATGAGAAGGAAGGTCATGTTGCTCTGAGGGAATAATTCCAGTTGCTGAGAGTGGAATAAATTGGATACGAGAGAGGTTGAAGACAGGGCTCTACCTAGAAGGCTGTCTCGGTAACCCTGGCACAAGGTAAATGAATTCTAGATAAAGACTGTGGCAGTGTGAATAATGAGTGGGCCTCAGCAATGTGCTAAAGGGCAAAGTGACAAGATAGTGATGGACTGAATGACAAAGAAAGGAGAGAGCAAGAAATCAAACACGATTTTACTCCTATGGTTCTCGGGCCTGTAAAGATGCTGGTATGTGAGTTTCTTAGAAAAGCATATTCAATTGGAAACTGTTTCTGTCCGGAGGCATATTTTATCAGACTATCAAACATGGGGGTGCTAGAATATGAGAAATAAAGTAACTTTACATGTACACAAACTTCTGGAATTATGGCTAGATTACAGAATAATGTAAATATGGGAAAAAATAAAAACAACTATTCTGTAAATTCTAATATTTTAGTGACACTGTTAACATAAATCTCACTTTATGATAAACTTTTAGATAGTGCTCCCTTTTGGATGACCAATTTACTACTTGATATATAAAAGCCATTCAAAAATATGTGTTAATGAACACATGCATAACCTCTTCTCCAATATGAAATATTGAACAAATCACCGAGCAAATAGATTGAATATATGTGAGGTCAGCCTGTAGCCTAGTGGTGAAGACAGTTACATCATAGCTGACTGCACAGTGTGAGTCCAGGAACTGACAGCTTGAGAAACATACCAGGCGCATGTGCACATGTGCCCATGTCCCTAAAGGAGAAATAGAGGAGAAAGGACTGTAGACTAGCTATGCTCCATGGGGTAGGGAGTTTGGAGTTTGTTCGAGTTTGCTTTTTCCTTCTTCCTTTCTCTCTGGTGAGTGCATGCATTCACTAGCAAAAAAAAAAAAAAAGTGTATGAGAAAGAGTCATATTTTTTTAAAAAGGGAGAAAAATCAGCTTTTAAGATTGGGTAAAACTAGGAACCAGCAGATTAGCAGACTGCATAATGGTTACATTGCTGGAATTCCATATAGTCAAGCGCAGTTCAAGTCCCAGACCCAGCAGCAGCATAAAACTCACCCTAGGCATGTGTGTGTGTGTGTGTGTGTGTGTGTGTGTGTGTGTGTGAGCATGCCCAAGATCCTGAACAAGAGACGAAGGGGTGCAGTTTGACCATCCCCTCAGGAAACGATTTTTTGCTTTCTTTTATTTTTTTTATTAAATTTATTTATTTACATTCATTCACTGTACATCATTACAATATACAAAGTGAGATTTTTCCATCCAGAGTACACTGTATATTGGCTCAGTCAAGCACATTAACATACATGTTATCATCAAGAAATAATTTTCCATTTTTTGTTTCCTGTATGTTTTGCTTTTTTTTCCCCCATCCTTGATTCCCTATCTCTTATCCTCTGCCGTCTCCCACTCTCCTCCCACACTGTCTCTGGTATCTATGTTTGCTTTCTAAACTCCCCCCCACCCACATTTTATTGAATCACTAAAGATCTTAATTAATTTAAATATTTTCATAGCAAACACAGTTGATATATACATTTCCATGAACACAAGTCCAACTTT
>NW_006209847.1:798409-807976 GCF_000334495.1 Tupaia belangeri chinensis | reverse complement strand
TCCCTAGGCATGTGTGTGTGTGTGTGTGTGTGTGTGTGTGTGTGTGTGTGAGCATGCCCAAGATCCTGAACAAGAGACGAAGGGGTGCAGTTTGACCATCCCCTCAGGAAACGATTTTTTGCTTTCTTTTATTTTTTTTATTAAATTTATTTATTTACATTCATTCACTGTACATCATTACAATATACAAAGTGAGATTTTTCCATCCAGAGTACACTGTATATTGGCTCAGTCAAGCACATTAACATACATGTTATCATCAAGAAATAATTTTCCATTTTTTGTTTCCTGTATGTTTTGCTTTTTTTTCCCCCATCCTTGATTCCCTATCTCTTATCCTCTGCCGTCTCCCACTCTCCTCCCACACTGTCTCTGGTATCTATGTTTGCTTTCTAAACTCCCCCCCACCCACATTTTATTGAATCACTAAAGATCTTAATTAATTTAAATATTTTCATAGCAAACACAGTTGATATATACATTTCCATGAACACAAGTCCAACTTTAAGCATAAGCCTCAGTGAGTAGAATGAACATCCTATAAAGTAGCACCTAGCTGGGGCTATATATCTTACTGCAAGCATCTAATAGGTATTTTTAATGCATTTTTTTGTATTTCAAGAAAAACAGTTTTAGCTTTATTTTTTTCTGAAACTTTTTTAACTCAATTTACATTCTTTCCCAAAGCATCATCACAGCATACAAAATGTAATTTCCTATCCAGAATATACTGCATAGTGGCTTAATCATGCATATTATTATCAAAAATTTTCTTCTAGTTTCTAGAACTTTTTTTACCCCCTATTTCTGACCCTCTGTCCTTTCCCACCCTCTTCTCATACTATCTCTGGTGTCTACAGTTGTCTTTGATTCCTTTCCCACCCCACATTGTATTGATCACACAATTTCTTAAATAATCTAACTACTTTCAATAGTAAGTTCAGTTGGTATTATTAAGAAAACCAGTTTTAACTTAAATCAAAAAAATGCTAAGGAAGTTTGCTTAAGCCAGGAAGCAGGTTAGGATTCTGTTCACATGGTAGGTGCATGAACCTATCAGTCTCATGTACTTTATCTTCTGTTGTGGTTTGATTTTCCCAATTAAATTCTGGGACATTTATTCAGCTCCAGACTCAGTCCTCATGCTTAAGTTGGCCATTTTCTTAGTTTCTGAACTCCTATTTCTGTGGGACTGTATTTAATTTTCCTGGTATAGCACTCGTTTGAGAACTTCTTGGAGATCTGGTCTGGTGTTGGTAAATTGTTTCAGGTTTAGTTTACCTGAGAATGTTCTTGTCTTTTCTTCCCATACGAAGGATAATCTTGCCGGGTATAATATCCTTGGTTGTAACTCTTTTCCCTTAACACTTTGAATATATTTTCTCATTCTTTCCTCACTCGCATTGTTTCTAATGAGAGATCCACTGAGCAAGGAAAGAATGGGAAAATATATTCAAAGTGTTAAGAAAAAAGCAATTTCAGCCAAGAATACTGTACCCAGTAAGATTATCTTTCATGTGGGAAGAAAAGACAAGAACATTTTCAGATAAACAAAACCTGAAAGAATTTATCAGCGCCACAGACCAGATCTCCAAGAAGTTCTCAAGGGAGTGCTATATCAGGAAAATTAAATAGACACACAGAAATAAGAGTTCCAAAACTAAGAAAGTGGCCAACTTAATCATATGACTTTTTACTTTCTGTCTCTCTGGTGAACACAAGCACCCTTGCACTCTAAAGCAAAAATCTCTCTTAAAATAAATAAATAAAAATTGTTTAAAACTCTTTCCTAATTATTGACTTACAAGTTCTTTTTATTAACCAAGTCAACCAAGTCTTCTTATTGACTAAAATAATTGTATTTTTTCCTTTTCATACGTAATTGAGTTAAATAAGAGAAGTAAACTTAAACTCAGACTTTTTCAGGATCAATGCTGTTTTTCTAGAATATATTGCATATTTATATCACAGCTTGAAAGGAGCTGTCCATTTTTATTTATTTAATATAAAAATGTTCATAGGTAACTCACATTTTAAAAAGCATTATGAGGGTAATTTAATATTAATAGCAAAAATTATTATTGGGGCCAGTAGGTGGCATTGTGGTTAAGATGCTGGACTCCCACATGGCCTACCATGGGTCAAGTCCCAGACCTAGTGGCTTGCTTTTTCACTTTCTATTTCTTTCTCTCTGTCTCTCTCTGGTCAAATTAGAAAATAATAATAAATAAAATTAAATAAATAATTATTTGAAATATGATTAGTAAGACATTTGGACTTTGAGAGACAAAGCAATTTATATTTTATATTGCCTCCACTAAGCACTACTTACTTCTTTAATATACCTACTATGTTTCACAGATAAAAACAAAAGTTATAGGGAGTTATTTTGACCTTCATTGGAAAGGCCTCTATTTAAAATTGACAGAGGAGTCCTTGGAAAAGAATATTCATTCCTTTCTACCGATTAGTGACTTTCAGAAATCAGTATGGGTTCAATCCCTGCAAATTATATTCCATTTGATATACTATTAAAACATTATGCTGGCCTCTTTTCAAATGTTTTGATAAAATTATAACACAATCTTACCACACGTGAAACAAAATTCAGAACACTGAAATTTTTACCAATACTTCCCAGGAAA
Organism: Tupaia belangeri chinensis; assembly: GCF_000334495.1. Taxonomy (NCBI): domain Eukaryota; kingdom Metazoa; phylum Chordata; class Mammalia; order Scandentia; family Tupaiidae; genus Tupaia; species Tupaia belangeri. The sequence goes on along the minus strand of NW_006209847.1, from coordinate 805,331 downwards.
GGGAAAATTTTTTTCTTTAGTCAATTTTGTAATAGGTCTGCTCATGAGTTATGTGAAATAATTAGTTACATACAAATCTATACTCTCATCCAACTTTGTCATATAGTTCAACAAAGGACACTTTTTTAAAGTAAAGGCAAGTACAATATGAAACCACCTAACACTTGTGATTCAGTTAAGTGAGGTGAAAAGAAAATAGCCACACTGGCATAGGAGTCTAGCTACAGTGGCATAGATGTAATACAATACTCTGCAATGCCAAGGCCACATCAGAAGGTCTCAGGTTTGAGTCCTGAGATCTCCTGTATATGCCAGGCATACACTTGCCCATGATCCTGGCTGGCAGATGCAAGGGGGTAGGGGTGTATAGTGTGCAGACCCTGTTAGGGGTGACTTTCTCTCTCACTCTCTTTGTGTCTCTCTCTCTCTCATGGAACACATAAATTAACATAAGTATAAGAAATGAGAGAGGGGAAAAAAATTAAATATCTCAACATACCTGTTTCAGTGCTTTTCCAACAAGTAGCTGTATTTCCTTAGTACTACAATTTCCACTTTTTTCACTGAAGCAGCTCTCAGTGAAATATTTTTGTCTTTGTTTTTAAGATTTATGTCTTTCTTCCATGAACTAGAGAGACAGAGACAGAAAGACAGATATATATGTACCCCAAAAGGGTCCTCACACCATGACCTGCCCCGTGTCAGCTAGAACTGGACTGTGAACATACATGAGCCTGACATGTTCAATGTGGTCTCCAGGCATGAGCCCAGGTCCTTCCCATGTAGGTCAGCTGTACAGTGTCGCATTTCCACTGTGCCACTGTCCCGTCGTCTCTTCAGTGGATCTTTGTATATACAATTTTCTCCATTGTTCCTTCAGACCTAGGCATGGCACTTTCAGTTCTTTTTGCTGCTCTCTTAGCCCTGCCTACATCTCTGCCAAGTAGTCTTATCCATTATTGAACCTGCCTGGATCCTGACTCAGTCTGAGTATTAGAAGTAGCCTCAGGAAATAGACCCTCAAAATATGTTTGGGGTAATAGTGTACCACACAGCTAAAATTAAATCAGTTTCAAATTTAAAAAAAAAGAAAGAAAAGAGAAGAAATAGGTTTGGGGTACAGGATTTTACATATAGTTGATATACACATGGATAATCTTGTCAAAAAGCTACCCAACACTAATAGTACATAATGTTGTAGTGTGATTTTGACTTCATAAATTATCTTTTTCTAACAGAAATCTCGTATTTTTTGCACAGATTTATCTTCCCCAGAAATTTTTAACTGTTCCTCTTTATCTTCAAGTATAAATCTTAGTCTACTAATCACAGGTAGTAGGCAGCTACTATTTTGGAAACACTCTATTTCATATTTTGATGAGTGAAAAAATATAAGACAAAAGCATCCAAACAGACAGATATCCAAGTTTTAAAACTAAAGGAGGTTAGAATTGAGAAAGCTGTTAAGTAAAAATGGCAATGTGCACACATTATACACTGCTGATTGCGTGTGTCCTTGTGCATTTGTGTGTGCTTCTTTTCATGATTCCTATGGCTAGCGCTATCGTTGTCAGGTCGCATGTGTACATGATTTATTTATTCTTTTAAAAAAATAGTTTACATCTAGAGCCTTCCTGATGATTAGACATGTAGCTAAATGGGGACAGGTGAGAGAGCAGAGCCCAAAGGCAAGGTTTGTAGGTGAGATAAGGAGGGGCAAGGTGCTCCGGGAGATAAGTTGGCAGCAGATGAATGAGTGTTAGGAGAAGAAGGATGGGCCATGACAGCTGAGCCAGAGAGATGAGCGAGGCTTTAGCCAGTGGAATACCAGGATGAATCTATTTCTTTTTGCACAAATGCCATGATTAGCTTTATGTGTTTATGATAAGAAGAAAAGGATAGGTCAAAAGTAGAATAGAGTAAAAGTAAACCAAAAGTGCTGTAAAAAATACAAAAAATGATAGAGAAATAATCAAGCTAAAGACCAATCTTAAAACGTAAACTTAATCTTAAAACATCACTTCCACATACTAGTTATAATTGTTATTCAGTCCAAAGTCATAATTACAATCTCAATAGAACATAAGTAAAGACAGAACATTTTCCAAGAAAAACAAGTGCAATTAAAAAAGCAAATTATGTCACACACACACACATGCATATATATATACATGTATATGTATATACATACATACATACATATGTATACATACATATAATTGCATGTGCACATAATAAGTGTGTTTGTATATAAATTTTGAGTGTGTGCCTATGTGTATCAGACAGTAAATTAAGCATCTCTGTTCAATCAATCTAATGTAACTAATAATTGTTTGTAAGGATTCTGACTCATAAGTTCTAATATCGCTTTGCAATTTTATGTTCCATGAGAATGTTTCCATTCCTAATTTAATTTTTATTCTGGCTCACAGTATTTAATGCAGCCCAAATAAAACTTTCTTCTTGATTTTGTATTTTGTCTAGTCTCTGCACATCTTTACAGTAACAAAAGAGTTTCTTCTTCCAAAATCTCTTCTATAGCTTTTGTCAGGACACTAAAGAAAAATGCATCATTACACATTTCTTCTCTCCTAAGTTCCAACTTCTCATAGCAGCTTCTGAAATATTTCTCCTATCTCTGTCTTCCCAGCTCACTCAACTTTATTTGTTTTTCAGATCTACCTGTTTCTTTCATGCCTTTCCCTCTATTTGTCTTTCATTTTTTTCCTCATCTACAGAAATAAAACTTCATGGCTTCTCAAATCTGTTTATCCACCCACTATGCTGTCCAGTGAATAAGAATACAAGGCTGAGCAGAATAAACAGTATGCTCCTTAGAAAAGGATGTTCTGGTTTGCTATTGCTGTGTGATTGACTGCTTCAAAATTTAGTGATGAAAACAAAAACCATTTAGTTATATGTTCTAGCAGGGATTGCTAGATGATTCTTTGTTTCCATTGATATCAACTGGAGTACTCAGCAGTACCCAGATGGTAGACTATGGAGTCTGAAGGATCTAGAAAGTCTTTGCTTACATTTATGTGGTTCTTCAGCAGCACTGACTGAGAAGCTGAAACCTCCTTTCTCTGAGGACCTCTCCCTATGGTCTGCACTGCTGGAGAGTCAACTCCTTCCATGGCGACTCAGAGATCTAAGACCAAGTGCTTCTAGAGGTTCAAGGGGAAGCTGTAAGACCTCTGATGACCTCGCCACGATAATCTAAAAATGCCACTTTTGCATCATTCTATTGATCAAACAAGTCACAGGAGCACCGTGATTTAAGGCAAAGGGAAATAGACTCCATTTTCTAATGGAAAGAATAGCAAATAAAATATTTATTGAGTCATTGGAAACATCATGACTTTTTTTGTTTGTTTTTTCTACGCAAAATGTGTCATAACTCTTCCAAGTCCACAATAAATTACCACTGAAGGTTAAAAGAATGGTTGTACAGGGCCAACTGTTGGTGTGTTGGCTAAGTCACCTGGATCCCAGCTGACCGCGCAGTTTGAATCACAGGTCTGGTGGCTTAAGAAACATGTGAGTGAATGTGCATGCACGCTCCAAATCCCAAAATAAGAGCAAAATGGAAGAGAAGGGATTGTGGTATTATTATACCTCCCATGGGGCATACTTTCTTCTTCCTATCTCTCAGTCACTCTCCAGTGAGCCCATCCAGACTCTTGTCAATTAAAAAAAAAAGAATGAAAAAGTTGGTGAACAACCCACACTTTAATACGTTGTATCTTTTATACACTAAAAAGTCTGCACAATCCAGAAATCCATAAAGCAAGGACTATTACATGAGGAGACATCAAAAAGTTCATAGAAAAGTGAAATTAATATGAATTTATTTCACTGTAAAATAGTTTTGAAATCCATACTTAGTTTTTTTATGATTCTGATTTTCCATAAACTTTTCAAAGATCCCTTTTATAGCACGCTTCACACACTATGATATTTAAGTTGAGGAGACTAGAATAAGAATAAAATGTCTCCAACAAAGACCAAATTATTTGTACATTCTTAAAGTGAGGCAAAGCAATAGATCAAGATAGACAGCATTACAAAACGTTAAGAACTGAAACCCCAAATAAAGGCAAAAAAATATAAAGTTTCTTTCCTTAGATTCTAAAGTGTAGTTCACAGCAGGGTATAATGTGAGCTCCATATGTAATTAAAATTTTCTAGCAACCACACTAAAGAATAGTTTAGGGGAAAATAAGTGAATTAATTTAGATAATGTATTTTATTTAATCCAATATATCCAAAGATATTATCTCTTAATGTATACTTAGTATAAGCAAAAAGATAAATAAAATATTTTTATATAAAATCTTTGAAATTAGAGCATATTTTATACATTTGAATTCAGACTTTCCATAGGTAAAGTGCTTATTTGCTACATGTAGCGAGTGATTCCCTTATTAGTAATAAGCTTTAGACACTTGCTACTCAAAGTGCTCTTCGAAACAGTAACTTTGACATCACTAAAATATTGTTAGAAGTGTGGAATAATGGGACCAGCAGATGGTGTAATAATTACGTTCCTGGACTCCCACATAGTCGACCACAGTTCCAGTCCTGGACCTGGTGACTTAAACTCACACCAGGCACGTGTATGTGCAAGATTTCGAGATGAGAATGGAAAAGGGATTGTGGTGTGGCTATCCCCTCGAGGAGAGATTTCTCACTTTCTGTCTCTCTGTCTCTCTCTGGCGAGCACACATCCTCTATAGCAAAAGCTCTCATAAATAAAAAAATATATAAATGAAATGCAGAATCAAAACCTGCACATTGCTATGATATTTCAGGTGACACCAAAGCTTGAGAAACATATACCATTTATTGCTCAAGCAGCCTCTTGTACCTGGTATAGGATTTCTATATTAATCTGCTAGGGTTGATATAGCAAAATAGTACAGACTGAATGGTTTCAACAACAGAAATTTATTTTTTCACTATTATAGAAGCTGGAAATTATACATCCAAGATCAAGTTGTCAGCAGTTTTCATTTCTCTGAGCCAAAACATATGGTGGCTTCTAGGAAGGTGAACCACACACCAATGTCCTGGGAGGGTGGCACAATCCACCTCCACAGACTAGAAGCTCTTGGACTTGAGATCCTTTGAGACCTTGCCCTACATGTTTCTTCTTGCCACCGATTTTCTTTAAAATGTCTTTTATAGTAAACCAGTAGATGTAAGTAAGAGCTTTCCTGAATTATGCAAGATCCTTTAGCAAATTAATCAAACTGCATGATAGAGCTGTGGAAACCTTGATTTATAGTTAGCAGGTCAGAAGCACAGATAAAACAGCCTGGGGGTTGTGACTGGCACCTGAAAGGAGGCGAGGGGCAGTCTTAGGGACTGAATACTCCAACTGTGGGATCTGACACTAGATCTAGGTACAACAGATACCATAGGTACAATAGTTAGCAATGGAACTGCATTTAATTAGGGATGTCCAGATGTTGTCCAGTATAGAATCTGAGGCTTACAGGGTGTGAAGCAAGGGGAAAATCCATACACATACTTGGACACAGAAGTTTTCTGTGTTGACTGTTGAGTAAGAGCATAGGACAAACTGAGTCTGTCTCTTTTTTTCTACAGAGTTCCCTAAATTCCCCTAAATTCTACCCTTTAATGTGAAAGATTCTTATAACTTTTTCTTTAATATGATAAAATAATAGGATATCACTCCATAATTTTACTACATTATATGAAAAAGGTGAGAGATTTTTTTTAGATATAATTATTGTTCTTAATCAATTTATTATGTGTTAATAAAAGGAAGATTATCCTGGATAGGCCTGACTTTTTTTTTCTCTCTCTCTTTTTTATTTAAATTTATTTATTTACATTCATTTACTATACATCATTATAGCACACAAAATGAGATTTTCCACACAGAATACACTATATTGGCTCAATCAAGCACATCAACATACGTGTTATCATCAACAAATAATTTTCCATTTCTTGTTTCCTGTATATTTTGCTTTTTGTCCCATCCTTGATTGGCTATCTCTCACCTTCTGCCATTGCCTACCCTCCTCCCACACTGTCTCTGGTATCCATGGTTGCTTTCTATGCCTTTTCCTGACTTAATCCGGTAACTTCTAAAAGACAGACACTTCCGCTGGCCAAGAAGAAGCATACAGCTCTGCTCTGAACAGAGTGGATGACTCCAGGAATTGATGGCCTCAGTCCTACAACTGGGAACTCAATTCTGCCAACAACTTGAATGAGCTTGAAAGAAGAGCTCTCATACTGGCATAATAGCCTGGCCAAGCTCCTGAAGGCAGCTGTGTGGATCCTGCATAGAGGAACCAACTGAGCAGTGTCTGGACTCCTGCCCCAAGGAGAGTGTGACAGAATGCGTAATGTGGTGTTAAGAGGTTATGTTAGGGGCCAACGGGTGGCGTATTGCTTAAAGGTGCTGGATTCCTTCATGGCCAAACGTGGTTCAATTCCTGGCTTGCTTTCTTACTCTCTCTCTCTGTTCCTCTCTGGTCAAATTGAAATAAGCAAATGAATAAATAAATAAAGTTAAATACAATCTTTAAAAATATATTTTAAAAAAAGAAGAGGCTATGTTATTAACTCTTTTGTTTAAAACTTTTCAGTGAGATAGCAGGACCCTCACAATGAAATCTGTGACAAGGCTTATCAGCCTTTCCATGAATGCTTTTGCTCCTCTTTCCCGCCTTCTTCATTACCAGTTTCTCTCTTGCTGCATTAGAGCCAGTTATTTAAGGCTTTTCTCATGTTTTCATACAAGTCAGACTCTTAACCTTCCAGGCTTTACATTTATCTCATTAACTTTTCCATCTCAATGCTGCCACTCAGATATCAGCCACAGTCACCTTCTTCCTCAATTGCTGAAATAACCTCCTCATCGATCTCCCTGCCCTTGCTT
>NW_006209847.1:790801-798378 GCF_000334495.1 Tupaia belangeri chinensis | reverse complement strand
TTTCCCTACTACCATAGCCCAAGTCTGGAAGAACAGTTAGACTAAAACTATTAAAACCTATTAAAGATTTTACTTTGCTCAGAACTCTGCAAAATCTCTTGGTTTTCTTTAGTCTTTTACTTTAAAAACAAAGTCTTCGAAATGACTTCAAAGGCCATGCACAACTTGGCCCCTATGATCGCTCTAATTTCCTATCTTTTCACTTTCCCACTAGCTCATTTTGATCCAACCCAGCTTATTTTTGTATCTCTCTTTTCACTCTAGCTTGTTCTACCTGAGAGCAGTGCTGTACTTGCTATCAGAAATACTCATCCCCCAGATAGCTATGTGGCTTATACCCAGACTTCTTTCTGGTCATTAAAGTGGCACTTATCAATGCATCTTCCTTAAACAATTTACTTAAAATAACAACCTCCATGGGCACTTCTTAACATTTTTCTGACAGTTTTCCCCTCTACATCATTTATCATAGTCTTTTATTACATATGTATGTACTTGGTTCATGTACAGGTCTGCCTTCTAGAGTATAAACTCCCATGAAGACATAGATTGTTATCCCCTTTTTGCTATAATCCCCAGTGCCTAGAACAGTGACTGATACATTGTAGAAAGTCAATAAATATTTGTAAAATAATTGGTTGTTTAAGAAGTAGGTTGAGGGACCAGCAGTTAGCATAATGGCTATGTCGCTGGACTCCCACGTCGTCGACCGCGGTTTGCATCCCAGACCTGGTGGCTTAAAACTCACGCTGGGTGCATGTACGTGCGTGCCCAAGATCCCGAGAGGAGAATAGAGGAGAAGGGATTGCGGCGTGGCCATCCCCCCGGGGGTGATTTCTCGCTTTCTGTCTCTCTGTCTCTCTCTATCTGGCGAGTGCACGTGCAAAAACCTCTCAAATCCATGGTGGGTGCGCCGTGAAAAGCCCCCTTAAAAAAAAAAAAAAAAAAAGAAAAGAAAAGAAATAGGTTGATTTGTTTTCTAGGACACTATCCTCAGCTTTCCCCTAACCCAAGGGTCCCCAACCCCTGGGCCACAGACTGATACCAGTTTATGGCTTGTTGGGAATCAGGCTGCACAGCAGGAGGTGAAGGATGGCCCAGCCAGTGACCTTCATCTATATTTACAGCCACCCCTCATTGCTCACACACTTACCTTAACTCCTCCTCATGTAAGATTTAGAGTGGCATTAGACTCTCATGAGAACCCCCATACAGTTTAGTTCTATGAAAACAAGCTCAGGGATCACATTGATTCCCCCTTATGGTAAGTTATATAATTACTTCACTTTATAATTGAGAATCATCTCAAGACCATGCCCCCACTGTAGCCCATGGAAAAATTGTCAGAGATTCTGCCTGTCCACAAAACATTTGTAGAGAATGAGAGTCTGGAACATAGCCCAATTACAGTAATGCCCACATTTAACTACCACTAGAATGAATTTTCTATTAGTTTCAATTGCTGAATATGCATTCTCAAGGGTAGAGAAGCTGTTATTCTTTCATTATCTCCTGTGACTAATATAGTACATGCCACACGGTCTATGCTATAGGGGCAATTGTTGTAAAGGGTAAGGCCTGCGGCATGTAGAACACATCGGCACACCAAGTGAATCTCTCTTCTTCTCTTCATTCTGCCTTGCGCAGCAGAATGACAAACCCGTACCTAGTACTTGATACATATTTATTGATTGATTCACTGGTTGATTTGAAGACTTCTCAATTGTAGTTATTTACATAAGGGTATGAAGTTTGAGATATCATTTTGTTTTATCAAACTAAACACTTTAATACATTTATCACTGGGAAACAACTAGGGAGGGCTGACTGCCACAAGTTCAACAATAATACTTGCGAGTCAGAAATTGAGCATTTGTGTCCAGTTCACCAGGAAATAATGAGGTAGGGTCAGACTTGAATCAGGTTTGAATACGGGTGATATCACATTGATCAGAAGACTCTTCTGTCATTTGTCACCTGGAAAACATCTCCTTAATATCTGAATATAAAAACTAAAAGTTAGTGAATAAACTAGGCCTTTGGAAATACATATATATGAAATGACTATTTTGCAAAGTCAATGCTATGGTTCAAGTTCCCCTGAAATTCTTGTCAACACAAGATTTGGTTACGAAGGTATTAAGAGTAAACGTAATGCCTTCAGAGTGCTAGAAGATGGTACTTTGCAGAGTAATTGAGTGAATGAGGTGGGGTCCCTATGATTGACTTCTGTTGTGTTCATTAAGAAGAAGAATAAGACCAGGAAGCATATTGAATGAACACACAGAGACGGGCAGTCCTGTTCTCACACCGTAGCACGTGGCATGGCCTCAGGACCCCACTAAGAAGAAAATCTATACCAGATGTAGCCCCAGATCCTGGATCACCAAACATTGAGCTAAATAAATTTCTAGCCCCTTAAATCCCAGGACCAGGTTTTATCTGCACCAGCAAAACAACAGACTAGTACAGTCAATAACAGATTGTTTTCAGGTTTAATGTGAGATATATTTTAATATAAATAAAATATAACTTAATGAATTTTTTCAATTAATCTTAAAATTATCAATCATTGCCTTAGTATAATGCAGGTTTTTCCAGTGATTTTAGCTTACATTTTGCTTTTAAATATATTTTTTATGTATGAGTTACTGACTGTGATTTACACCCAAAGGTTTCAGAAAATATTATTACTGCATTTCAAATAAACATGGTATCTTTACTTGTAATACTTCACCACACGTATTGCCCTTATTTGTAAAGCAGTGAAGCTTGGGGTTCCTGGCCAGAGCTCTATTCCTCCATTACTGACCTCTGTCATAAATCTTTGTATTAAAAATCTAACTTACAGCGGAAGAGAGACTTTTCATGCTGTTTAATTCCTACTTATGGGTCTGTTTAGACTCTCTCAGCATTAAACAAATTTTGTAATAATGTAAATAAACCATTTAACCACTTCCTAACCATTTCATAAACCATTTAAATAATGTATTCCCTCCATAATGTACTGCTCTTTCTGCTTTTTTATTCCCATGTTTAACATATCCAACTGAGAAAAAAGCAAATGACATTTAGATACATGAATACAAAGAATATATGGCTTTATAAAAAGTATTTTAAAAAATTTAGGTTTCCTATCTGAGGAAATTTATAGACACTTACGTTTGCATATACATTGCAGTTTTATAAACTTGCTTCTAATATATTATGTAATCATATTTAGTTGAGCACTATTTTCCAGCATCTTTTAATAGCTTCATTTTGTGGACTACAATTTATTTATTCCCATGTTGTCAGTTTTATAATAGCTCTTGGTGTGTCATTTAGAGGCATCCATCCAACATAATGACAGATTATGAAGAAAGAGGACATGAGAATAAATGGCCATAATAAGAGAAAGTAGATGTGACAAATCCCCCTTCTTAATTCTCTTAATCATAGTAAAAGCTTCATTTTCTACATAGAAATTTTTCCATCTATCATAAGGCTCTACAAATGAAAGAATCATAAGAGAACTTAAGTGTTCAATTCTTCTTCCCCTTCTAATAACAGACATCTGAGGACAGAAAAACAAGATTATGGTCATGGATATTAAAACCAGATTTAGAATGGACATGGGTGATTTAGTCTTTTTTTTTTAATTTTTCGTTACATACACTAAATCAAACTATCCTTCTGCATTTAATGAGATTCTCAGGTAGTCAAGCTCTTATTCAATGTACAACTCTGTCAACTCAATTGAGATAGCCAAATGACCAGTGTGAAGACATTGAAAGAAAAACTAACAAAGAGTTGCAGAAATGATAGAGGAAGGCTAAAGAGAATGCATCTGTCAATGTTCATAACTGTGTTATCCCTTTAGGGATTGTTATTTTAAGGCAAATTAGGACCTCCTTGGGGAAGAAACTGCACAGCAAGGGGAAACTTCTCCAATCCGACTTTCTATAATAAAATGTTTTCATTCACGCAACTCGAGAGAGAATTAATTAACATTGTGACTTTGGAATGGCATGAGGCCTTAGGTCAAAAGAACAGTCCCCATTAATATTAGGTATTTTATTGGCCTCATTACTAATGTTTAATCCTTGCTAAAAATTATGATATTGCCTTATTACCTGAAATTGTGATTCATAAAGGATAGCTGTGTAAAATTGTCACTAATTCATAATTTTAGAAAGTATGGCTCATAGAAACTTTCTCTGATATGTTTTATGAAAGGAGGAAACCTCGAGCCCTTTAATTAATAGCCTGCCCTGGAAAACCATCTTTCTAGCAGAGTACTGAAAAGACTTAAGGATCACCAATAATAGCCTGACATCCCCTTTTATTTCAAAAGGAATCATTTGCTATTAATAATGGTAAGCAGGGCTTCTGGACATTTTATGGGTGCAACATTCCTTAAATTGTCAGTTGGTTTTATGTTATAAAGAGGAGGGTGATGGGGTGAACCAAGCTTGCAGGCATGTATAACATTATGGAAGGTGAAGAATCTACGATGCTTCATCAGACAAGCTATTTAATTTTGCCATTGAATCATAGCAAAGTCATTGCTCTCTGAGAAATCATTGCAAAGTTATCATTTGCCATCTCAAGTTTTGTGAAACTATTTTACATGTAAATGGCACTATCACTTTATATAATCACATTGTTCAAGGGAAATTTAGATACAAATAGGTTTAATATTTTGCTTATTTTTTAAATGAAATATGTATGTAATTTTTTTTTCAAATGTAAGAATATTATGGTCAATTTTTTCTTTTTTTTTAATTTATTTTTTAAAATTATTGACATGACTGCTTGTTGGTGAAAGCAGTTACACTTATAGTGGACATTTTCTCTACTACCTTATTCCAAAGTTACCCTATCCCCTGCCTGTCCATCACAGTCAAGACTTCTAGAATCTTAGGAGGGAGCATACTAACAGCAACAACAGCAAAGAATCGGTATTGAGAAAATGTTGGACACAGAATTATAGGACTTAGATAACTTTTATAGCACATCCTCGATATCTTGAGAGATAAAGTCCTTAAAGAGACATGACAAGCATCAAATAGTGAGATGATGTCATCATGATGTTGTAAGTTTTAATGTTCCAAGAAAATATACCCAATTTACTAATAAGTGGACTTATTATGGGAGCTAGTCATCCATTCAGAACAATGTACTAAAGAGAGATTGTTCACTTTGATGGAAGACTGGGCAAAACAGTTTTCATTGAGCCAACTTAACATAGTATGATACATCATGAAAAAGATACATATTTAGGTAATACTTTAATCAAATATGCTAAAGATACCATCTTGTACAATGAGGAAGAAATAAAATAGGATCCTGACATAGAAAGTGAATGGAGAGGATAGGAGTGTGTCTTTGAAGCTATGCTCCTGAGAAAGCTGTGCACAGCATGCTTCTTTCCTGAGGAACAGTTTTAGCTCAGTCCCAGGTGCATTTCATCCTGAGAGATTGTTTGACGTACCAAGCACTTGAACCTGGGTAGAAACACTTTACTCTGATCAAAAGACACACCCTAAGACCACATCTGGGAAAAAGGACTGCTTTTTCCCGGACACAACAGAACCTACTCGAAAAATAGGGAGAAATATGTGCTTCTTCAGATGACTGAAAACCAGCACAGAGGCAAAATAAATAAGAGAGAATAAAGGAATACTTCTCTCTCCAATTCAATCTTTTTTTTTTTCTTTTTCTGAGGGCGGGAGCTTCTATCCCATGGAGCTGGAGTGTGCCACTCTTCCGGCAGACAAAGTGTTCACTACCTAGGAGCTCTCCAAACTCCATAGTTCTCAGAACCCTTCCAGACCTCATGTTATGTATGTCTTCATCTGCCTATTTTTTCTGTATCCTTTAGTAGATCCTCTATTAATAAACTGGGAAATGTTTCTCTGAGATCTATGAGCTGCTCTAGCAAATGAATTAACCCAGTGAGGAGCGGTAAGAACCCTGATTTCTGGCTGGTAAGTCAGAAGCACATGTTCTTGTGATTTGCCAGTGAGTTGTAAGGGGCAGACTTGTGGAACTGAGTCCTTAGTCTGTGGGATTTGACACTATCTCTAGGTAGGTAGTGTTAGAATTTAATTGGAGGTTTCTGTCTCTGTCTCTCTCTGTTTTTCTGGTGAGCACACGTGCTCTATAGCAAAAAACTCTCCAAAAAGAATTGAATTGGAGAATACCTAACTGGTGTGTACTGGACTACTATTCTACTATTACTTGGTACGTGGGGAAACATTCTCTACACATGTGGGGTCATGGAATTATTCTGTGCTGACTGTGTAAGAGGAGAAAAAAACACTTTTTTTTTTTTCCTACTTTCATAGTGGGAGGGAAAGAAAGAGAGATCTATTTACATTGAGACGATATCCCTCAATATGCAAACCAAACTGCATAATAGCAATACTAAGTATACTAAACATTCATAAAGGACTGGCAATATGCCATACATTTTTCTAAATATTTTCATGCATACATTAAATCATGTCATCTTCACAAGAACCCTCTAGTGTGGATACTCTTGTTATTGCTACCGTACTGATGAGAGACTTGAAGCAGAGACTTGCTGAGTTATAAAGGCATATATACCAGTAAGCAGTGGACGTGGAAATTTAAAAAAGGCTATTTGGCTCTGGAATCCGTGGTCTTCAATGATCTGCTCTACTGTTTCTCCTAGTCCATTTTCCCATGAATAGAAGGATTCTTTACAGTATTTGATCATCTTTATGTACTTGACTATACTCTGTTCCAAATTGTCACTCTGTTTAAAAACAAATAAAGTGAGGAAATTAGAATTAACTTCTTTTTAAAATTCTTATTTATCATTATTATTATTTTTAATTTGCCATAATGCTTACCAGAGAGAGACAGACAGAGAAAGACTGAGAGAGAGAGAGAGAGAGAGAGAGAAAGTTAGAAAGCAAACCGCCAGGTCCAGAACTCAAATCACTGTCAGTCTTCTTGGAGTCCAGCTCCTTAAGAACCATGCCACCTGCTGGCCCTAGATTTAAGTCTTTGATAACATTTTTGTTTCTTCTATAGTACGTAGAAATAGTGAGTGTTAAAATTTATCTCATCTAGTCCTATATGGCACTATACTTTATTAAAGTACAGTAGTTATATTATAGCATGGTATTTCATCATCACAGTGTTTCAGAATTCAGTGTGAATTTTTTTCAGTTTCATCATCATTTACAGCATATCATTTTATGAAAGAATATGCTTATCTATAGTATAAACACATTAGATCCTTATTTTGTTGAATTCTTCGAATACTTTGGATTATAAGTGGAATACAGGTACATAACAGTTTGGAATATTAAGAAGTGGGTCATGGTGCAGTGGCAAAATGCGATTCTCTGGAGGGCAAACCCATATGAGGAAGTTTAAGGCTCACATCTGGAAACCTCCCTGAGTGTGCTGATCATATATGTGCATATGATCTGGAGCTGATTAAAGGTGGGAGTGGATCAAGGCATCAAGACTTGTGTAGGTGCTATTTATCTCTCTCTCTTTCTCTGTGTGTGTGTGTGTGTGTGTGTGTGTGTGTGTGTGTGTTTGCATGTGTGCGT
>NW_006209847.1:762117-790675 GCF_000334495.1 Tupaia belangeri chinensis | reverse complement strand
TCTGTGTGTGTGTGTGTGTGTGTGTGTGTGTGTGTTTGCATGTGTGTGTGTGTGTGTCTGTCTGTATCTTTCACTCATGGAGGAAATTTTAAAAGTAAAAAAAAAAACATAATATGGGATAAATTTAAAAACCTGGAATGCTTGACATAGAGTCAATAAAACCATGAGTCTTGCCTGTTGAAGATTAATTATGTCTAAATTGCATGGATCTGGGAGTATCCTGCTCCTATTTTAAAGTGGAAAACATTTATGAATGGAATAACATCTCCCTAAATACAGTCAGTATTGATAGAAGGGGCAGTAGTACTAGTGTCTCCATCATACAACTAATTCTTCTAAATTCTTTTATTTATTCATGACATAGTATGTGCACACACAGGTGAGAATGAGAAAGAGAGAGAGCGAATGACGAGTACAACTTGAAGGGTCCAGTCACATCGATTCCCTTCCAACAGTCTTCCAGCTTACTGGATCTTGGGCACTCATGTGTGTGCTGGCACCCTTCAGGCCACCCAGGTCGAGTATTTGAACTGTGGTAGCCATTCAGCTTCTCTCTTTTTTTTTTTTTTTTTTTGGAGGGGTTTTCGCTATAGGGCGTGCGCGCTCACCAGACAGACAGAGAGAGACAGAGAGACAGAAAGCGAGAAATCACCCCCCAGGGGGGATGGTCACGCCACAATCCCTTCTCCTCCATTCTCCTCTCGGGATCTTGGGCACGCATGCACATGCGCCCGGCGTGAGTTAAACCACCGGGTCCAGGACACGAACCACAGTCGACTACATGGGAGTCCTTTTTTTGGAGAGGTTTTCGCTATAGGGCGTGCGCGCTCACCAGACAGACAGAGAGAGACAGAGAGACAGAAAGGGAGAAATCACCCCCCAGGGGGGATGGTCACGCCACAATCCTTTCTCCTCCATTCTCCTCTCGGGATCTTGGGCACGCACGCACACGCGCCCAGCGTGAGTTAAGCTACCGGGTCCGGGACGCGAACCACAGTCGACTACATGGGAGTCCAGCGACATAGCCATTATGCTAACTGCTGGTTCCCGGATTCAGCTTCTCTTGAACAGCACATTACTGCTGCACCACAGAGCCAACCTACAGGCAAATAATTTAGATTGGGCTCCATCTATTGCTCATATCAGGGAGTTCAGAAGGGAAAACCTAGCCACACAAGGAAAAAAGGATGTCTGTTTTGAAGCATTACAGTGCTGTTTTTGACCCATTAAAAAAAAGAAAGGGAAAATGTAAGCCAATGAGTCACTTCAGTATTATCACTAGGCACGGTGACTGTCTGTAGTTCTTTGCCTGGCAAAATAACCACTTTAATGCAAGGTCCATGGATATGAAGTAATATGAGTTTTCTGATTAATTTTATTATAAATTTCCTTGATTTCATGCCAACATCCAGAACCTGAATTAGCTAGTCGAATATAGGTCATTTAACACAAACTACTCACAAAAACAGTGTAAAGTGGTTCTTTATTCATTAATGAGTCTCCAAAAATAAAGTGTAAGGTTTGAATTTCTAACCCCAGAGGTAATTTTTTTAAAACTTTATTAAGCCATTATAAGATCTCTACCTGGTCCCATCTGCATAAGAAAAAAATAAATAAATAAACTATATGCCTTTTTGTTCTTGCTCTCTTTTTCCCCAGTTAGTTGGTCTCATAATAGCCCTAAATTGTAACGTATTGAACTGCTAAATTTGCTTTGCATTTAACACTACTTGAGAAATAATATTTCTTTTACAAATGTAAGGCAAAAATATGTTCTTGAAATGTTAAATAGGGTACAAATATTTTCTCTTTTTGAGTGAGATACTCCCCAAAGTGACAGCTGTAAATTAATAAATGTTCTAAGTTTCAATATTTTTTTCCTCGCAGTTATAAGTAATTTCTTCCCGCAGGAGAGGTGCAAGAGGGTTTTAATATCTCTTGAACTCATTATTTTTTCTGAAGTTTGACCTAAAGCACATGAGCAAATTAAAACCACACACATTTCAGTGAATGCCGTTTTTTTTTCAAAGTTTAATTTTATCAGAATGTACTCCTATAAAAATTAGAAAATAAACTCTACTCTCTGCTCTCTTCACTGTCTCATTTCCACTCCACTACTCTCTTTTCTCTCTCCCTATCACAATCAATATTAATTGACCAACACTCCTCTCAGGAACCGAATACCCTCTTGTAATGGTCTTTTAGTGCTTTCCCCAAGAATATTATTTACAACCAATGTTAATCAAGCTTTAGCCTGATTTTCAAGTCAGTGTCTTAAGGATACTGGTGTCTTTGAAACATTCTTAGACTACTACCAAAAAGGTAACTAAGATAAAAGTACAATTTTTGAAATGGAAACAAAAATAGTGGAAAAACTCGGTTAAAGACATCCTGAAGAATGGAATACATAGTCACTCAGGAAAGAATGTTGGAAGGAGATAACTAAGTTAGGTTAAGAGCCAATTAATAACCTTAGGGAAATATAACCATAACTGTTGAATTTGTTTTTGTTGTGAGATAGAAATCATTTGAATCACTTACCAGACAAAAATCTACAATTACATAGTATGTACCCCTCAATCAATAGTAAATACAAGTCAGAGTTAAATTTCACTGGACAATTAGATCATCTTTGAGTGGGCCTGTTAGGTAATATTTTAGAACTACATAGAATAGATACCCTCCTTTTTCCTTAGTTTATTGCTTTGTATACTTTTTTTAAACATTGCTGTCCCTTCCTTTAATGAGAAATAGTCTACTCTTATGAACAATCAAGCTCTATTAATATAACTAGCAATAGCCTCTTCTAGGTATATATTTTGTCTTTTTTAGAAATGAAAATAAATAAAACTAGATTAAATATATTTTCTTAAAAAGTAAACATTGGCAGTATAGCAAATTGGCATCATCTACCCAAAATTATCAGGATAATACTTATTTAGAGTTTTTTAAAATGATTATGATTTTATAGTTTTTTTGTTTTTGTTTTTGTTTTTTTTAGAGGTTTTTGCTATAGGGCACGTGCGCTCACTGGAAAGACAGAGGCAGAAAGCGAGAAATCACTCCCTAGGAGGGATGGCCACGCCGCAATTCCTTCTCCTCCATTCTCCTCTCAGGATCTTGGGCATGCACACACACGTACCCAGTGTGAGTTTAAGTCACCGGGTCCAGGACTCAAACCGCAGTCAACTACATGAGAGTCCAGCGAAATAGCTGTTACGTTAACTGTTGGTCCCTATAGTGTTTTTTTTTTTTTTAAATAAAGGTCTGTCTTTATAGCATTTAGTTACACAAATTCAAAAACCTATTCTGCATGAATGAATTTCATGTAAAGAAATTCACATGCTAAAAAATATTCTGAATAAAATATGCTCTAGTTATTTGTTCATTAAAAAAGATCATCCAAGAGCCAACAGGTGGCATGGGATTGGAGCACTGAACTCCCACATGACCGACTACACTTCGAATTCCAGATCTAGTGATTTCTTTTCTCACTCCCCCCCCTCTCTCTCTATCTCTGTACACATACCTATAGCAAACTTAAAAAATAATAATAAAAAAATCAATCAATCGATTAAAAAATCATCCAGGCCTACCATGATAGGGCAGCTGTAATACAATGTTTTCCAATGCTGAGCCATGTGGGAAGGTCCTGGGTTCCTATCCCCAGGTCCCTCTCTGTGATGATTAGTTTTGGGTGCCAACTTGACTACACTAAGGATTATTTAGAAACCTGAATAAGCATCACTTTGTGTTCATGGAAGTGTTTCTGGAAGAGATGAACGTGGAAGTCTGAGTAGGTTAGATGTGGAAGACCTGCCCTCAACGTGGGCATCAACAACCACACAGTCAACAAAAGTGCCTAGAGAAAATAAGTGCAGAAGATACATGGGTCTCTTTTGAGGAGGAACAAGATAGACTTCTCCATTTTCTCCAATATCAGATCTCAAAACTTGTCTGCCTTCAGACTCCAGGATTTACAACAGTGGTCTTCCAGTGTCTCAGACTTTCAGCCTCAAATTGATTTACACCATCAGCTCCCCGGCTTCTAAGCCCTCAGGATTTAGACCGAACCAGACTACCACAACCCCAGTATCCGCACCTTTGAGATAAGCTGTATGGAGGCTTTTCAGCTGCTATCGCCACTGATTATGTATGAGCCTATTTCCTCAATAAATCCCCTTTTATAAGTCTATACATATCTTGTTGGTTCTACCTCCCCAGAAGACATGGACTAACAACAAACCCCGTAATGTCCAACGCATCCGTACTCACGATTCTGTCTTACTACGGCTGGTGATGGATGGAAGCATGAAAACCTTGTTGGGGTTTCTCCCTCTCTCTTTCTCTCTCTCTCTCTCCCTCTCTCTCTCTCTCTCTCTCTCTCTCTCTCTGTCTCCCTCTCCCACAGAATAAAGGAACTTAGAAAAAAAAAATCAGGGCCAGCAGTTGATGTGGTGGTTAAAGGCACTGAACTCCCATGTGGCCGACTGCAATTTGAGTCTCAGAACTGGTGGCTTGCTTTCTCTCTTTTCTTCTCTCTCTTTCTCTATCTCTCTCCAGTAAGCGTATGTGTCCTATAGCAAAATACAAATAATGATAATGATCATAAATTTAATTAAATAAATAATTTGTTTTTTAAAAAGATTTTACCATTATTACGGTTATTTCTTCAGACAAAAAATATATTTACTGAACATTTCATCTCTGTAGAAGAGT
Source organism: Tupaia belangeri chinensis (assembly GCF_000334495.1). Classification (NCBI taxonomy): domain Eukaryota; kingdom Metazoa; phylum Chordata; class Mammalia; order Scandentia; family Tupaiidae; genus Tupaia; species Tupaia belangeri. The sequence continues at coordinate 785,956 of NW_006209847.1, read as the reverse complement.
AGTGGAGACATAAAAGCATAAACAAATTCTCTTCACACCAGGAGGATTACTATATAGATGATACATGGTAATGTTTAATTATGACATTCAGCCTTGTAGCCTAGTGGTTAAGAGAGCTAGATCCTATGGCTTACCACAGTTTGAATTCCAGCCCAGCAGCTTAAAAAACATGCTGGGCTTGTGTGTATGTGCCTCCCATCTGGATAGGATGGAGAAATGGAGGAGAAGATACTGCAGCATGACCATGTCCCATTGGGGAGTGCTTTCTCCCTCTGTTTGTGCCCATTGGCAACTAGAAGAAAGAAAGAAAAAGGCATAAATAAAGGGAAAAAAAAAAGAAAAAAAGAATTATGATATATCAAAGACTGTAAGTATAGTAGTATTCTAGGGAGCTGGCTACAGAGATTATACAAGGGTTATAGAAAAGAGAAATCTTTTACAACTAACAGGAGCAGGTATAATGTGGGGCGTGAATGTAACCTGTGAGATTTAACAGATTGAGATGAAGTAGCAGGTAGACAGCGTATCAGGAAGATGAGTCACAAAGCATGGAAAACCAATGGAAATTTCCTATGAATTTGAGATATTTAATTTGAGGATATGGTACATGTACAAATAAAACTCCAGCTGCACTTATGTATGGGCCCAAATTAAGAGGAGAATGGAGGAGAAGGGATTGAGGTATGGCCATCTTCCCAGGGGGTTGATTTCTCTCTCTCTCTCTCTCTCTCTCTCTCTCTCTCTTGCTCTCTCTCCAGTGAGTGCACACACTCTATACAAAAAAAAAAAGAAAAAAAGAAAAAAACATGTTCTCAGTCATATAGAACACCATGCTAATATGGTTAGTTACCGAAGGGGAACAATATAGACATTGCATTAATTGTCTACGAAGTGTAAATGAATATTTTTCTTTTTTTCTGTCAGAGGGCTTCTCTTTTACTGGAGTAAGAGAGAGGAAGTGGGGGTAAAAAAGCATTCCCCAGGGTGTGGGGAATGATGTGGTCACCCTGCACTCTCTTCTCCATTTCTCCATCTGGTTGGGATTTTGGACAAGGAAGCACATGTGTCCAGCTTTTCTTCAAGCTGTCTGTGCTAGAATTCGCACCACAAAGTCAGCCACGTGGCATCTGGTTCCCTTAACCACAATGCTGCAGGGTTGGCCCTCTCAATCGCTTTATTTTTTATTCTACTTTTTAAGTGTTTGCTGTTAGTAACCATATAAGAATCTCATAAAAGATAGATTTTGTTTAAACTATTGTAAAATATAACCTACCAATGTGTCCTAAAATTCTGCTAAGAACACTGGGACTTCTAAAGGATCAAGTCTGAGAATCAATGTAAGAGACACCTGGGAATCACTGACAATTTTTCTACCAAAGAGCATGACATAGCCAAATAGTTCTTAAGGACAATCACTTGATCACAACAGAATAAACTGGAATGAAGAGAGAAGAAACTGGATGAAACAAAAAAGTCTTAGAAAAAGAATAATAAAAAAGATGTTCTATCCAACTGGAGAAAGATCTTGACATAGGACAAAAATAAGAATATAAAGTTTATATTAAATTGCAGTTGCATTCCATTATGAATTATTCACTTATTCTGAATCAAAGAAGCTACAAGTTATAACATAACTCTTTGTATATTATTTTGCTAAAGTGAGCACTATTTTCTTTCCATTATGGATTGACTTACTTCATAATCTACTACTATGTACCCAGAAGCAACATTATGTAAATTATTAATAATCAACATATTAAAATAGAACTCTGATGAAGAGGCAAATATGCAAATTAAAAATGAACACACCATAGGAGATACCCCTCCCTGTTTAATAAATTTGCAGATGAAAATAGTAAAGTGTTATTATAGAGTAACATCTCATTTTGCCATATGGCAAATCATAAACCTAATATAACATATATTTTAGACTCATGAAATACTTATAAGCAATAATGAGTGATCAGTGGATACACAAAAATATATTTCTTTAATTTTACTCACATTTAAATAAGAAGCAAGCTATGCTAAGAGGAAATACATAAGTAAAATAACATATGCTACATGTTGTTTGGCAGGATTATTAAAATACTTCCCAATTCACTTTGTCTATGGGAAAACGTATTGATCTGGAAGTTAATATGAGAGATAGTGTTTTAATAGTTTATGCCAGTTCTAATGGTATATATTGCAATTTTGGATAATTAAAAATCTAATCTGTGCACTTCAGGCATGCTGGGAAAAACCATGCTGTACGCTATAAAGATGTACAATGATTAAATGGAAATAAAATAAGTATAATAGATAAAAAGCTAACCTAAAAGTACTCAGATACAAGACATGCTCTTATATAATAATATTACATAGAAATATTTCTTAACTTATCACCCCCCAAAAAAAAGAAATATTTCTTAACTTATGACAGTGGATTTCAATTAGAGTAAATCCCCCTGTCCCTGAGCCAAGGGACATTTGCAACATCTGGGACAGTTAGATCTTCATACTGTTATTGGTTGGGGTGGGCACTATTAGGAATGGTGGGTAGAAGCCAGTGATGCTACTAAAAATTTGTAAATGCAAAGAATAACACCCCCACACAAAACAAAGAATTATTCTGCACAAAATATGAATAGTGCCAAAGGAGAAAGCTTTACTTATAATATTTATTTAAAATGTAAGCTGAGGGACCAGCAGGCAGTGTAATAACTATGTCACTAGACTCCTATGTTGTCAACCGCAGTTTGAGTCTCAGATCCAGTGGCTTAAAACTCACTCCAGGTGTGTGTGAATGTGTGACCATAATCTCAAGAGAAGAATGAAAGAGAAGGAATTGTGATGTGGTCATCCCCCCCGGGGGGTGATTTCTCGCTTTCTGTCTCTCTGTCTCTGGTGACTGCACATTCCCTATAGCAAAATTCTCTCTAAAAAAATAAATAAGTAAAATGTAAGCTGAAAAAAATTATTTAATTTAATGCAATTATGTGGTTATGTTTGGATGAGTGGCAAACAGAATGTAAAGATTAAATAACATTCCTTATACATAAGAATTTGCCTTAATTCATTTGACAGTCTTCTTTTAGTATACACAGAATCTGTTGACTGATAATGTTCATTCTGTTATGCAAAGGCTAGGAACCAGTGAAAACACTCTCCTACTCATCCTCTGCATATGGATATACTTTCTTCAGTGTTATTATTTTAAATTGAGAATTTCTCTATATTTACTAACTAGGGTAATTTCGTTAACCAGTCCTTAGCACAAAAATAAAATTAGTATCAAAGGACAAAGGAAAATAGAGCTAGAACAGGGAGGCCTCTGCAGTATAATATGGTAAGGCTCAATATTCCATAGTTTAGAGTCACACAAGGAGTTTTAAAGCTGATAAAAAACACGGAAACTTTTAGAATGTTCTTAGTGCTTCTAAATCCATCCTTAATTTTGTTTTTAAAGGAAATCTCAGATCGAGCATCCAGTATCATCTCTATTTATTCTGCTTATATTTCATACTTTCCTCTCACACATTTTCTTTGTGGAAAGTTCTAAATGTTTGAATCCATTCTCTATTACTTAATAACTGATACAAGAGGAGTTTATGATTTATGATTTAGCTCATGCTTTCAGAGGTCTACGGTCAAGGCGCTGCAGCTGCTGAGGCTCTTGCTGGGAGACAGCAAGCAGATGACATCACATGGCAAAAAAGACCAAGAAGGCATCCATGTCTGCATGCTTGTGTCCCTATTTCTATAAAGCTAACAGGAGTGAACCATGAGGGTCTCACTCTGATGAATTTGTCTAGGCCTAACTATCTCCTAAAGAGTCCACATTCTTAATATCTTCATAATGGCTCACCAAATTTCAACCCACATATTTTGGGGGTACCTATTCAGACCATAGCAGAAAGTATAGAAGAAATTTAGTTTGCTGTCCCGGGCAAATGATAAGCAAAAATCCAATGATAAGTAATAACTGTCAATAAAATGGGTACATTGGGTACATCTATAACTGACAAGGATTTGGTACATTATTCTGGCATTAGTGTTGATTGTGCAAAATATTGCCTTTATTGTTAGAATTTTCAAGAAGTGTTTAAAAATCTGTGTAAAAATGTTTTTTGATGATGATAAAAAATGATGACATCAGGTAATAGAACAGAATCAATTTAAAATAATACATATTCAGGGGCAGCAGATGGTGTGGCACTGGACTTCCATGTGGCCCACCATGGTTCAACTCTGAACCTAGCGGCTTGCTTTCTCACTTTCTCTCTCACTTGCTCTGTCCCTCTCTGATCGAATTAAAATAAATAAATAAATAAATAAAGTTAATTAAAATAATTCTTTAAAAAACTCATACATATTCTTCTACTGCTCTCTAGAATAAAGTAGAAAGTAATAAACTCAACTCGATACAATCAGGAAAACATGTAGGAACTGTAAATAATGAGAATGGAGGACTAGTAATAAAGATCTATGAGATAAGAATCCAAAACTTAACAATGATTAAATGGGACCAAGAATGTTCTTTCCAGTTTTGGACACTACACTTAACTTAGAAGGACTGTGGGGAAGAATTTACAGTACACAGATAAAAACATTAGTATGACTGAAATGGAAAAGAAAAGATTGCAATACAATATGACAATAATGTGGGTAGATTCCTATTTTCACACAACGCTGAGGGGAATGTGAATTGGTGCAGCCATCTGAGAAAGTTACCTGACGGCACCAATCAAAACTTTTAAAGTAAATATTAAATATTGTTCACTGAGTTCTAATAGTGACCATTCTGGGGATAAATGTGGGAGTAGGAGTACTATACATAGTTAATTAATAAAAATCAATGAAAAGCAAAAGAATTATATATATACACACAGAAGTTGTAATTTAGCTGCATATTTATAAATGCATTGCTCAAAGAAACCTTTGGAGAAAGTGACTTTTTAATATTTCACAGTGTATAAACCTGAGAAATATTTTCCGCCTCATTATAATATAGTCAGTTAGAAAAATCATAGTGAAATAACATCATTGTCCCAAGTATATTAGCCATGTCCTTTATGAGAAATATAAGAGCTTCTTTTGCTGTTATTCATGTCAAGATAAATCAGAAAAATGATAAAAATATATAAATTATGACTGCTATTACTCAAATAAGTATCCAATTGAAAATACTTCCCTGGGTAAAATGAAGAATTTCTAATACTTCCAGAAATTGGTCCAATTTATTTTTCTGAAAAGAAAAGAATGAAATTGCTGCTCATGGGAAGGCAGCAGTAGTACAGTAACCTATGTCTATAGACTCGGTGATGACAAATCATTAAATATGCTGATGTACAAGGTATTGTATGATAATAAAAATCCCTATCTCTATTGAGTTTACAATTCTAGTAAGAAAATAGAAGTAGGGGCCAGCAAATGGTGTAGGGGTTACATCACTGGACTCTCACATGGCCAACCACGTTTTGAGTCCCGGAACAAGTGACTTGAAAATGATGCTGGGCCTGTGTCTGTTAATGCCCAGGATCCTTAGAGGGGAGAGGAGGTGAAGTGATTGAGCATGATTATCTCCCCTGGGGGGTGATTTTTCACTTTTCCTCTCACCATCTCTGTCTCTCTCTCTGATGAACTCATGTGTTCTAAGGCAAAAAACACTTTAAAAATAAATAAAAATCAAATAATTAGAACACTGTGTACTACATATGATTATTTCAGATGATGATAAGGACTATGAGGATTAAAAATAAAGGAAAAGAGGGAGTACAATTTTAAGTAAGATGGTCATGAAGGAACTTTGAAACATTGACATTTCAGCAAAGACCTGAATGAGTTTGTAATAGACTAAAAAATGTCTTCTATTCCTGAAAATACTTACGTTCTAATCCTTGAAAATGTGTATGCAACCTATATGAGAAAAGAAATCAAAGAAGAAAAGAGAGGGGAGAAAAGGAAGAAGAAAGAGAAGGAAAGAAGGAAAGATGGAGAGAGAAGTAGAAAGAGAGGACAGAAGAAAAGAGGAAGGAAGATTGGGTTAAGGTGCTGCAGCAAAACACAACACTCAAGGTTTGGTTACATGAGGACATCCTGAGTTCATATAGATTTTCTTGAATACTCGGGGCATGCCTGTGCCAGTGGTCAGGGGCTGGTTGAAGCAGGGTAGATTATAGTATTAAGTTAGAAGGTGCTGAAGACTGAAATAGCATTGAAGGTGCTATTTCTCTCTCTCTCAATCTTACTGATGGAAGAAATAGATAAATAAACTTAAAAGAAAGAAGGAGAGATTAATAGTCACAACTATGAAAAGAATCCAGAAAAGAAGCCAAGAAAAAGGACATGGTAATGGAAAGAGGAAAATCAGGCAAGTGTAGTATCAAAGGAGTCAATGAGGAAAGCGTTTTAAGGAGGACCATGTGGGCAACTGTGTCAGAGCTACGGACAGGTTACAATGAGTAGGCTGGCTGGACTCCTTTATCAGAAGATCAAGGGTAAACTTTTTATGAATAGTTTCAGTGGAAGGAAAGGACTAGATATCTGACTGCACTGTGTTCAAGAGAAAATGGAAGGAAAAAAATAGATCACACATAGAGTCAATAAATCTGAATAATTTCATTAAAAGTACATAAAATTCCTCTTTTAGTTACTAACTTTAATCTAACGTAAAATGGGACCAAGTGTAACCACATGTAGTATGCACAAATGAAATTGTTGTACAGATATTTGTTCATCATGTCTTCAAATAAAATCGAACCAAATGATGCAAATCCATTAAGTAGTTAGCACAACGTTACCTTCATTTCCCATATAATCACTCTAAGATGTAGTGAGCTGGGTTAGGTATATGGAAATTGTTCTTAGTGATGCCATAGTATAGATTCCTTATTCTGTCCTCACAGGAATATGTATGGATTTTAGATGATAACTGTGCATATTCTAAACAACCTGCATTTATCAGTTTGTCCTGGTGATTTCCCCTCTGTCTTCTTTACTTCAAATTAATAATAAATATTTAGTTGAAAGATAGGAAATTATAAACTTAATGGGAAGAGAAATCACATTTATCCTACCGTCACACTCCCATATGTGCATAAAAATATCTGTGATGCAATATGTGTTCATTAAATACCTACTGAATAAGCAAAAAGAAAGATCAGCAAAACAATCTATACTCGCCTTTGCACTTTCCTTAATAACTTCAATGACCTTGAATATCCAGTCCTCAGATTTCCCTCATTTAAAGTGGACAGAATTCTAAGCACTTTACAAGATGACTGTGAATGTAAGGAGACAATAATGAGAAAGCATTTACCATTGGAAAAGTATTTAAATACATCATCCTCCTAAGATCCCGAGAGGAGAATGGAGGAGAAGGGATTGTGGCATGGCCTTCTCCCCTGGAGGGTGATTTCTCGCTTTCTGTCTCTCTGTCTTTCTGGCAAGCGCATGCACCCCATAGCAAAAACCTCTCAAAATAAAAAGAACAGAAGAATGTCTAAAATCCCCTCTGAGACACTCATATCATATTCAAGGCTATTATGATTTTGTTTCCTTCAAACTTCTCATGATTTCTTCTTCAAAAATGTATTGAAGACTTCAGTAGTATTTATGCCCCTGTACCCCTATCGGAACACCAACCATATTGATTTTGCCTTTGTGGGTCCATTTCATTAGGACCTTAAAAAAGTTTCAAGCAAATTCCTTTGTCTAGAACATTATCCTGTACTTGAGGTCCCACAGACATTAGACATTTAACATGCTCCTGGGATAAAGTGCACATTTCTCTTGCCCTCCTACATTGTACCACTCTACCTTTACTTTCGGCTTTCTCCGATTGGTTACTCGTATTTTCTCACTGCATTCATCACATAGCAATTTTTGTATTGCCACCGTACCTACTAAACTCTAAAGTGATTTGAAGTGATACTACATATAATGTCCAGCACAATTTAGCTCTTAGTAAACACTTAATAAATGTTATTGAATAAACAAATACATGAATAAATGGATTTTTCCCCACGGCATACTTGTATAGTTGACAAAGACATTGCTATTGACATTTTGGAAATGATTCACGAAAGGTGCAGACTCCGAGGACGGTAACGGTGAAATTCGTACTACAGAATCCCTGACCAGTCCTCCTCACTGAACCAGATGGAACAATGATGACCTCTGCAAGTATAAACACACATGTCTAGGAGGCTGAATTACTCAGAGTCTCTGCTTTCCATATGCTTAATAGAAATTGTCTCGTTGGAGCAAAAAATTTAAACCAAGTCTATGCATTATAGTTATTACTGACTTTTAAGATTCGGTAATACTATATCCCAAGGGTGACACCTATTCTGAAACTGCCTTATTATTACTTTACTTATGACGAGAAGTTAGCAATGAAGAACAAGTTGCTGTGCACAATGTCTCATTCCTTGATAGTTGAGGATATTAATTCATGAGCTGCAGGCAAGTACATTGATCTTTCTAGCCATCCAGAAATAAAATGTCATGTAGAGCAACTATTTCTTCATTGCTATTCCAGCATAGTTTTCCTCCTCCCTGGAGATTTTATTTTTTCCTCACATTAAGGATAAAAATGCACCCACTCTTTTCTGAGAAAAAAGTGGTAAATACCTGTAGGTTTGGAGGTTATCAGTCTCATTATTGCCCTATTGGATGAGTACCACAGTATGCCTCCAGTAATAAAAATATACTATGTTACCAGCTCCTAGGAAGCAAGGCTCTTGTCATCTCCTGCATTAAACTAATGTCTCCTCAGATTGACCCCAAAGAGACAAAGTCTAGCCTGGATATTTACAGTCATGCATGTGGTGGAAAAATATATATGAAAGAGCAAAACTGAGCAAGACTTCTTTACATATCTTTTTGAGGAAAATTATTTGATAATAAACCAATGAATTATGCCACCTGAATTTCTAGCCCAAAGTATATTCATTTCCACAGACAGCCTTAGTATCCTTGAATATAGTATGATAAATACATGTTCACACCCCCCACACACATATAAAAATATGTGTTCACACCCCCACACACACATATAAGGATATTTATTTTGACTACCAATATTCCAGAAACTGCCATATATAAAATGTTGTATTTAAGAAAAGCAAAGAAAAGAAAAATGAGCTAGAGTGATGATACCAATCACTAAGAAAAACTCCAAATAAGTGGAGGGTAATGAAAAATATAAGTTAATGTATAAAAACAAAATAAATATGGGTATAAATAAATATGTACATATACAATATGTACATATATTGGCTATATATACCCATGATGCTTACATATTTGTTTCTGTTATAAAACAAAAGCTTATAAACAAAGTCTTCAAATCTCAGAACTGTGTAAATATTGTACTGAGCTTGAGGAATTAGCAAGTATTATCAAATCTCACATTAATTGCACATTTTAAAATTCAAGTACTTGTTTTTGCTTTTTTATTGTTTTAAATTTCTTTTTAATTTACATTTAATCACTGTACATCTTTACAGTGTACAGTATGTTTTTCCCAATATGAATATGGTATATATTGGAAAAAACAAAGATATTACCGTATACATGACCACCAACAGATAACTTTTCATTTTGGTGTTAAATGCTTTGTTTTTTTCCCTGACTCCCTCCCTCCCACTCCCTATTATCCACTCTTTATTACCCACCCTCTCCTATACTGTCTCTAGTAACTACAATTGGTCACCCTGCTACTATTTCAATCTTTCCATTTCTGCTATAGAATGCAGACATTCAGTATATATTGAGTGACACATACAGTGCCTGTCCTTTGTAGTCTGGTTTACTTCACTTAGCATTAAATCTCCCATGTCCATCCACTTCAAATCAAATGTCAGGGTCTCATTGCCTTTTATGACTAAATAGAATTCCGTAACGTACATGAGCCACATTTTTTTCAATCCGTTCATCTGCTCTTGGATATTTGGGTATTGCAGCATTATTCACAATTACTAGGACATGGAGTCAACCCAAAAAACATGGACACTGAAGTCCCCAAAATCTAGGATTGACCATCCTTGTGTTTCACCCCTTGGAGCAATTATGTGTCTTTCTTAAAGGTAAGTTTTTTGTTTTTTGTTTTTCCCTAGAAAGAATTAATTTTTAATTTTTTAAATGAAGAAGAAAACAAACACAAAACGTATTTGGACAGCTCAGAGTCTATAAATATCTAGAAAACAGAAATATTTAACACAAATAGGTGCAGGCACTGGATTCAAAGTTTCACAAATGATTATTATTGAGCCATTTAAAAAAAAATAAATGAGGTTCTGGCTTATACAAATCATCTGTTAAAAGACTGATGAGAGCCAGGACCAGCCTGGAGTCCGATGGTTAAAGCAAATGGGTCTCATATGGCCATCTGTGAGGTTCAAGTCCCAGAACAATAGTTTTAAAAGCACACACCAGGTGCATGTGCATGCATGCCCAAAATCCTGAAAGGAGAGAGAAATAAGAAGCGATTGCAGAATGACTATTCTCCTTAGGGGGTTGGTGTGCTTTCTCACTTTCTCTCTGCCTCTCTGTCTCTCTCTCTCTTTCCTTTTCTCTTTGGCAAGGTGCCTATCTTCTGGCATTTGTTTTAAAGTGAATAATGTGGATAAGTTGCAAAATGTTTTATTCGTTCTTTTAACAAGCTTTCACTGAGCAAATCTACTGTGTCAGGTGACATTCTAGAGATATGGGATTAAAATCTGAGCTAACTATTGGCCTGTAACCTTAAAAGTGATTGAAATAGTAAATTTTATGCTAAGCATGTTTTGCCACAATTAAAAAAAGAAAACATTGAGTTAAATCAATAATTTACATAAAGGGTAAGGAAGAGATTAAATGATGATGAAAATGTTAACATTTGAAAAAAAATAAACAAACCTAAGAAAAAAGAACAAATAAAGTAGATTGTGATAAATGGTATGAATGAAAAAGAAAAGGAGTAATAAAAGAATGAAACTTTGGAAGAAGAGTAATGCTACATTGAATAAAGTGACTGGCTCTTTTTGAAATGGTGCAGTTAAAGAGAACCCTAAAAGTTGAGAAGGAGATATCCTCTACAAAAGAGAAGATCTTTCAGGACAGAAGTGATAGCATATGAAAAAGTCATAATATATAGCCAGTTCTTGGCATGTTTGAGGAAAATAAAATAAAAAAACAAAAAACAAACAAACAAAAAAAAAACAGTATTTTAAAAATAGTGAACGTGGGTCCAAGGAGGTAGCATGGAGGTTATGGCACTGGATACCACATGGCTAACTCTGCAATTTAAGTCCCAGACCTGGTGGTCTGAAAATCATTCTGGGCACATGTATGTGCATGCCCAAGATCCAAAGAAGAGAATAGAGGGAATGGAGAAGAAGGAATTGCAATGTGGCCATCTCCCCAGAGGGTGATTTCTAACTTTCTCTGCCTCTCTCTCACTACCTACATATCTTATGAGCACACTCACCCTGTAGCAATTTTTTTTTTAAGGAGTTACATTGGGTTCCCAATGTACCAGGAGCTGCTCGCATGGAGCTCATAGATAATACTTTAGATATTATAGACTCTTAGATAATACTTACCTAATACACAAATAGAAATCTATGATAGCGTATCTATAACTAGAGTGAGAAATAGTTGGTGTTATAATCAGTGACTGAGTAGACATGCCTAGTTTGATGGTCAGGGAAGCCCTTTCCAAGAAGGTAATTTTTAAAATTTCTTTATTACTTCCATGAGCAAGAGAGACACAGTGACACAAATAGAGAGATGACACCCCCAACAGGGTCTTTTCTTTTTTGTTTTAATGATTGCACCAGAGAGAAAGAAGATGCACTGTCAACAGGGTCTCAGATATCATGATTTCCTTTCCCTAAGTTTTCAGTTTCTCAGTATCCTGGGCTCATGTGCACACACCCAATAAGCTGTCAGGACAGCCAGGGAATCTGAACCCACAGTCAACCATATATATAGCTTCCAGCCTCATAGAGCCCTTACATCATCACTGTACCCCCATGGCTGAGCCCCAATGTTCCTGATGCCATGATCCACCCCCAGTCTTCAACAAGCCCCAGATCATGGGCATGGGAAGGTCCAGCACAATCGGGGTGGTTTCTGGATATGAACCCAGTACTTTCCCTCATGGGTCAATCTTGCACAGCATTGTGTTTCACCCCGTGACACAATCCAGTCCCTCTGAGAAGGCAATAAATAACCTATAATCCGAATGACAAGAATTGAGTATATTCCAATGAATTGAATGATAATAACACTAGTACATTATGGGATTCTGGCTGGACAAATAAAAATCAACCAGAAAGAGGCTAAAAATAATGAGAATTTGGTGGTTTCAATGAATTAAAGATTTTGACATTATGACAATAGGTTACTGGAATAAATGAGTTGAAAAGATGGAACACTGTGGCAGAAGAGAAGAGTTTTTTTTTTTTCAATTTATTTATTTGCATTCATTCACTGTACATCATTACAACATAAAAAATGAGATTTTCCATCCAGAGTATACTGTATATTGTCTCAATCAAGCACATCAACAAACATGTTATTGTCAGCAAATGATCTTCCATTTCTTGTTTTCTGTATGTTTTGTTTTTTTCCCCCCATCCTTGATTCCCTATCTCTTACCCTCTGCCACCTCCCGCTCTCCTCCCACACTGTCTCTGGTATCTATGTTTGCTTTCTATACTGTTTTCCCCCCACATTTTATTGAATCACCAAAGACCCTAATGAATCCAAATACCTTCATAGCAAACAGAGGTGACACACACATTTCCATGAGCACAAGTCTAACTTTACGCATCCTATAAAGTAGCACCTAGCTGGGGCTACATATCCTACTGCAGTCATTGAGAAGGGTTTTTAATAGTGGAGATTCTGCTGTTTCTGGTTACTAAATCCAATATTTCATTACATAAGTAAATAAGTGATCCCAATTATATGACTTTACAATAGAAAAAGTGAAGGGGCTGGACGTTAACATATCCATCCGAACACTGAAGTCACAAGAACTGGTAGCAAAAGAGCCAGCATTATGAACAAGGGAGGAGGACCAGGAGGTAAGTACTTCACAGCAGTGAGTTGGAATTTTGACTGTGTGCAGCATGGTATTCATATTGGGTTACATTTATCATATTCATGGAGTTTGAGCCCATTTATTAAAAGCTAGTAGCAAACATCTGGAAATATTTATGATTACACTAAGAAACTAATTAGAAATTGTAAGTAAATGTGTGATAACTAATAATCCAATATGTAATTATTTAATTGCTATTTAATATTTATGTCAGTGTAATAGTTGCATTGAATAAGAAAATCCTTCAGAGCACTTTTCCTTTTTTCTAAATTGTGGGGAAAGCTTATTTGATAAGGATTAGCTAAACTGATAAATGAAAACTGTTTTCATTAAACAAATCCCAGGAGATCTTTTCTGTGACCTCAAACTTTTTCTCTCTTAGTTTACAAGAATTATGTGTCCTTTAGTGGAGAAATTACCTTGAAACCTCCTTTAAAAAGATGAATGAATGATAGCTACTAGGTTATGATTTATTAATCATGGCTTTATCCAATGATGTTTTACCCTAGTGTGAAGGAAGATAATCTATTCTTTTGGAATCAAACCTACTAAATGGCAGAAATTTAACCTGTTTCAAACATGATTCACCATGAAATTTCTCTCACTTCAAAGAAGACGGAGTTGAAGAGTGTATTGCTACATTTCCTTTGCCCAAAAGGGTATTAAAAGAAGCTTTTCTTCTTTTCTACATCAAATATTAAGCACTAAGTTATTGGAATTCCATAGGAATATACAGGTAATTGCTTATCTCTCCTAGAGAAGTAATAGAAAAATGAATTCAAAATTAAACTTGAATTCAAGTATTGATTCCTTTACTTACTGTATTAATTTCAGTTGTTAGTCACTATATCTTAATTTCTTTTTTCTTCTAATAGAAATAAAAGTATTCCATCATTTATTCATAAGAAAACTAAAGTGAATTAAAATTAAGTATTGTATATAAAGAACCAAGTATATCATAAAAGCTTGGTAAATTGTAGCTATTATTATTATTATTATTATTTTGGTAATAACAAAACTTCCTTGTGGAGTGGTTATTGTAAACAAATTCTTGTAGTTATTATTCCTTACTACAAGATCCTAGAAGGAATTTATCCCAAGAGTTTATCATCTGATTTAAGGATAGAACTCATCTCTATATTACGTTGTATCAAGAGTGCCCCATAAAGTCCACTTTTATTTATAAAAAGTCTCATATCATTGAAATAATATGGAGTTGCTCTACTTTATCAAAATCCCAAATCAGAACCTTTCCTAAACTGGCTGAAACTGACAAACTGAACTGAAACTGGGATTTCTATTATATCTGTAGTTCTTTGTACAAAAAGAGATTGTTGACCAGTGCCCTAATTCTATTCTTTGACATCTCCTTTTCAGCTGCTAGGTGGTAAATAAAAACAAGGTTTCCTTTAATATGTCTGAAATAAAGTGGTATTTTGACAAGAATTGTTGTTTTATTTATTCATTTAATATTTACTTAGTAGCATGTGGTAATAAACATAAAATTTCCACATTTTAGCTAAACAATTTTATTGTTTATTGTATTGTGTTCAGATAAAAAAAATTTTAAAGAATTATTTATTTAACTTTATTTATTATTATTATTGTTATTTAATTTGACCAGAAAAAGAGAGAGAGAAAGTGAGAAAGCAAGCTGCCACCTCTGGGACTTGAACCGTGGTTGGACATATGGAGTCCAGAACCTCAACCATCATACTACCTGCCAGTCCAAAGATCAAATTAAAAAAAAAAAATCATTCTATTTTTAAAATAAAAAAATATACTTACGGTTATACTGCCTCCTAAAAACAATAAAAATTACATAATAAGTAAGAAATGTTTACAGTTAGCTTTGTATGCAAAATACAATTTTAGGCTAATCCCCATAGAAATCACCCTTTGAAATTTTATAAACAAGACATCTTTTTACTTTTACTTTTTCAAAACATTATTGTTATAATGTAGTTTTCGCCTAAGACATTATAAGATTTCCCTTTACATATGATGAAAAATAAATAAGTTATAAAGTGAATTTGGAGTGGCCTAACTGTCCTAGCTAACAAGACTTGCTTAAAGACAGAATGAACATAATAGCATTATTGTATATAAGTAAAGATGACATGAATAAAGGAAAAGATTGGTCAATTCATTATGCACAGAATCAAAACCAGTCAGAGTCAGTGTTGGTTGTACTCATCTAATCTCTAACCTGAAAAGAGAGAACCTTAACTCTACTCTAAACCCATTGGTAGGTAATTGCTTGTCTTCCAGCATGATGGTGGTATGGATTCACGATTACAGACAACCTTTTCATTCTGACCTGTGAGTCAGTGTATATCTTGTAACGAAGTTACAATAACCTCTTCTGATTCACGTAAGTATTCCAGTTCCCATGACAGTAATATTTCTGGATAGGTGTCTCTATATGTGTATATGTGTATACGTGTGTGTGTGGGTGTGTATGAAATACTAGTCTTTGAGTTTTCTTGGGGCTATTTGGTAAATATCTCCTGCCATGGCCACACCCTGTTGTCCAATGAAGATTTCTTTTCGTGTTTAATTATGTTTAAGTCAGTGTTACTAAAATGGCTAAACTATAAAAATCTATGTAAAACTCATGCTAATAAAATACTGTAGCCTGTTCTTATTAACGTGAACACTAAAAACCTTCTTTAACTTTTCATTAAAATTCTAGGAAGACTATTATGAGATTAGAATTCTTCTTTTTACTATCACCAGTTGACAAAATGCACTAATATTTTGTCAGAGGCTACTACATGTAGAATAATTACTTCTAAATGATAGAATTATTATGCAGATAGTAGATCTTAATTTCCAATGAAATTAAATTAATGGTGAACATAGAATAAGAAATGGATTCTGACACAGTAACATACATTAAACCAAAGGATATCCAGTATTTGGTATGTAATGACTTTCAAGGCTCTACAACTACATTCAATTTGTATAGATTCTATTCTGATGTGTTTTTCAAAACCTTATCCCTCCAATTTGCTGCGTTATTTGTGTTCAGCTTATCTCACCAGGGCTGAGAACTGGGGGAGTGAATGAAATACTCACTGTGGATACAAAATGCAAAGGACTACCAAAATCCCCAAATAATGAAGATGAATATTCTAATATAAATATTTTAAAATAAAATGAATATAAAAATTCATGATGAGGGACCAGCAGGTGTCATGATGGCTAAGGCACTGACTCCCAAATGGCTGAAAATGGTTTGAACCCTGGACTTGGTGGCTTGAAAAAAATCACACCAGGTCTATGTGTGTGTGTGCCCAAAATACTGAGGAGAATAGGGAGAAGGGATTTCCAGGTGGCCAGCCCCCCTGGGGGGATGACTGCTCACTTTCCTTCTCTCTCTCTCTTTCTCTCTGTAGCAAGTACACACACCCTATGGCAAAGAACTAAAAATTAATAATAGTAATAACTGATTATGAATAAAACATCAAATAAGTACCAGTCAGCATTATTCATTTTTCATTTTGCTTTAAGTTCTAGGATGCTGCTTCAACATTACTCATACCTTATTCCAAACTCCAGCTAACAGATTTTACTGGAAAGGTATTATGTGGCTCACAGAATGTCAGGAATTTTAAGAACCAGGCTTAGAAAATGAGTGGAAAACAAATCGCAGGTAGCAAGGAAAGTACCTGCAGATCACTCTGATCACGTGGTTATCCTCCTTCTTTTTCCACTGGAAACTTCATTACCAAACCCTGAAACTAATAGTTTTTAAATCTCTTAGCATGTTTGAATCACTCCCTGGATTCAAGTTCTTGAAAGAAACAAAAACTCCAGAGCCCAAAACAGATGCAAGTGTTTTAGTCGTTAGGATTAAATTGAGCTAGCTCTTACTGCTTATAGAGACTCAAACCATAGAGGTTTCTCCTGAAATAAAAATAAAAAGAAATATTTGGAGACTTAATATTGATAAAATGGTCAATGTTTTCTATTATTCTGAATATCTGGAGCCCTGGGATATATCAAAGTAAAAGCCCGCTGTGCCAGTTGCTCATTTGATCAACTTAAATGCAAAGATAAAAAAAAACCAAACATACAAAAAAGAAGGGGCATTACATAAGCAGAAATAGTCTTTGGAAAAAGGCTTGAAGCATGGTCACCCTGGGGGGTAATCTCTCACTTTTTCTCTCTGTCTCTCTGGTGACTATATGAACCCTAGTGTAAAAACCTCAAAAAAATAAATAAAAAGACTCAAAAAAAAAAAAAAGGGACTAGCAGATGGTGTAATGACTACATCGCTGGACTCCCATGTAGTCGACTGTGGTTCAAGTCCTGGATCTTGTGGCTTAAACTCATGCTGGGAATGTGTGCATGCATGCCCAAGATCCAGAGAGGAGAATGGAGGAAAAGGGATTGAGGCATGGCCATCCCCCCTGGGGGGTGATTTCTTGCTTTCTGTCTCTCTGTCTCTCTCTGTCTTTCTGGTGTGAGCATGCACCCTATAGCAAAATCCTCTCTAAAATAATAATAATAATAATAATAATAATAATAATATAACAGAGTCACTCTTTAATACCTTTCAAATAAAAGGAAGATCCTTTTCATGTCCATCCATATAGGGCATTGCCTAGTTTTCCAACTAATGTCACATGATTTTATGTTTGTCAAATTCTGCTCACAAATAACTTTTTTTTTTCCACTCTGAATTATGTATTGGGGCCGTTGGACCATCTTTTTTCTGCCCGGCATGCTGTATCCTACAAAACTTCCCCTTAATTAATGCCTACCCATACTTCAGATTTTACCACAAATGTCACGGTTTATGAATTAGGAATATTTTTGATTCATGAATTGTGACAACATTAAAAGCAGCTTTAAAAACCCTGTAGTTGTAGTATAATCGACTGCTAGCCCAGCCATGGTGGCACAGCGGTGGTTCAATGGAAGGAGAATGCTCTTCAATACTGGAAGCTATGTGGAAAATCAAGATTTGGTTCCCAAGTAAGTCTGAACATGCAAAGCACATGTAGCCAGTAATCCCGATGGTCTGGGTAGACTGGGAGAAGGACTATGGAGTAAGATCCTGCTGAGAATTTGTCTTTCTCATTTTCTAATTGTCTCACGAAAGAAAGAAAGAGACTTAAAGAAATACTGGTTGCAGGAACCAGCAGTTAGCGTAATGGCTGTGTCGCTGGACTCCCACGTAGTCGACCATGATTCGCGTCCCGGACCCGGTGGCTTAAAACTCACGCCGGGCGCGTGTGCGTGCGTGCCCAAAATCCGGAGAGGAGAATGGAGGAGAAGGGATTGCGGCATGACCATCCCCCCTG
Organism: Tupaia belangeri chinensis; assembly: GCF_000334495.1. Lineage (NCBI taxonomy): Eukaryota > Metazoa > Chordata > Mammalia > Scandentia > Tupaiidae > Tupaia > Tupaia belangeri. Next base: position 767,560 of record NW_006209847.1, on the reverse strand, counting down.
GGGGGGTGATTTCTCGCTTTCTGTCTCTCTGTCTCTCTCTGTCTGTCTGGCGAGCACAGGCGCCCTGTAGCAAAAAACCTCTTCCCCCAAAAAAAAAATATACTGGTTGCTATTATTGGCTTAGCATTTCCATTATGTTAGGTTACATGGTAAATATCATTTTAATTCTTTTGGTTTATCCCTCATCATAAAAAGATGGCTTTTGCAACTCAGCATCTTATCTTTTTACAACCTCAAAGATGATAAAGTAGGGGAGCGGATTAGGGTAGAGTGAGCTGGGCAGGAAACTTAACTTTCTTTATATAAAAAGACCTGAAAAAGTTTGTGTAAAAATGGAATTAAAGTATGAGTTTATTTTAGTGCAAGAAAATTTGAAATCCATGCATAGATTTTTTTTATAATACATATTTTCATGAATTTTTTTGACAATCCCTTGTAGCAGAGATGAAAATATTTCCTATAAAACTCCCAAGAAACAACTTTTTTTATCTCACTCAACAGAATTCAACCTCAGTAATTTAACCTCTGAAGTCAGAAACTAGAAATGGCTTGCTCACCATTATTTCTCCAGTATGTAACATTAAAAAGTGAGATGCAAATGATCTCCTAAATATAGTCAATATGAAAATTCAAAATTCTACAGAGAAATGTTAGTGTACATAAAACAACATGATTAAATCATTTATTCTTTACCAGGGGTAGCCATTTAAAGAACAGTTGACAGCGTTGGGAGACTTATTATTTATTTAGTTTTTCAGTTTTTGCTGTAGGGCATATGCACTCACCAGAAGAGGAAGAGAGAGAGAAAGTGAGATATCATTACCCCACCCAGGAGGAATGGCCACGCTGCAGTCCCGTCCCCTTCATTCTTCTCTTGGGATTTTGGGCACATATACACATGCACCTGGCATGATTTTCAGGTCATCTGGTCTGAAATTTGAACTGCAAGGCTGGCCATGTGGGATCCAATGTCTCAACCTCCATACCACCTGCAGGCCCAAGAAAGACATTTTTGATGATCCACTAGAGGGAAAGTTGTTGATAGAGTCTAATAGTTAGAGAACAGGAATATGACTAGACACGCTATAGGTGACCTCTTCACAGAAGATTAGACCTTAAAAATTGACAAGACATCTGATTTTTGCCAATAGTGTTGAGGTTGAAAAACCCTGGCTTGCAGGGACCAGCAGTTAGCGTAATGGCTATGTCGCTGGACTCCTACATAGTTGACCATGATTCGTGTCCCGGACTGGGTAGCTTAAACTCATGCCGGGTGCCTGTGCGTGCATGCCCAAGATCCTGAGAGGACAATGGAAGAGAAGGGATTGCGACTTGGCCATCCCCCCTGGGGGGTGATTTCTCACTTTCTGTCTCTCTCTCTGTCTCTGTCTGTCTGGCGAGCGCACGCGCCCTATTGCAAAAACCTCTCCAAAAAAAGAAATATTAGTTTCTAAAACATTCCACTTCAATCAACTCATTTTATCAAAGTTAAATTTTGATTTATAATATGGTTCATATGTACAGGTCCCTACCATTAGTTGTATTACTATAGGGATAGTTCCCTCTGCATGAGTAGGTACCATATTCTGACCTCTCTTCACCCCTCCCACATTGTCATGTCTTCCTCAACACCAAGCTCCAGGTCACAGCTTGGTCTCCCAAACATTCTGTGACTATTACCTTCACTTTATGGACTGACCCCCATTCCAGAGATATACATACCCCTTCCACATTAGCATCGCAATATTACAGGCACTAAACCCTAAACATACTCTACTTATTCTGTTAGTCAATAAGTTGATTTTTTATTATAACCTTCAAATAATGTATGTATAAACCAGACCTCTGTCTAAGCAAGAAGAAATCTGCATTTATCTTTCAAAATTAATTAATTATTGTTGTATTTATTATTTTATACATTCAATAGCTATACATTATTTAGCTTATAAAGAGAATTTATCCAACATGAAATACACCTCAGACCATGAAATCTGCATTCATCTTTAAGTGTTTTATGAATGCTTTGGTTCTAATGTATATATCCTAAGCCTGTGCTCCCTGATGGGACTGTGGACAGAAGTCTGACTGCTTTTCCTATTTTTCCAAAATCTTTTCAAAAGGGGACTGGGGAAGTCATGCCCACAAACATTAACAGACCATTTATTTTCTATTAACAGGATTCTTCCTACCTCCTGTTCCTGGCACAGTATCTTTGAGATGTAGATTGAGCCTTTCTTTAACTAAGACACAGAACTTTCTCTTTTCCTTGAGATGTAGATTAAGCCTTTCTTTAACTAAGACATGGATCTTCCCTTCCAATCACCAACCTAAGAATTGTGGAACCCACCCATAACCTACAAACCCCCCACACACATGTCCTGCGTTTTGGGCCTTACCAATGGAAAATCTTTTCACTAAATGTTGTCTGTCAATCTCAAAGGCAAATAAAAGGAACCTCTGTACATGATCACCCTGAGAAAAGGCATGAATGCTCTTCTCCGGCCTAGGTCACCCACAGTTGGCTTGGAAATAAACCGCATTAATTATTAATTATTAATTTTACAGTTGGTTATTTTTTTCCATCGACAGGACTAACCACTCTTTACCCTGCAATCAGAAGAGTATCTTGTCCTACTTACGTAACCAATAAACTTATATCATCCCCTGCAGGAACTCCAGGTGCATCCTTTCAGGTTGGCAAAAAATGAAGGACTCCCCAGCACATCTACTATCCAAAGACACAAGATATTATAAGGATGAATAACATAAAAGGTTAATTTAAATCACACAAGCCAGACAACACCTAAAAAGGCAAAAAAAAGTTTGTTCTGGTTGTTAGCTTCTGAGCAGATATTTTTATATGAAAGGGTACATTTCTAAAGAACTGTGGGGGAGTTATGTGCAAAAATTCTGTTCATGTGTAACAGGATTTGTGCTGATACCTCCTACACATCACTGTTTAAATGTACCCCTCTCTGCTTTATAGATTGTTGTATTGGGGGAACTGTGACTTAGAGAATGTGAATATTTATAGATTTAAAACATTTTCCCAACAAAACTTTAATAAGCTTATTAATTTAAAATAATAAGTCAATAAATAGATGGAAATATAAACATTTATGCATACACATATACACAGATGTTTTACCAGTTTCTTTGAAACCTCAAAAAAATTTAAAACTAGATTAAGAATTCAGATTTAATAAGATATCAAAGAATATTACTCACAATGCAATTTTCAACTCATAGCTTCTGTTTTCCAAAATCCCTTTATGATTTTAGGTTGGAATGAAGTCTGATATCTAATATATAAGAATATTTATACAATAAACGGAGCACCAGTCTGTAATCTGAATAGAAACTATCTGCACTACTATATACCTAGGTACACCTTCTCACAAATAATAAAAATCTCAAGAACTATAGCACTTTTGTTGAAGCGCCTCTGGTCAAAAGCAAAGGACATAGATAGTAAACCCAAGATGGAGGCAGGAAATAAATGAAGACAAACAAGAGGAAATGATTATTTGAACTTGGTTGAATGACTGGAGCACACAAAGTCATGCAGATTAGCAAATTAAAGGTGCCAGCTTTCCTTCTGAGCTGTAATTTCCTGAGAACAAATAGTCATTAGCTGGGGACCCTCAATTCACAATGCTACTAATTGCCCATGATAAAAGTACGATTCCTGTTTTAATCCCAAAGCCTCTTATTAGATTTCTGTGAATACCGTCTGTGAATTTCCTCATTCTATTTCTCCTATAATAAAGGTATTCTTGGAAGTAGCATAGTTGCTTTGTATGCTTCCATATTTAAAAATACAGATATAATCAAACAAAACAGATGAATTAGAAACCTTTTGTAAGTATAAAGACTTATTTACATTATAACTTGTTGGCCAATGATTTAAAATTATGCATCCATGATGCAAGGACATTTGGTTGGAAGAGTGATCAGATCCAGCACCTGAAACGGGACACACAGGTTCTTGTCTGTAGCTCATGAAGAATTAGAGGTATTGACAAAGAGAGGATATAGCAAAACAGAGTTTATTAGAGGAGAGGGAAGGAAAAATTGAGCTTCCAAGCAGAGAGTCGGTCTTGAGAGGGTTGCCAAGGAGGAACTGGGGTAAAGAGGTTTTCATTTCCTTTTTCTTTTTCTTTTTAATCTGGGTCAGCTGAGCTTTGTACAAGCTAGTTTTCAGGTGGGGCTCATACATGTATTTTTCTCATGGTGGAGGGCACATGCTGGCTGGGTCTGGTTATCGTTCTAATTTTGGAGTAGGTATTGTTGAAGATTTTTGGAAAAGCCTACATATTCCTGCTTTGGTTTCTTTTCTTTTTCTTTCTTTTTTTTTTTGTTTGTTTGGAGAAGTTTTTGCTATAGGGCGTGTGCGCTTGCCAGACAGTTATCAACAAATTAAGAATTTTAAACAAATTGTGGTATGGATTCTAGAGTATAATAGCACAGTACAGTAGTTGGTGACAATACAATGTGTCTTTCAACATGGTTAGAAGGAATTTCCAATGTCCACAACACAAGGATAAAGATACATATTTGAGATGGTGTATGTATTTATTTTTATGTTTTGATCATAACACATTTTATTCATGTAATGAAAAAATCACACTGTGTCCCATAGTATGTACGACTATTATAGGTCAACTGAAATAATAATTTAAAAAAATCAGCAGTTCAGATACAGTTTTGCACTGTCTTAAATTGCCAGAGAGCATATGTGCTTGCTAGCGAGGATAAACAGAGACAGAGAGAAAGGAAGGGGGAGAAAGTATCCTGACTCAGGTATGAGCACGTCTCAACCCCTTTTCCCCCGTGCCTCCATCCTGTCAGATTTTGGGCATCCATGCACATTCAGCAGGCATGTTTTTCAAGCCACCACAGCCAGGATTTGAACCACCATCAGCCATGCGAAATCTGTCTTCTTCTTCTTTTTTTTAAGAGAGATTTTTGCTTTAGGTCAGATGCACTCGCCAGAGAGACAGAAAATGAGAAATCATCCTCTAGGGGGAATGGCTACATGGCAATCCCTTTTCCTCTGTTCTTCTCTCAGGATCTTGGGCACGCACACATAAGCACACGCACCTGGCATGAGTTTCAAGCCACCAGGGCTGGGACGCGAACTGCAGTCGACTACGTGGGAGTCCAGAGACATAGCCATTATGCTAACTGCTGGTCCCCTGCTTTGTTTTCTATAAAGAAACTGTTATGGGTGTGAGTGTGTGCAAGAATGATTGAAGCCAAATCTGTTGTCATGTTAGTAAATGATTTGAAAACTGAATGTATTACTTGAGTAGATTTTTCTTTTCCCATTGAAATTTAGTCGTCTTTTTGCTCTTACTAAATTTTTTTTTTGGAGTGGTTTTTGCTATAGGGCGCTTGCGCTCGCCAGACAGACAGAGAGCGACAGAGAGGCAGAAAACGA
>NW_006209847.1:757117-762100 GCF_000334495.1 Tupaia belangeri chinensis | reverse complement strand
AGAAGGGATGGCCACGCCGCAATCCCTTCTTCTCCATTCTCCTCTAGGGATCTTGGGCATGCATGCACACATGCCCAGCCTGAGTTTAAGCCACCGGGTCCAGGACTCGAATTGCAGTCCACTACATGGGAGTCTAGCAACGTAGACATTACGCTAACTGCTGGTCCCTGCCCTTACTAATATTTCATTCAACAAGATGCTAAACTGTGATTGTACTTGGAGAAATGACTATCAGCTTGATACTTATGAAAAATTGGGAGTTATAAAAAAATTGAAAATTTTGTCTTAGATCTGAGTAGATAGGTAAATGGGACGTTTGAGGTTTAAACTACCTGTTGATTCCCCCTACCAAAATGAGAAACACATATTTTTTGGTACTTAATTACTTTGTTCTTTGACTGTACACCCCCCCAAAAAAAATAACCAGCCATCTACTGAATTGTATGTTTCTAACTGCTTTGACTAGTCTAGTCAAATCATATAACTGTTATAAATTTCTGAGTTGAACATTGAAATATTTTACTATTTTATTCATATACTTAGAATTTTAGGTTCAAGAGCAATAGGGCAGACCAACCCTACAGTAATTTATTTGTGTTTGTGTTAAAGATTAAACATTATAACTGACTCTTAAAGTGTTAAATAGTGTAGAAGTAAAAAGAAAAATTGTTGTGGACAAAACTACATGGGAGTCTAGCAACGTAGACATTACGCTAACTGCTGGTCCCTGCCCTTACTAATATTTCATTCAACAAGATGCTAAACTGTGATTGTACTTGGAGAAATGACTATCAGCTTGATACTTATGAAAAGAATGGGGGTTATCAAAAAAATGAAAATTTTGTCTTAGATCTGAGTGGATAGGGACTTTTGAGATTTAAACTACTTGGTGATTCCCCCTACCAAAATGAGAAACACAAATTTTTTTGGTACTTAATTACTTTTTCTTTGACTATACCCCCCCAATCAAAATAACCAACCATCTACTGAATTGTATGTTTCTAACTGCTTTGACTAGTCTAGTCAAATCATATAACTGTTAAAAATTTCTGAGTTGAACATTGAAGTATTTTTACTCTTTTGTTCATATACTTAGAATTTTAGGTTTAAGAGCAATAGGGTAGACCAACCGCACCATAATTTATTTGTGTTAGTGTTAAAGATGAAACATTATAACTGACTCTTAAAGTGTTAAATAGTGTAGAAGTTAAAAAAAAAAAAAATTGTAAAGGCTTAATTTGGGGGGATCTTTTTTCTGTTTACAGTATATTTATCACTTTCTTCCCTCCCTTTGTCCCTCCCCCCCAAATTTAAGAAATCCAGTTTGAAATTCACAGAAATAGAACCTGCCAGTCATTTGATTTTTAAAAGAAAAGATGGTTGAAGAGTATTAATGCATAATTTCTCAGTGAGTGAAATTATAGTTCTCATATTATAGGCAAGTTTACATGTTGTTATTTAGAAAATGGATAAAATATTAAAACCATGTTTCATTAATCTGTTTTAAGATGTCATACCATGTTCAGAGTTCTATGTACGGTGGGAAATTTTTTTCTTTCTTTTTTGTTAGGGATAGTTTATAATAGTAAGAACTGTCCCTTATGTTAGTGAATTACATATGTACAAATTGAAACTGTAAATTGTGAACACTGGAAAGCACCATTGTGACATAGAGTAAACATCTTAGTAATATATTAAAATGAATGTAAATGGAGGTTAAAATTACATTACTGTGAAACTCATCTTGCAACTCTAAGTTAAGCTTTGTATTAGTAGGTAAATGTTCAGAGCTTTGAAAACACTGCACATTTCTGTACAAGAAACTGTGGCCTCATGAGACTACACTTATAAGGCTGCTTTTGGGGCCAGCAGATGTCATAGCAGTTGCATAGCGGGACTCTCACATATCTGAATGCAGTTTGAGTCCCAGATCTTGCGACTTGAAAATCACACTGGATGTCTATTCGTGTGTGCCCAAGTTCCCAGGAGGATAATGGAGAAGGGATTGAAGCATGGGTTCACTCCTAGGGGGTGACTTTTCACTTTCTCCCTCACAATCTCTGTCTCTGTCTCTCTCTGGCAAGCACTCATGCCCTAAGGCAAAAACCCTCCAAAAAAAGAAGACTACTTTTTGGTTGATTGTTAGGTTACTGCCAATCTTGGCAGTTAGACTTCAATCACAGGCATCCAACTTTGTAACTGTGTTAATGCAGACAAACCAGAAGGTAACCAATTCAATTGATTTTCTACCTCATCCCTTCACTTTTGTTTTTGTACAACACTTTTCTGTCCTTGGACACAAAAGGACAAAAATACTGTGTGCCCACAAAGCTATCTGGAATTGCTTGGAAGTTAGACCAGGAAACTCCCCCATTCAAATTGTGTCAAGATTTCCTCAATTAAAATTCCACTAAGTTAAATTGTCTGTTTTTTGTTTGTATTTTTGTTTTTGTTTTTTTTTTTTCTTTTAAGAGTATGAATGTCAGAAAATTCTTTGTCTAAAATCTTTGGATCATAAAATCCATGATCTAATCTTCTTCATGGACTGTGACGAGGCTTAGGAAAAAATCTTAGTACTTCAGGCTAGGTCATGCTACCTAGGTCAATCCTGAGCCACTGCTACAAGCTGTCCCTCTGAATAAAACTGAGCATTTTGTGATTCCATTTTGGGCCTATACCTACCTATATTCTTAGGGTCCCTGTCTACTACCTCACCCATAAAGAGATTTTTATTTTTAAGTTAAAACTCTAAGATTAAACATGTAATAACATGAAAGTATATACTATAATCAGTACTTAATATTTTGGGGAAAAAAAGATTCTTCATGACTTCATGGGGTTTGAAAATAACTGTTAGTGTAATAGAGACCTGCTTTAGCGAGACTGACTGTCTTGCTAATCAAAATTGTTTTCCTCTTCTCCTGATAAACTTTATTGGAGATCTCCCTTCAGAACTCTAAGGAAACAAATGATCAAGAACATTTTATTCTAAGGAATCAAAACTCCTGCCTTAAAGATGAATTATTTGATTATACCCCCAGGCAAAAGTTAACCTGACCTACACTTTTGTACACACAACCATTGGACCCCCAGTGTTAGGGTTGATTTGTGTCACTGTCTATGAAAGAATTCACAGACTCAGAGAGTGAGTGAATAGAGAAGGTTTATTAACTTTCCCAAGGAAGAAAGGGGCCAGATGTGGAATAACTGAATTGCCTAAAAAGGTGAGTCTAGGGACTTTTAAAGGAAAGTGACTTATAGTGGGGTGATTAAAGTAGTTCTGTGGCAGCACAGCAGGGTGTCTTTTACATCATCTGGGTTGGTTGTTTGTTGCTATTGTTGTTATAATCTCTGGATGAGTCAGTCATCTCAGTAAGAGCAAGCATCCCCCATTTCTTCCCTACCTTCAGGTGAAAATCTTCCTCTGAGACCAAGGAATTCCCCACTATGGCAGGTCCCCTCCCACTGGGACTAATCAGACCCCTGTGAAGGGTACTCCAAGCCTGCCATAGACCTTGCCTTCCCTCCAGCAGAGCCCAAGATAAGAGTCAAATATCTAAGGTTGATCCATTAAAAAAGAAAGGAAGAAAGAAAGAAAGAAAGAAAGAAAGAAAGAAAGAAAGAAAGAAAGAAAGAAAGAAAGAAAGAAAGAAGGAAAGAAGGAAAGAAGGAAAGAAAGAAAGAAAGAAAGTCTCTTAGGCATGTGGGGAGCTTTGAGTGTGCCCTTCCTATTAAAATGCTTGGGAGATACTGAATATGCCCTTTCAACATAGCATCTTCCTTCCACTACAAAAACATCTGTAAGTTGGCTGATGGTCAAAGATATTCTTGCATGTCTTCCTGATGTGGCCATGATATAATAAATTCTCCTTTCCTCTTTTACCAAAAACTTTGCCTCTGTGTGTCTTGCTAAATAGTGAAGGGTCAGACCTGCTATGACTTCCTGGACTGGGACATAGGGCCTTTTATTTAGCAGCAGTTTTAGTAAGTCAACCAGGAACACCCTTTAGTGACTATAACCACCAGTTAGGTCAGCTCCTCGGCTAGCTGTCCTCAGGTACAAGTTTTCCAAGAAAAAATATCTAACAGCTGTCAGAGCCATGTATAGCTCAAACACTCTGCTCTTTTTCTCCCTAGCCTGGTGCTAGCTTCCTTAAACTCTCTTTGGTAGTTGGTGCTAGAAGAGATGAACTTTTGAGACTGAGCCCAGATCTAATTCCTAGTAAGTACTACTAACATTGTTTAATATTTACCATAGAGCTATAGCAAAACTAAGATTAAAATATTGCCTTCTTAAACATTCAGAAACAAGTATCTCACCAGCCACCTCCTAATCAAAATCAAAACAAGTCTTTCATTGTTCATAATATCTTTAGACCTTCTTACATATGGTTGTTCAATATTTTTTCCACAATATTTTAACAATTATATTCTGTATTTTCAATTAATTGTGTAATAATACTTTTCTCTTTCCTTTTTTTTAAATTCATGATGGAGTATGTGCACACATGAGGATGAAAGCGAAGGAGAAACTACTCTACTGTATCTGGTTAAATCATGCTTTCTCCAATCCTCCAGTTCATCAGACCTTTAGCATTCATGCATGTGCCTGGCATATTTCAGGCACATAAACTGTGCTTGCCGCGTGAGATTGGCATCTCTTGAGTAGGGCATTGTTCTAGCTCTTTATTTTTAGTTGACAAAAATTTGTACATATTTATGATATATAACAAGAGTTTTAAAATATGTAGACATTGTGGAATGACTAAATTAAGCTAATTATTATAGTCATTGCCTCACTTACTGTTCTAGTTTGCTGTGTCACTTACCAGAGTCCAGGTAGTGAAAGAAAGAAGAAAGAAAAGTAAAGAAGAAAGAAAGAAAGAGAGGAAGAAGGAAAGAAAGAAAGAGAGGAAGAAGAAAGAAAGAAAGAAAGAAAGAAAGAAAGAAAGAAAGAAAGAAAGGAAGGAAGGAAGGAAGGAA
>NW_006209847.1:678648-756948 GCF_000334495.1 Tupaia belangeri chinensis | reverse complement strand
AGGAAGGAAGGAAGGAAGGAAGGGAGGGGGGGGAGAGAGAGAGAATATGAAGAGAGACATATTCAAACCATAGTACTCTGCCCCTGGCTTTGAAATATATGCCCTTTTCTCATACAAAATACATCTATTTCACTCAATAGTGTCAACACCAACACAAAAGTCCAAAGTCTAAGGATGATCTTATGAAATCAAAATAAAACACATACTTCCAAAATACAATGGTGAGGTGGACAGAGGGTTGAAATTCTCATCACCTAAGACTGGACTCTAAGCAAATATGAAATCCAAAGAGTAAAAATTAAATCCCAAATCTAAAGAGCAATCTTTTGCATCAGATTTCTGGACATACTGGGAAATTTGCACTTCCAAAGTGTCAGGTGGCATTGATTTCATGGCTTCATTAGGCTTAGTTCACACTTTGGAGCTCTTGGCTTGGAATCTGATGCCTATATTTGTCTTAGGCTGGTTGACAATGCATGCTGATATCTCTACAGTTTTAAGGTCCTGTCAGCAGTCCTGCTCTTGCAGATCCAGTGGGCATTACCCTGGTCAGTATTTTGTGCAGCAGCTTCAACCCCATAATTCTTCTGTGAATTGCCCTAGTGGGAGCACTATGCAGTGATTCTGTTCTGTTCCTATCACAAATGTCTGCCCATGCTCTCAGAATGACTGAGACATTCTTTGAAATTCAGGCAAAGGTTTCCACACCTCCACAGCTATTGGGTTTTGTAAACCCGGAGAAATAGCTGTTTATAAACAGCACCATGACAATTTCTTGTACATTTCAGAGTGGCAAATGGAGAGTGGCAAGATTAATGGCAGATCAAACCATGCCATGGAGTCACATGAACTACAGATGGGGCTGAGAAATGTTGCACTGGTATGTGGGGAGCAGAGTGCCAACATGATGGCAAGCTCATAGAGTATGCCCCAGGTCCATTTTCCAAAATTGTTCTGCCTTCTAGGCCTTTGGATGTGTGGTGGGTATGGCAGCCTTGAAGATCTCTTAGGTGCCTATTGGGACCTTTTTGTCCCCAAGGTCTTGTGCTAATTAGCCCTTGGATCCCTTCTGTCACTGCTAATCTCTTTAGTGATCAGTAGCTTGACAACACTCTTGTTTTCTATAAAATATGTATTTTAAGTCTTTGCATGTTCAGGTTGTGATTTTCCATTCTACTTCTCTTTTAATAATTAATTCTGTCTTTAGTCCATGCCATTGATTTTTAATTTTACTGTAAACATTGAGAAGAAACCATCCAGCTCGTTCTGTAGTTTGCTTAGAAATTTATTTGCCAGATCTTTATCACTTAAATTTGACATTCCACAATGTTATAGGATACATACATAATGCAGATAAATTATTTGCAATGATATAACAAAGATGACCTTACTTCCAATTTCTAATAAGATATTTCTTATTTTCATTTGTACCATTATCAGGATGGCTTTCACTTCCCAGTGTTTTTTCAGTGTTCTGGTTATAGCTGTTTAACTAATCTCTGAGAAATTTCAGACTTTCTCTAGTTATATTTTCTGACTCTCTACCAAAAAAAACGTAAATAATTCTGGGCTTTTTCTAGCCTGCTCCTCTAATCTCTTACAACCCCTGTCTATTATCTAGTTCCCAAAGCAGCTTCTACATTCTCAGGTTTCTTTATTAGCTACCCTCTCTGGTACCAATTTTCTATTTCAGTCCATTATCTTAATAAAAATAAAGATATCTGAGTCTGAGTAATCTAAAGAGAACAAAGGCTTATTGTTCTCATAGTTTGGAGGTCCAAGGTCAGAAGACTGTGAGCATTTTCTTATGGGTAGAGTCCTAAAGTGGTGCAGTGTATCATAAGGAAAAGTAAGAGCAGAGTAGTGAGCATTTATTGGTGCATCTGTGTCCATGTCTCCTTATAAACTCACAAGCACTCAATTGTGAGCCCCCATCCTGTTTCTTAACTTCTTGATGCCCAAACAGCCACAACTTTCTTTCTTTTTGGGTGGGGGGAGAGGTTTTTCACTATAGGACGCGTGTGCTCGCCAGGCAGACAGAGAGAGACATAGAGAGAGAAAGTGAGAAATCACCCCCCAGAGGGGATGGCCACGCTGCAATCCCTTCTCCTCCATTCTCTCTTGGAATCTTGGGCACGCACACACGCACACACGCACACGCACCGGCGTGAGTTCCAAGCCACCGGGTCCAGGATGCGAACCGTGGTCGACTATGTGGGAGTCCAACGACAGCCTCCACGCTAACTGCTGGTCCTTCAACAGCCACAACTTTCAATACCAGAGTTGAATTAAGTTCCTAACTTCTTCATGTAATCACAGTAGAAGTCAAACTTTGACATGAATTTGTGGGAGGAACATTTCAAACCATAACCTATAGTCAAATTTTTATATGTGTGCTAAAAATGTTTAAAAGTTACTATATTGGCAATTTTTAAATACACAGTATTGTATATTGTTATTAATTATTGTCTCCATATTGTACCATAGAGTTCTTGAAGACATTATTCCTGTCTACCTCAAGTTTGGTATACTTTAAATATCTTTCTAATCACCTACACATTCCTCCCAGCCACTAGTAACTGAAAGTTCACCTTCTAACATTATGCGTTCAACACTTTCAGATCTCACAAATATGATCACATGGTATTTGTCTTTCTGTATACTTGTTTTATTTCTTTCAGTATAATGTCCTCTAGATTCATCCATGTTGTCACAGACGGCAGGATTTCCTTCTATTTTAAAGATGAATAGTATTTTTTTTCCACTGTGCATATACCATATTTTCTTTATGTATTCATATGTTAATGGACATTTAGATTAATTCCATATCTTAACTATTGTGACTATCACTCCAATGAGCATGAGAATGCTCCTTGATATCTCTTTAAGATACTGATTTCATTTTCTTTAGTTATATCCAGTAATAAGATTGCTGGCTCATATGGTGGTCCTGTTTTTGTTGTTGTTGTTGCTGTTTTTTATAATGTCTGTGTTCATTTATAATCTCACCAGTTGTGTACAAAGGCTCTCTTTTTCCCGTATCCTTGTCAATATTAATTTTTTTTAACTTTTTGACAAAAACCATCCTATCCAGTGTGAAGTGATATCTCTTTGCAGTTTTTATGTGCATTTTTCTAATGATTATTAATGTTGGGTATTGTTCTGTTTATCCATTGGCCATTCATATGTCTTCTTTTGAGAAATTTCTATTTAGTTTCTTTGCCCATTTTCAAGTTGTGTTATCTTGCTTCTGAGTTACTTGAGTTTCTTTTTTATTTTAATTTACATTAAATCACCTATATCTTTAAAGTGCACAACATTGGTTTTTTTCCAGTTTGAATAATATACCTATCAGTCAAGACAATGACATTACTATATACATAATTATCAGCAAATAGCTTTTCATTTTTTGTCAATTAAATGTACATTTTTTTCTTCCCTCATTCCCTTCCCTCCCCTCAATATCCACTCTCATATGACCCCTATCCTTACTATCTCTAGTATCTATAGTTGCCCTCCCTGCTTCTATACCTTTCAAACTTTTGGTTTCTGCTATAGAGTACAGACAATTGGTATATATTGAGTAGGGACATATGAAGTCTTTCATAATCTGGCTAGCTTTGCTTAGCATATGGAAGACTTGAGTCTCTTATATTTGAATGTTATCCCTTACCAGATACTTGACTTCCAAACATTTTTTCCACTTCACAAATTTTCTCTTCATTCTTTTGAATGTTTCTTTGGTGAATAGTGGAAAATGTAGAGATGCACATGCAAAAGAATGAAATTAGACCATTGTCTCACACCACATACAAAAATTGACTTAAAATTAGTGAAAAACTGAAGTATAACTCCTGAAAGTGTAATAGTACTAGAATAAAACATAGGAAAAAAGCTCCATAATATTGTCTGGGCAATGATATTGGGGGCATAACCTTACAAGCACAAGTAGCAGCAACAAAATAAACCTTTGGAATTACATCAAATTAAAGGTATTCTGCACAGCAAAATATAATAATAATTAATAGAGGGAATAGAAAACCTATTACATTATCTTTGCAACTTGTTTTTTGTTGTGGTTGCTATTTCAGGGACATCTTTCCTTTTTTTTATGTTTTGTTATTACTCTGACACATAGACTTACCCAGACTGCTTGCTGTTTAGGTTTTGCACAGACAAGCAATGAATTACTTCATGATTATGATTATATACTTGTTTGTGATTGTTCTTATGTAATGTATCATTATTACATAGGATGTGTGTGTGTGTGTATACATGTATATTACATAATTGCATATAATTTAGAGGAATATGTTGGATAGGTTGAGAAGACGCAGCTTTTAAATTTTAATTGGTTTTGCTATATTATTTTCTTAGAGAGCTCTATAGCTTTACATTCCCACCAGTGTTTCTTGAAATTTTTTTCGACGTTAATATTAATGCTGAGATTATATCACTGAAACAACAATAATAACAACAGATAAATAACCTAACTTATGGCTTAAATTTAACTTTCAATTTTGCCAATGTCTTTTTTTGCTGAACACTAATGAAGATAGTATTTTTCCCTTTTAACTTGTATTAAAATATAATTTCAAAAGGTAAAATTTTGAGTCAGTATATTCTTTCTTACCAAGTTCAAGAATTTCTGCATAGCATGAATATCAACTCTGTCACTGATTTTGAAATTCTTTTGCTTTTACACTTTTAATTTTTTGTCAAGAAAATATTTACTTTTTATGTATTCAAATATATTCATATTTTTTCACATTTTGTACCAGGAGTTCCCAACCTTTCTTGGCACCTGTAGCCAGTTTCAGTGAAAGATATTTTTTCCACAGAGTAAGGTGACAGTTTGAGGATGATTCAAGTGTATTACATTTATTGTGCACCTTTTTTCTATTATTATTACATTGTAATATATAATTAGTTATATAACTCACCAAAATTTAGTATCTACAGATGCTTCTCAGTACTGGTATTGTCATCTCGACTCTAACTCAGATCATAAGGCATTAGATTCTCATAAGGAGCATGCAGCCTAGATTACTCACATGCACAGTTCACAATAGGATTCATGCTCCTATGAGAATCTAATGCCACTGCTGATCTGACAGGAGGCAGAGCTCAGGTAGTAATGCAAGCAATGGGAAGTGGCTATAAATATACTTGAAGTTTCCCTTGTATTTTTTGCTGTATGCTCAGTTTCTAAGAAAGCATGGACCAGTCCATAGCCCAGGATTAGGGCTCCTGCTTAATAGTTTCAGTATCTTCTTTTAAAAAGTCTTACTCAAGTTTATAATTTTTAAATTTTTTTTTTGAAGAGGTTTTTGCTATAGGGCACGTGCGCTCACCAGACAGACAGACAGAGACAGAGAGAGACAGAGAGACAGAAAGTGAGAAATCACCCCCCAGGGGGGATGGCCAGGCTGCAATCCCTTCTCCTCCATTCTCCTCTCGGGATCTTGGGCACGCACACACACGCGCCCAACGTGAGTTTAAGCCACCGGGTCCGGGACTTGAACCACAGTCGACTACATGGAGTCCAGCAACATAGCCATTATGCTAACTGCTGGTCCCTCAAGTTTATAATTTTGTAATTATTATTATTATCATTAAATTTTCCTTTACAGGTTGACATTGTAGCACAGTTAAGCCCTGTGCATAAAGCTGAATCCTCTATGGCATACCATGTTCTAATTCTACCCATAGTGACTTCAAGAACACACCAGGCAAACGTGTATGTGTTTCAAATCTGATAGTACAGAGAAATAGAGGGAAAAGGATTTCAGAGTGCTCAGAGCCCCATCAGGGTTGTTTTCTTTCTCTTTCTGTCAAAAACATGTAACTTCTGGCAATTTAAAAATATTTATTCTACATTTAACCTTCATTTTAATTGAAGTATTTAATTTAGTTTATGATAAAGCTCTGAATTTATTTTTCAGGGAGAGAACCAACTGTTCCAGTGTTATTTGGTATTTAAATCCTACTTATTTAAAATTATTCTTTGATTAGAGAAAATACCCTCTAGTTCTCATTATTATTACTATTTCTTCTATCTCTATATTTTGTTGTTGTTCTAGAATTCCTATAATCTGCATGTTTTATTTCCTGATTGCAAACTTCAATTTTTTCTAGCATGATTATCTTTTCTATCTTCTTTCTGTGTTTGAAACATTCTTTTCATTTTATCTTCCTAGCAAAAAATTTACTTTCCAATAATCACCATCAACTTGTTCAATATCACTATTGAGCTGCTTGTTTAGTCCAAATTCATACATTTTAGTTCCAAAATTTTTTTCAACATTACCTATTTTTAACAGGGGGAGTTTTTATTGATTTTTAGTTTAAGAATCCAACCTTCTCAACTGTTCTATTTCAGAAGGCATGTACCTACTCTAACTGTTATATTTCTTTGTCTAATAATTGAGTCTCTTTAACTAAGCCTATATTACTAGTGAGTTACTTGTATTTAGCTTTTTAGGATCAATACGAAAATAAATCTATTAGACTCTTTCAAATAGTTTCAAATCCATTAGCAGTGATTAGAAAAGCTGTTTTCTTTTAATACAATAAAAGACCCAAAATCTTTGGACTCTTTACTATCCCTAAAGTTTCTTCAGGTATTATAGTTACCTTCTCCAGTCAGGGATCAGAGAATTCTTAGTCCATTATTACTGTTCATTGTTCTCCACGGGTCATCACAGCCACATGCTTTACTTCTCAGGGCACTTAAAAAATATTATGAGCAAGAGTATTCTAAAGAAATCATTACCCAGGCTGGCTGAGGCTTGGAGTAGATTATGGTGTGAAAACCCTGTCTGGGGTGTCGATCTTTCTCTTTCTTTCGTAGACAGAAAGAGCAGTTTTCACTCTAGGCATCTTTCATGCTAATTCTTTGACTTTGACAATATGACCAAAAAGATTTCTTTTCTTCAGAAGTTCCAAACCATTACAGCCATCATTTCTGTTATGGGTTCTATTATATTTCCCAATGTAATAGCAGGATATTTAGGTCTTGTTATTGTTTTTTTCTATATATCCAGGATTAACATGCTATAATAATAAATTAGCTGTGTAAATTTTTAAAAATTCTGTCAATACAGCAAAGCTTAAATCTGTCAATTATACAGCATTAGAAGTGTGCGGCTTATTTAAAGTAGAATCTTAATTTTTTTTTTTCTTTTTTGCTATAGGGCACGTGCATGCACCAGAAAGACAGAGAGATAGAAAGTGAGAAATCACCCCCCAGGGGGGCTGGCCATGCCGCAATCCCTTCTCCTCCATTCTCCTCTCTGGATCTTGGGCATACACACACACGTGCCCAGCGTGAGTTTAAGTCAACGGGTCCGGGACTCGAACTGTGGTCAACTACATGGGAATTTAGTGACATAGCCGTGATGCCAACTGCTGGTCCCTAGAATCATAATTTTTAGTTGCACATTGAGTAATGATTGTTTAAAAGTTGTGCATTAATCTATGCATCAACATTTGGCAAATCTGACTTACTACCTCTGTTGAAAAATGTATACAAGTAGGTACAGGAAATAGCATGTAATGTATTTTGCTTATCTGACATTAGTATTATTTTGCTTTTGTTCTTTTCTTTTATCTATAGGCTAGGATATCTTAGTAGACTTTAAGATAAAATCAGAATGTGAGTCCTGGAAGGAAACATTTACATCATTTAATATAATCACCCTTTCTATGTCTAAAGAAACTGAAGCCCAGGGAAATTTTTTCTCAAAATGAAAAAGATCTGGAATTTGGAGGGGGAATTGAGCATATCTATTAATCTTCCATTGTTCTGACATTCAACTAAAATAAAAAGGAATCTTTAATATATAACAGTCCCAACTATCAGTGACTTAACACAATACCATTTTGTTTTGAATCACATGAAGTCCACACAGACTTTCCTGTTTGAGGGGGCAGTTTTCATGTGAATATTTGTATGTTCTTTTTCCATCTATGGCCCAGACATTTCCTAGAGCCCGGAAGTCATTTATTTCATTTTATTATGCTCTGAGAAGGCAGATAGGAGAAGAAACCATGTATAAGTCAAATATGTCTGACATTAGTGAATGCTCTACAAATATTATTTTTGCTAAATATCCTTTTTAAGTATATTTGAGATTGTATGTAATATGTTTGTGTTAGAATATATGTTAGATACATTTATTCTATCTATGTACATCCTACTGGTTAATGCTAAACAAGAAGGTGGACTCTCCTTAAATGAAAAATTTCTTCTGTATTAGAATTGTTAATTAAAGTTCATTTATTATCATAATTTTAAAGGAAAAGGCAGAAGACTCAAAGTGGCAGAGACTTTATTTAAGGCAGTAACTAACTAGTAAATGAGGGCATACATGCAATTCTTTACTTAACTTTATTTATGTATTTATTTCTAATTTTACCAGAGAAAGTCAGAGCAAAAGCTAGAGAGAGAGAGAGAGAGAGAGAGAGAGAGAAAGAGAGTGAGAAAGCAAGCTACCAGGTCCGGGACTTGAACTATGGTCAACTATGTGGGAATCTAGCATCCTTAACCACCACACCATCTGCTGGTCCCATGCAATTTTTTTTTTAATACTCAATCCTATGTGCTTTATTTTTGTAATGTTGAGAAAAGTATACTTCTTAAAATTCATTTCCTTATATGTTGGAGATAAAATAATTTCATTCCACTGTTATTTTATAGAGAAAGAACGTAAGACTCCAAGGTATAATGTGATAGGATCAAGGTTCAGAGAACTTTCTCTTTTTTGGAGAGGTTTTTCTGCTATAGGGCACGTGCGCTCACCAGACAGACAGAGCGACAGAGAGACAGAAAGCGAGAAATCACCCCCCACCAGGGGGGATGGCCACGCCGCAATCCCTTCTTCTCCATTCTCCTCTCGGGATCTTGGGCACGAATGCACATGCGCCTGGCATAAGTTTTAAGCCACTGGGTCTGGGACTTGAACTGCAGTCGACTACATGGCAGTCCAGTGACATAGCCATTACGCTAACTACTGGTCCCCAGAGAACTTTCTCAACATAAATTATTCAACATGCAAAAAATACAAAACTTTAATTAGACAGGAGAAATAACTTCAGAAAGTCTATTATATACCATGATGATTATAGTTAGCAACAATAAATTATACATTTGAAAATTGCTGAGAAACTAGATTTTAAATGTTCTGACTTTAAGAAAGTAAATATGTGATCTAATGTATTTGTAAATTACTTACCTTAGTCATTCTATGATGTACACATACATCAAAAACATATTGCATACCATAATTATGGATAATCTTATTTGTCAATTAAAAGATGAAAATAAATGAGATTTTTAAAAATTAACCCATTAAGTCCTAAACCTTATCTCAATCTAACCTTAACTTTGTCCTTGACAATTATCCTAACCCTTAGCTCATACTGTACTTTTATGCAAAAACCTTTAAAAATGTGTTTCTAAAAGAGCCAGTAGGTTTTCTCTATGAAATCATTAGGAGATAGTTGTAGAATATCTTCTCAGAGAAAATAATTTCATTCCTATTGAAAAATTGACTTGACACTGATGAGTGCTTAAGGTCACGATAGGATGAAAGATATTGTAAAATATATTAGTATTTTGAAATAAAATATCCTGATAGTATTAGACAAAAGCTGCACTTTTCTTTGCCCAGATTTTAGACTGATAAGTTTAAAATACAATCTCAGCAAAAAAAAAATCTAATAATAAATCAAATAGTGTGTTTAAGCAATATCACCTAAAAATAATTTTAATCAGCATTTTTTTCTTAAAATTGGGAAAAGATTTTCTTTTTACACAGAATTTGAGGAAAGTACTTGCTTTAAAAATCCAAAATAATTTGTACAAGTTATGAAGTGTTATTTTATAGCTCTTGTTTTTATACAATTGTGAAATAATACTACTTGATATTTATTTTTGTGTGAGAAGAATGTGGTCCATGAAGTTTTCATTCACTAAGAAATGAAATGACACTCAGTCCAAAATGTATTAATAGAAATGTGATCCTAATCGCAATTGTTGTTATTTTTTTTCCTCTAGGCTTTCTAATTATTTCAGCACCAAATTAACTGATTACTTTTTAATCAACTAAAGACTCATTTTGTAATTGGATTAAAATTCAGCCTTTTTAATATTGGCCTTACAATGATATCCAACTACATTATAATACTAATACTATTCTGGTGAATAATTTTAGTCTTAACACCATTTGAATACAGGAGACTGGCTAAAAAGCAACCAGTTGCACACATCTGTTTGGATTCTTTTGCTAGATCATGCATAGTACAAATCTAACTGTAGTCACCAAAACAGGAAACAATATATTAGCTACTAACAGCTTGAAATAAAATATCACTTCTATCATATTGGTATTTCCTAATACTTAGGTTGAAAAGAATAAGAGCCTCCCCTATTTCCTTAGTCCACCCAAAGGGATACACTTTGTCCCCAAACAAAATGGCATTAGATGAAGCCAAGTGGCAGGAGGGATGGATGTGGCTGGGTCAGCGACTCCTCTGGTAGATACCTGAACTCTGTTCTGGTCTTCTACCGCCCGGTCTCATCACTCTCAGGCACTAAATCCATCTCCTGCAACGTTAAAGATGGAGACCACATATATTATTAATAACAAGAGATACAGGCTTTACAAATAAATCCATTAGATGAAGAGGCGCTCCGGAGAGTCAGTCTACAGGGGTGTATTGCAGTTAGGTGCCTCTGCTTGTGGTTGAGAGTTTAAGACCTCAAAAACTGGTTAGGATCCTGGCATTTACAGCCAACATTTAATCTATTTAAATTAAGAGACAAGAAGTCAGAAAACAGAGGGATAAAAATCCTCTGAGTCATTCAGTAAGAGCTAAGAGCTATATTCAGAAGACAATTATGGATATAATTAAACATAACATAAAAACCTGCAAAGTTTAGAGATGTGGATTTATTTTAACAAAATGACAAATAGCTAATAAAAAGAAAATGTACCCACATCATGAGATTAGAAACTATTGCAGTCATCTCAACTGATAATAAAAGATGAATATAGAAATCAAATTATATAAAATTTAGACAAATAAGAATAATTTTTATAAATAACATGATTTTATATAAAAAGTGATACTTGTGTGTCGTACTTGAAAAAATTTATACGTATGCTTAAAGGGATAACAATTTTCTGAATTAAAGGAGAAAAATAATCAAAATGTATAATACTAAAATTGCTTGAGGTAACTAATACAATGCATAATTATTTTGTTTTTGCATGTGCATGCATATAACCTATTTCTTTAGTAAAATTTCATTAAAATACTTCTTATTTAGTATTCCTTATACATTGTAAAATTGACCTTTAGATCTAGAAATGACTGTGATAACTTCTAGTTTCTCTACTTTCTTCAGAGGATTTCATTTTTATTATTTAATTTTAGATAAAGTTTATTTGTACTGTTTTAATATTATAGAAGGTATGTGTGGCTTCCCAAATGTATAATATGATGTTGTTATTTCTTTAAAGCCTGTATATTTTCAGTGGCAGTCTTCTCTCAGTCTTTGTCTCATTATTTTTTATCACAACCAAAGTCTCAGATTTTCTTTTAGTCTGGGTCAATACAATGTAAATCTTGGATTTGTTTTAAGCCACCGGGTCCGGGACACGAACCGCGGTCGACTACGTGGGAGTCCAGCGACATAGCCATTACGCTAACTGCTGGTTTCCATGATGTTGATATTTTAGAGAAATGAAGATACAAAGAATAATTTGTGCAATTTCTTTTTTAACTTTTTGCTAAAAGGTGTATGCTCTCACCAGAAGGAAACAAAAAAAGAGAGAGCGAGAAAGTAGAAAACTCTCCCCCTGCCCTAGATGTGATGTCCACATCACAATCTCTTTTCCTCCATTCTCCTTGGATTTTGGGGTGTGCAAGCAATGAGCCCAGTGTGATTTTCAAGCCACTGGTTGCAGGACATGAACCATGTAGTAGAACGATATGGAATCTGGATCTAGCCACCTTAACCTTTATACCACTTACTGGCTCCTATTTGAAATACATTTTTAAAATTATTTAATTAGTGAAATCCAAAACCATTGTGCAAGTGAAATATCTGGAATATTTTCTAATACCATCACCACTGACCACTCTAAATCTCTTCTAGAATTTAATTCCAGAGTTAAACATGTACTATACTTGTGCTATACTCAGTGTGAGGGCATGCCTAAATTCTAGGTAGAACAAAGAGATGGAGAAGAAGGGATGCAGCATGACCATTCCCATAGAGAATGCCTTCAATTCTCCCTTTCTCTCTGTCTCTGTCTCTCTCCATGAGTGCACACACACTTTGGCAAAAAGAAAAGACACAGAGAGAGGCAAAGAAAGAAGAAATAGTGAAAAATAAAGATGAAAAAAAAGACAGCAAGAAAGAGGAAGAAAAAAAAAAAACATATAGCAATTGCTTGTAGGGGTATCCGTGCATTGTCATTGTCTATGATTTGTAGAACAGAAGTCAAGACTTATTCAGCTACGCAGATCAACAAAGCAAGAATAAAGTGAATTTCTAAAATAGGCCTGGTTGGATTGGATCAACCAGGATCATCCTCTCTTTTTCTTACCTACCAGCTTCTATTACTTGGCAGGGTCTTAATATTCTGATTTCTTCCAGTTGGCTGAATGACGTAAGTGGAATAACAGTGCAGTGGATTAACGGTGAAAGCGAATAAGCGAATTCTAGGACATAAAGTGTTTATTATATAAATATTCGGATGCAAATACCAGTGTGCAGAAGGGAACAGTTGTCATAACACCAAAAATACTTATAGGGAATGACTCACATATGAAACCAATCTCTTCTAACCATTTCTCATCCCATGTGGCATTGAAATCTATGCTAACTTTACAAATAATTTATGTTAGACCATTCATTCTCCAGCTGCTTTGGAAGAATTGTAGTAGGGGGGGGGGGGGGGGGGGGGAGAAAGAGCAAGAGCTGCATAATGAAATTGCAAATACCTGATTAAATTTGCTCACATTATCACAGAGAATAGTTTGTAACATTCATATAGATCTTGGTACATGAAGATCTGGTGATGAGATAGCTAGAAATTGAGGTAGAAGCCTAGTCACAGTGGCACAGATATTGAGATACCGCTCCATTATGCCAGAGATCACGTGGGAAAGCTCCAGGTTTGTGTCCTGGGTCTACCACAAACCACCAGGCATGCTTATGAGCACACCTATAATTGTGGCTGACTGCACTGCTGGGAAGAGGATCCCCAGGTTGCCTCTCTCTTTCTAGATTAAAAAAAAAAAAAAGTGGTAGAAATAAAAATATAAATGAGAGTCCTTTTTTCTTTCAATTTTATTTTAGAATTTTTATTTATATGTATCATATATCCTTATGAAATACATGGATCTTCAGAGCATGCATGCCATGTGAGATTATCAAATTAAGGATAATAACATACTCATCATTTCAACAATGAAGATGATATAACACCGAGTGTTGACAAGTTTTTAAAAGAAGATGGTTCGACTATCAAAAAAAACAAATAGGAGAGGAAGGAAGGAAACCTACCAAGGATAGCGACAGAACAAATACAGAGGCATGAGATTAGTGGGACCCAGAAATGGCTTATTACCTGTTAATGATGACATGTATAGTATTCTCAACTGGACTGGTCTGAGAAGTATTTCATGTTGGGTAAAATCTTTTTACAAGCAAAATGACAAACAGTGATTGAATGTTAAAAAAATAATTAGAATAATAATAATCATCATCATCTGGAAAAAAATGAAAAGCTATTTGATAATGATGATGGGGATTTTAATGTCTTTATATTGACTGTTATGCATGGTATTCCTTCTGGAAAAAAGAAATGTAATACATTGTATAGCTATATGTGATTCAATGTAATATAAATAATATTATGATAATAATAAAAAAAGAAAAAATAGGAGCAGTCATGATGAAATTATTGTAATACTTTTGCAATATTGATCAACTTGATACCAAGTTACAAAATTATGAAATAAAATGCACCACTCTATTATATTAATATTTTCATAAATTTTGTTAAAGAAATAGTGCCACCAAAATTACTATTCTTAATTTATTTTTAGTTGAAGATAAGTATCTAGTTTTGATATTAACCATATTATTACTAAAGATAAATGTCTTAGTTCATTAATTCTTATGCCTTTCAATATAAAATCTCAATAATCTGAATAATAACTTCACCAACTTATTTTTCTGTTTGTCTGTTTGACTACCTTTCTCCTCTAGATGATTTAGAAATTTTTGTTGATTTTTATTATTTCTTTGTTAAGGTTAATTTATTTATTTCATGAGAAAATGAAAGAGATAAGCACCCAACCAAGTATCCATGCCATCATCCACCCTAATCTTAGCCAGCCAACCAGGATCAAATGAATCTACTGAGTACAGGAGCCTGTGAGATATAAACCCTATGGCTTCAGGATCATGGAGCATTGTCACTGCAGTGTCACTGCAGCTGGCTCATGAACTTTTAGTCTGATGTCAATTACAGAAAACCAGGAACAAACTGTATTTCTTTCCTTTCATCCTTCCTTTCTTCTTCTCTCTCTGTTTTTCCTTCTTCCTTCTTTCTGCCATCTTCCTCTCTTACATTTTACTAGGTAAGGATTAATTACATCTGAAAGGCTTGCTTATATTTATTTGGGAGTAGAACACGAGAAAATTACATATATATCTATTATATATATATATAAATAACATATACGTGTATGTATATGTATGTGTGTGTATGTATGTGTGTGTGTGTGTGTGTATATATATATATAAAATCTTCTTGACTTTTTCTGAAAATTAGCATCAACTGACATCTTGCTAGAAGTACAGAATACCAGGAGTTACTCCAGAACTACTACCTTAGATTCTCTATGTTAATAATATCCCCAAATAATTCATGTGGACTCAGATTTTTATTTATTTATTTATTTATTTTGGAGAGGGTTTTTTTTGTTTGTTCGTTTTTGCTATAGGGCGCAGCGCTCGCCAGACAGACAGAGAGAGACAGAGACACAGAAAGCGAGAAATTACCCCCCTGGGGGGATGGTCACGCCACAATCCCTTCTCCTCCATTCTCCTCTCGGGATCTTGGGAACGCACGCACACGTGCCTGGCGTGAGTTTAAGCCACCGCGTACGGAACTCAAACGGCGGTTGACTACTGGGAGTCCAGCGACATAGCCATTACGCCAACTGCTGGTCCCTGGACTCAGTTTTGAAACACTAGACTACAAGTTTTAATCTACTATCAGTTTACAGGCAAGCCAAATCAGATCCTTGTTAGTAGCTGGGCATCAGGAATTTCAGTAAGTACTGCAGATGATTCTAATGTATAGCTAAGGTTTGAACCTACTGCAGACAAATTCCCTGAGGGCAAGACTGTATCTTAGTGGATCTTATGGATTTCTCAGGGGCCCCACAAAATATCTTGGTAAAATTATTGGGTCTTCGTCAGATCCAGAATAGCATTTCTTATGCTCCTAAGATATGGCTTAATGAAACATGAATTAGAAATGGTTAACCACATTTTGGGATTTCAATTCTGAAATGCCATCCTCAGTTATGTTCTAAGGCATATGCTGTAATGGAAACATAAACCCTAGTGACCATGAATAAAGCACGCTGACTTTGAATTAAAGCTGACGGTGGCCTTTTCTTTATGAAAATAATAGCTTTTGCCACTCACCTTATGAGGCAAAATCAAACAAATAACCAAGATTTTTGTAAATATAAAATGCTTCCTATGTAAAAGTAAACTACCACCTCTTCAGTGTTATTCCACAAAGAATATTCAGACCATGGAAAATAGTAACGAAAATCTACAGAAATATGTATTTGCCTGGACCCGAAACCAGGTTGTTTTTGTCCTTCATTGTACCTGTTCCCCATTCTTCAGAATACTTTCAGCATGCACAGTAGAAGTCACATGTAGTTCTTTGCTTCCTTCCTCTATAACCTTTTTATCTAAGGTAAGTAAAATATCTGCTTTAACTTAACATAAAATATGAATACCTCGGGTTTTTAAATCATTACTTATAAAACATGCATTGATTTTAATTCACATATGTATTTTTTGGAAGAAAGTCCTCAGGATAAAAAAAAAAAAAACTACTTAGTTTTCTGAGCTCTATGTAATATACTAACTAATTTCTACTATATTTATACTACACAGCTAAGTATTCATACATGTAAACATCATGAACTTAAACTACTGGTAAAAATGTCTTCTGTAATTTTTCACACAAAAGTCTCCTCCCTAAGAATTTGGAAAGTAACTAATACAGTAATACCTAGGGCTGCCACACCGACATGATTTATGCTTTGCAATCATAAAATATTGTATCTAGTCAACTGAATTTTAAGCAGCTGAATGCTAGTCAGAAAATTGTATCCCAGTTAGGACTAAGTTCACAGTGACAGAACATATTTCCCTTGCGAGTCCAGACTTTGTCAGCGAGGAACAGATTCTAGTTGCTCCCAGCCTGGGCTTGAATCTCTAAAGAAAAAGGCACTTACTAAAACGATTATCTGAGTCACTTAAGATATATGGCCCTGACTGCCAGTACTTTCTCTATTTTTCACTTCAAATATGAACAAATACGAGCTATTCCTCTCCCATGAAAACTGGGAATGTCTCTTAAAGTGGGAAAAGCTGAGAGAGAGAAAGAAAATCAATGATCTCTCAATTTTTGTTGGGAGAGAAAGGTTATTTCTTTTGCTTTGATTTTTAAATATTGCCATCACTTACAACAGCCACTCAAAAACAAGCCAATTTTTCTATACAGTTCATTTCATAAAGAATTTCTGAAGTTTAATGAAAGTTAGAGGATGAACATTACCTCATTCATGCTTCTTTGCAGACAAACACTTTTCTAGTGGTTTATTGAAGAAAACTGATCATCCATCAAGGGGACCCAAATGCCTTAAACAAAATGGATATTTATGAATAAATCTCGTAAGGCTACAGATTCAACATTTTGCTTTGTTTCTTTGAGAAGCTCAGGAGAGTTTTGTGATTTACTAGCTGGGGAATAATTTATTTATTGCTGACAGATATGCCCTGAAGAAGGAACCAGCACAAATAACGATGTACAATGGCACTAAATAAAAATTACCCAGATATTACGTCTTTCCTCATGATATTTGAGGGTTGACTTGTCAAAAACAGACATGAATTAGTGTTGCATATGTCATTAGCAAGCCAGGGACACTAAGTCTTCTGAGTACTCCTAAAGAGTCTTATTTCATTTTACTTTCAAAGAAGAAAATTTTTTTTAAAAATTACATTACTTAAGTCTAAAATTGTGCTAGCTGGCAGGTGGTAAGTGACTCTGTTCGAGGATTAAAAAAATATCAAGAATATTGACACAATTAGAGCACACTGTAGATTCACCTTCTATAAAGCCTAAGTAAACACACCTAATAGCATTAGAGCAAGTACAACATACAAACATGCAATTCCATTATCCTTCATAGTTTGTGCCAAACTTAGACACGGCTTAAACAATACACTGCATTTGGGTTTCTGTGGTCAATTTCTAACGCAAAGCTCTCCTCCTGTATAATAAAGGCCAAGTTTACTTCTAGGTGACCCTGAAGTCGTCTTCGCAGGAAGCCTAAATTCAAAATATCTGTCCTGTAGAGATATTAGGTAAGAGAATATTTTTGATAAAAATAATTGACATAAAAGTACAATACATTAATTAATTAATTAATTAATTAATTAATTATTATCATTTTAATTTGACCAGATAGAGAGAGGGACAGCAAGAAAGTTTCCAAGTCTGGAACTCAAACCACAGGTGACCATGTAGAAGTCCAAGCCATGCCACCCATTGGCCCCTATAAGTAACTTTTTCAAACTTTGTGTTAACTTTGTTAACATAGCACAGAATATTAAAAAAAAAAAATTACTGAGTGTTATGGCCTTTATTTTTCTCAAAAATATCTGTAATTCCGAAGGATATTAATTCTGCTTTTCTTTCATTAATTTTATTGTAAAATAACATAACTTATAAAACATGTAAATATTGTCCAATCAGTTTCTCTCCAGTAAAATAAACAACTGTTTTTGCTATAGTCTATTCTTTTTTTTTTTCCATAGGGTATTTTGAATTTAAGATTTATGAGCTTGAAAACAAGTAAGTAGAAAATTCTGGAAATTGAATTCTGACTTCATATGTAAATATAAAGCTAAACAAATCTGATTTCAGTTCCAGTTTTTCATTTATATATTGTGTGACCTTAAACTTTGCAATCTCAGTGACCTTTATTTTCATGTATCATATAGAGAGAGTATTTAATTTCATGTCTTTCTGTTTTAATTTACTTTTGATAACTAAATTACATGATGCATTTAAAGGACTTAATACAGGGCCCATGATGTGAAGAGGGTTAGTAAATTCTTACTAATCTTTGTAGTGATACTAGCAGAAATATAATTACTACTATTGGTGTCAGTTCTGGGACCACTAATTAATATGGAAAAAGCACTGGCTTTGTGCCTAGATTTCATGCATGTATCATTAGATATCTGCAATGCCCTTTGATGTAGGTACATTTCCTACAAATCAGAAGTCAGAAGATTTAAAGAGATTATAAACGTTTCCAGAAAGCTGACAATTAAAAAGTAAAACTGGAACACAATACCTGGTATCTTGAATGTAAAGCATTTGTTTACTGGTCTCCTCTCAACCTTCTCTACCATCACCCTAACATAATCACTCCATGTAAACTCACCCTCAGTGTCCCTTTTTCCTAGGGCTCCTAAACACTTCTTGCAAGTATTATTAGATTAACTAGTTGCATGTAACTTTCTCTATCCATGAAATTAAAGCAACATGTACCTAGCAACTATTACTTTCAAGAAAGTGATGTGCGACCTCGGATTCCTCTCGTGTCCATTTAGGATTAATGAGAACAAAGGTAAGAAAATGATAAGAATGAGAGTTTATACTTGTTTGACCTCTGCCTCTTTTGAAAATGTTGATCAAAATCGAATTTTTTTTTCTTTCGCTATTATTCTGTATTCATGAATAGACAACCTGTAACTTAGAAAACATGTGCTTTGTTTTGTCTGCATCACTCGTACTGGCAACTCTCCGGGGTGTCATTTCATCTCATTGTTTAATTGTCCCCTTGTAACAAGATGTGACAGCTCATTGTACATGCCTGGTCTTCCCAGGGCATCTACCTTATTATCAGTAGAAAAAAATAAACCCTTGGGTGAAGAAGTTTAAAGAAAATTATGACTTGAGAAACTTGTCAAAGTAGTCCATCTCAGTAGTCCCAAAAAGAAATCTTAGAAGACGGAGTTAGTAGATTTCAATTGACTTCAAAAATAAATTTTTTCATTACACATTGTATCTCTGTTTTGAAAAGCCACATTATTCTTCATAACAGTGCCTAGCTATCATACATAAATTATAAATTCAAATAAAAATTATTTAAAAATAGAAAACTGGGGACCAGCAAATGGTGTGGTAGTAAAGGTGCTGGATTCCCACATGGCCAATCATAGTTCAAGTCCCAGACCTTGTGGCCTGAAAATCATGCCATGCACACATGTGCACATGTTCAAAACCCTGAGAAGAGAATGGAGGAGAATGAACTGTGGCGTGACCAACCCCTCTGAGAGGTGATTTCTCATTTATCTCTACAACTCTCTCTAGAGAGCACATATGTCCTATGACAAAACCTAAAAATAAAATAACATAAATAAAAAACTGAAAATCCTCAAGCATGAAATCAAGACCTAATACATTGCATCTCTATATTACCTCTAGAATAACAAATGTGTTTTCTGCTAGAGGCTGGGGAGTTGTTTGGACTTGTGGATAAATAATAGTCATGCAGTATGTTTGGTCAACATAATAAATGGTGTCTTTAAGTAATTGCATTCTAATTAGATTATAAAAAAAAGCAAATACCAAGGAATATGTAGGCATAAGAAATTTGACAGCCTTTTTGTAATTAATAAAAAAATATTTTAGAAAGTAATCATCATTCATCTGATATGAAGCCCAGGTTGTATTGAACTGTATGTATTATAAAATAAGAAATATTTAACATTTATTTTAGGGTAAATCTTTCAAAAGAAGTCCTCACTTAATTTTAGCACTATTTATTTTGTAGTAGAATATTTGATACATACAGAAAAAATATCAAGAAGAAAATAAAAATGCTCATAGCTGGGACCAGCAGAGGGCATAATGGCTTCATCACTGGACTTCCATGTAGTCGACTGTGGTTTGAGTCCCGGACCTGGTGGCTTAAAATCATGCCGGTCATGCGTACGTGCCCAAGATCTTATGAGGAGAATGAAGGAGAAAGGATTGCTGCATGGCCATCCCCCATGGAGGGTGATTTCTCACTTTCTGTCTCTGGGTCTCTATAGCAAAAATCTCTCCAAAAAGTAAATAAATAAATCTGGTGAGCACATGCGCCCTACAGCAAAAACCTCTAAAAAGAAAAAAAAAAGGTTACTTATGTTAACGATTCAGACTATACTTCTGAACATCTAAATCATACATGGCAGTTCTTCAGGCACTGAGGGCAAAAGAATGAATTAATACTGTATCAAAGGTTACCACCTGTAGTTATTACACAGATTTCTAAGGAAAATAATTAACTTTTGTTTTTAACAATTGAGAACTGAACATCCAGAAATAAAATGTTTATTCCTAGATCATGCAGTTATTAGATGTGAGAAAACTTGGCCAAAGTTATTTATACAACTGAGGCCAAAGTCACTATGAGAAAGGACAACACAAACTTTACACTGGGAAGACTGAATCGCTGAAGGACAGTAAAGTAAAAGTCTACTTTAATGATTATTTCATTAAATTCAGTATTAAGTTCCTATAACTTCTTCCTGAGAGGTTTTAAAAACATTCTAAGCAAACATGGTTTTATCTATTACAATAGTGGCAGAAACGTGAAGTTCCAAAGTATGACTGAAATTACAGAACCACCAAACTTTTTTTTTTTTTTTGGAGAAGTTTTTGCTATAGGGAACATGAGCTCGACAGAAAGACAGAGAAAGAGAGAGAGAGAGAGAGAGATCACCCCCTAGGGGGTTGGCCATGCCACAATTCCTTCTCTTCTATTCTCCTCTTGGGATCTTGGGCACGCATGCACACACTCCCAGTGTGAGTCCAAGCCACCGGGTCCAGGACTCCAACTATGGTTGACTACATGGGAGTTCAGCGACATAGCCATTATGCTAACTGCTGGTCCCCCAAAACCTTTTTTAAAATGTATTATTTTTTAATTATTTCTCATAGCATGAATACATTGTATATTGGTCCAGTCAGGTATTACCATACACATTATCATTGATAAATAACTTTCCATTTTTGAGTCAAATGTTTTACTTCCCTGCCTCCCTTCCTCTTCCCCCTATCACCCACTCACCTTCCTCCTTACCTCCATCACCCACTCCCTTTCCTGTCTCTTGTCTCTGCAGTTGCTCTTCCTACTTCTGTACCATTCAATCTTTCAATCTGTCATAGAGGAAGGACATTAGGTGTATATTAATGGGGACATACAATGCCTCTCTTTCAAACTGAGGCCCTGAAATTTGTTACAAAGGGAAGAAATGAGGAAGATTTAATGCTGAGGGAAGCAACACAGAACAAGAAGCTTTTGAAAATGTTTTTAACTGACATATTTATTTATTTATGTATTTTTATTTATCACATACTATTAGTACTTTAAAAAGTACTAATAGTAAGTGATGCAATAGGCATATATATATATACTGTGCTCATAAAATGTCCAACTAACATTAAATAAAGACTAAATAAGTTTTAACTGGTTGGCAGAAAAAAAAAAAAAAGAAAAACATGAAACAGAGTAGATTAAGAGGTTTTTTGGGTCAGCCATGGTTCTTAAGGTAGCCAGATCCCACATGGACAACTGCATAGTTAGAATCCTAAACCTATAGTTTGAAAAACATGCCAGGTACATGTGCTCAAACAGAGTGAATAATGGAGGAAGGGATTACAACATGGCCAGTCCCCATGAGGGGTGCCTTCTTTCTTTCCCATTCTTTCTGTCTCTTTGTGGCATGTGCTTATACCATTTTACAAATGAAAATAAAAATTATTAATAGCTTCAAAGATATTTTTAATAAAAATTAATTAATAAATAAATGTAATTTCATAGAGTTCCTCTCAAAATTGATTTTCCTACTATAAAGTGGTAGCTTTAGGGGATGTTTTTCACAGTAAATCTGCACATCATCCCAATTTCTCATAAAGATCATGAGGCTAATAAATATTTGGGGTATAGAGGATGTTAAAAAAATTTCCCCAAAATTTTGCTGATGTTTTTGGGTCTTTTGATCTCTCTCTCTTTTAAATTTTAGGATAAAACCAAAATAATAGACCTTTCTTTAATGAATCCTTGATCATTGACTTGATCTTGTTTTCAGGGCCAGTGCACCTTGAAGTCTTGAGACATAGTGCCAAGTCACATACTCCTTAGTATCGAAAACTGGGAGAGAGTTTTTTTGTTTTTAATGAATTATTCAATATATTTATTATCATATTCTTCAATTTGAACAGAGAAAGAGTGAGAAAGTAAGCCACCAGGTTTGGGACTCTAATCATGATTGACCGAGTAGGAGTCCAGCATCCTAACCACCATGATACTGCCAGCCTGGAGAGTTTTACCAAGAACAATCACCAAATGCCCAAAGGAGAGGTATAGAGTATAACCGAACATTGGAAAGCATAGGTCTACCTAAGCAATAGCAGCAATAAAAAGATCATTTATATGTGCTGAGTTGAGAGCTTAGACAAAAAAAGCAAGGCAAGAAATTGGATAACTTAGAAAATGATCAGGGGCGGGACCAGCAGTTAGCGTAATGACTATGTCGCTGGACTCCCACGTAGTCGACCGCAGTTCGAGTCCCGGACCCAGCAGCTTAAACTCATGCCGGGCATGTGTGTGTGCATGCCCAAAATCCCAAGAGGAGAATAGAAGAGAAGGGATTGCAGCGTGGCCATCCCCCCTGGGGGGTGATTTCTCGCTTTCTGTCTCTCTGTCTCTCCCTGTCTGTCTGGCGAGCGCATGCACCCTATAGCAGAAAAAATCTCTCGGAAAAAAAAGAAAAAAGAAAAAAAGAAAATGATCAGGGGACCAGCACATGGCAAAATGATTATGTCACTAGACTTCCATGTAATGTACTATGGTTCGAATCCCAGAGCTGGAGACTTAAAACTCATGCCAGGTGTGCGTGCATGTGTGCTCAAAATCTCCAGAAGAGAATGGAGGAGAAGGGATTATGGCATGATCATCCCCTTAGGGGGGTGATTTCTCGCTTTCTGTCTCTCTGTCTCTCCCTCTCTCTAGTGAGCATGCGAGTACTATAGCAAAAATCTCTCTAAAAATAAAAAAAGAAGAAAGAGAATGATCAGACACTTGAGAGTGAAATAAAATCAAAACATTATTTTGAGAACTACATTATTTTATTGTTAAAAACGCTCAGAGCAGTGTTTATAGTATGGCGAATG
The DNA here is from genome assembly GCF_000334495.1 of Tupaia belangeri chinensis. Lineage (NCBI taxonomy): Eukaryota > Metazoa > Chordata > Mammalia > Scandentia > Tupaiidae > Tupaia > Tupaia belangeri. The sequence continues at coordinate 733,372 of NW_006209847.1, read as the reverse complement.
CTATATGTGATTAAAACAAAATAATGGTCATGGTTCATGTTATTTTTAGCAAAAAATATACAAGTATGTTTGGGGGAGTCAAAATTAATTTTATCAGTGGTTTGATTCATCTCACAGGTAAATATGTCACTTAAAAGAAGTCAAGAGGATTAAACACCGAAGTCATTTTACAGAAGTACAGCTTTATGCCTGTACATCAGCCTGGGTCGTTAACTCCTCAACTCCCTCCTCTCTGTTTTGAACAACTGGCCTCCTGTTCACTTTTTATAAATCACCAGATTTGGCTGATTGCATTGAACATCTGATAATCTATTAGTTCTTTATCACCATGTCTAGTATCTCCTTTCTGGGCTTTGGTCTACCTTGTTCCTGTTCTAGTACTTGCCTTGTTCTGTCTCATAAATTCAGTCTAACAATAGATAATTAGAACAGACTTTTTCTTTCCTTAGGAAAATCATCTCTCTTTCCTGTTTATTTGGAACATCTTTATTTATTTAGCTTTATGCATCATGTATGTATTTTCTATTTCAATATAAAAAAAGAAAGGAAGATGACAAGCATGGTATAATATTTCTGTTGACAGGATTCTTTTCTCAAAATTCTGTAGCCCTCACTTCCTGTTCAAAACATGTTTAATATTAATGATATGTTAATCTCAACCTAATTTTTGTACTTTCACTTTTTTTTAACTTTTCAAAATCCCAGAAACCTTATGAGATTTAAAATGTCACCTTATTATGTCCAAATATGTGTTTCTCTTCATTATTTTTCCTGCTTTGTTTTGGTTCATTTTAATCTTTAACGATCATAACAATCTTCAAGTAGAAAATTTTGTTCTCAGACGACTTTAATTTTTCTCTATGCCTATTGCTATGATTGCCATAAAAGCACGGAGTCTTTTTTTTTTCCTTTGATTTTACAGTATAACTAATTTTCTTCAGCATACTTTTCTCTTTGTTCCTTCTCTCTGCATTCTGGTAAAATTGTACAAAATATAGGTAAATTAAATATGCTAGTAATATATTGATTAGCTTGCATTTTACTGTTTATAATCATTTAAATTCTCATATTTGTGTCTCATTTCTCTATTTTTCTTATTCCCTTTGTATTTATTTATTTTTAGGTTTTTGCCATAGGGCACGTGTGCTCACCAGAGAGAAGGAAAATAAGAAATCACCCCAGAATGGCCATGCCACAATCCCCTCCTCCATTCTCCTCTTGAGATTCTGGGAGCACACGCACATATAATTGGTATGAATTTCAAGCCACCAGGTTGAACTTCAGTTGGCCATGTGGGAATCCAGCACTTCAACCACCATGCCACCTACTGGCCCCTATTTTCTTTTCAATTGTACAGGTATTTGTACATCTTTATGGAGTACAGATTATTGTTTTGCCCATGAATACAAAGTGAAATTAACAAATCAGGGTAATTGACACATTTTAAAGTGCTTTTTTTAACCTTGCATACACCTATTTTTTCAAAAGACATAAAAATAAAAAATTAGAATTCCCAGGATACACCTAAGCCACAGATATTTCAGACTCCTTTTTCTGTATTCACTGTTGGCTCATACTCCATATGTAAACTATCATTTAAAAAATTCATTTCTATCATTCACTACCAGGATAAATATAGACTATACCTATTAGTAGAAGAGATTCTGAGTTGAAAATTCTGTGACTACTTTAGAATAGAGCTCTAATGTAACTTAGGGTTTATTCATTCCAACGGTTAGGGAAAGGACTGAGTTGATTAAGTGAGAGTTCCCATTATGAGAATGAATTGAGGAACACCTCTTAAGCCCTTTCCCTCAGAACTCAATCATTCTTCCTCAAATATTCATTGGGTCTATTAGAATAGTAAAATATTTATGGGTATGTTAAAATTACCATGCCCATTGATGTAGAAAATATGTATCTTGTTATAACAAGTCCTCTTGTAAGTATTTTAATAGTATTGGAAGTTAAGAAATTGTTGAGTTTTTCTGTGGATAATGATTTGATCTGTTTGGTTTCACTGTAGTTATTTTTTACTTTACATTTTTTAGTCTGCTTTTGTCATTTGTTCAACAGTTATTATAAAAAGAAATAACTTAGCTAGCAGAAATTAGTCTTTTTAAATGCTTTAGTCAGTAAAAATAAGCAGAGCAAAATAAAGATGGAAAGAACTGATTTTATTGCATAAGGAAATAGAACTGTTTCTCTACTATCAGTTTCCAAACTCTCATGTAAGGGCCCTAAAATATTACCAGCTATGTTACATTAGGCTTCTAATTACCTTATGGTTCTATTTTCCAGGACAGTCCTGTTTCCAATATTCTCCCCCTATTTATTCTTTTAAATATTCTCATATATGACTACTCAAGTTTCCTGGTATTTTATTTCACACACACACACACACCCTCGCACATTTTCACAAAATGGACACTAGCAATACTTTCACACAATTCCCCCCAAAATTACTCTTAAACAAAGGAAATAGGGTATTACAGCTACTCAGTTCTCTGTTTATATTGTTTAGCTTTTTGAGTTAGGAATTTGAGAATAAGAAACAGGTGGATATAGGTGTGAGCATGGACTAAACTACAGAGTTCAATGACCTTCAGTTTCTTTCCTTTTCCCAGTCTCCTGAGGCTCTTCTTCCATTCCTTATTGAACATGCGAGGTTGTATGTGCAAGTTTTAATTTTGCATTTGACAGCCGGATTCTTCTACAATAAGAAAAATAAATACACAGAGTGCTATAACCAAGCAATCTTATCATGAAGTGAACTTAAAACAAGACATTTAATCTACTGTTTTTTTTTTTTTTTAAGAAAAGAACATTCCCAAATTCATAGAACAGGGATTACCAAATATTGAACAGTAAATATCAAAATATTTTAATTTGTGGGGGATTGAAAACTGATTTTGAGAGCTGAGGAACAGAGCTTTGAAGTCTTGGAGTGAAATCAGTAACATATAATGGTTCATGTTCTTGTAAAAAGATTGTGCCAATCTACCAAAAACTTTGTGGGTAATTTTTTATTTCAGATTGTGCATAATTTTAACTGTAACAAGGTCAAAATCAACTTTAGGAAGTCACTTTTGAGTAGATTATCAAATATTTATTTTTAAAATAAACTTCTATGTTGAGATAATTGTAGATTCATATGTAATTATCAGAAAGAGACTCTTTTATCATTTCATTCAGTGTCACTCAATGACTATAACTTGGAAAACTGTAATATCATATCACAATTGGGATATTGACATTGATTCAATCAACTAATCTTTTTTAGATTTCCCAATTTTGATTTGTATGCAAGTGTCTGCATGTGCATTTACTTTTTTACAGTTATTGCATATATATATATATATATATATATATTTGTTCATCTATATCTGTGGTCAAAATACAGAACAGTTCTATCACTACAAAAATCTCTGTCTGTGGAAGACCTGGAATCCAAGGCATCTAAGTGGTTCTCTGCCACTCTGTGGATGGTGAGGAGACCTCAGGTATGGATTGTTTTATGGTGCTGTGTGGAGGGTTCAGTGGCTGGTCTGGGTTTTCTGTTATTATTGATTGGAATGCCATGAGCTACTGGGCCTGCATGGCTTTCTACTGTTGGTTGGAAGATTGGAAATGGAAAATGCTTTTATAAGGTCCTAGTCTTCCATTTAATAGAGGTTCAGGAAACATGACCTATTGACCCCACCAGTGTGGGTAGACAGGCTGCTGCTTCAGGTGATTGTAGGACATGGGGTATGCAACTGCTTGGATATTTCCATTGTATCTGCTTCTGGAAGATGAGGCTCACTGCCCTCAGCAGGTGTGGTGTGGAGTGGTCTGACCCAGATGAGTTCTGCTGCTCTGGCCAGACCAGGTCCACCTCTGCCACCAGGTGTGGGTTACATTGCTGCATCCCTACTGAACTTGTACTTCCAGAGCTCTAGTCAGCAAAAACTGAGCTTTCTTCCCTTCTTCTTCTTTTTTCTTTTCTTTTTCTTTCTTCAATCTATGCCTTTTAGCAGTTCTAGATTGCAGGATTTGAGGAGGATCAGTCTGGGAGATGGGATATGGATGATCAAAAGAAAACCTAGGGAATTCTTCACAGTTTCAGTACTTAGTACTCAAGTGACTAGGCAGTCAACTTTCTTTCCACCTTTCAGAATCCTTTATCATTGTTAAATTATTTCTCGTGCACCTAGCTGTTTTTAGAAGAGAAAAGAGAAGTGAATCTATGGCATCTTATATTACAACCAGATAAAATTGAGTATTCATTTTTATATTTAATCCTGTATGTATCCATATCCTTTACAATACGTGCATTTTAATGTTAATATGGTTTAAATAATTGCAAATATTTATTTTGCGTTACTGTATCCTGCATGATATATATAGAACAATAAACATGCCCCATATTTAAAAATTAGTTCTCACGGTATCGCTGTGAAAAAGGAAACACTAACACATTTGCAGATGAGAAAACAAGAAATATATCTTAAGTTGCTAACTCTAGTTTATATAATAACTACTAGTAAAGTGAGGTATATACCAAGGTATACTCAGCCAGTATATTGTTTGGTCTATTTCCACATTTTATAAACAAGATCATATTGAAAGGTCCTAGAATTCATTAACATCTATTCCAACGGCTTATTTCCTAAACAAATTTTTGCAGCATTTGGGTTTGCTGCTGTTTGTTGGTCTGTTTATTTTCTGAAAGCTGGCAATAGAGTGGTCTAACACAAGATGGTACTTCCTTGTCAAAAAACTAAAAATAAATAAGTAAATAAAAATTGGACATTTTTAAAATCAAGGATCTCAATATTTTTGAGGAGAAAACGTATGTCAGAAATGAAAATGGATTAATCTTGATTTTTCAAGATGTAAACTTGAATTGACCACACAGATTCACATTAAATATAATTACAATGTAACTCATTTATTCCAAACCTAAGGGTTAGAAAAAAAGAAGGGATATTCCAGAATTTAAGGATATATGCTTAATTCAACAGAGGAAACTTTAAAAGGTTTGGAGTCTTTTAAAAGTGTTGAATTATTAAAAAATAATTACAATTATTCATGGAGCCTGTAGATTTCCGAGTAGAATTTTATGTGTTGGAGCAAAAATAGATATTCCACTTTCTGAGAAAGTTACTAGCAGCACAGGATTGATTATTTTAGTTTATATAAATTCTATAAATAGAAGCTCTCAATGTCTTAAACCTGATCCTTTTATGCAGTCTTCACATAGGGAGCTTGCTCTACTGCACACCCTTGTCGCTCACCTGTAATATTGTTCCCTAGAAGGTGGCTGAGGTGGAGGGACACTATAATCTGCCTTGGTAGGACATTAAACAACCAGTGCCAGAGATATCAAAAGTAGAGTCAAAGAGAACACAGGTCTTCTTGATTTACAATGGGGTTATGTCCTTTTAAGCCCATCATAAGTAAAAACTACATGTAAGTGGTCAGCAGATAGCGTGGTGGTTAAGGGAGCTGGACTACCACTTGGCCACCTGTAGTTTCAGTCCTGAACCTGGCAGCTTACCTTCTCACTCTGTGCCGCCACCCCACCACCCCTCTATCCCGTGTATGTAATGTCACAAATTACGTCTCTCTATGGTCAAATTAAAATAAATAAATAAATAAAGTCCCATTTAAAAAAGAAACTACATTTAATACACCTATCTTACTGAATATTTAACTTAAACTAGCCTGTCTTAAAAGTGTTCAAAACACATTAGTCAACAGTTGGGTAAAATCATTCAGCATATAGCCTATTAAGCGTGGAACATCTCATGGAATGTATAGAATACTATACTGCAAGTGAAAAAAAATGAATGGTTATATGGGTATTCAAAGTATGGTCTCCCTATCACAAAGTTCAAAAACTTTTAAGTCAAATCATCATGAGTTGAGGACAGTCTATGCTTTTCCAGTTAAGGAACAATTGCATAATGGGTAAATTATGTACTATTAATAGATCAATTGCTTTAAAATCTCTAAGTTGGAAATAAGAGAACATAGAGAATCCTCTCACTACTGTCTATCTGAAAAAGCCAACTAAACCCAGCCTCTCCCAAATAAATAACCCCAACAAACATGCAACAGTTACAATATGTCATATAATTTTGCTTAAATGTTCTTCTTTATTCTGGAAATACCTCACAAATCTCAATTTGTCAGTGTTTCCCCACATTTATAAAGCATCAGACATCCAGTTGGGTACAGAATATAGATTTTCTAGGGGCATGTCAAAAGTTAAAGCAGCAGAAAAACATTTTTTAACAACTGACTTCACTTATCAAACAGCAAAACCTGAAAAAGGTCTCTGGCACCTGAAATCATTTAATGTTTTTATGGCAGTGATAAAAATCACTTCAGGTGTTGCCGCAGCAACAGCTTTGAAAGCAATAGAGTTCCGATGCAGAGAAGATCCATCAAAAATAAATCAAACCTTGTTTCACTGGTGCCAAAGGAAGTGTGTGTAATGGAAAGTTATTAAGACCAAAGCCATGTGCAAGTTTTGGCCCCAGCACAGGGCTCTCTTGCCTGAGTATTCCCCCAATCAATCATGGCCTCTCTCATTTCTTCTTCCTGGCCTCGTCAGGAGACTCGTAGGCGGTAGATTAAGAAGGTAAGTGCTTTACGGCTTTGGGAGCCTTTCCTCACATACCATTTGTCACATTCCACACACAGAATTCCACTGCAAATAGTTTCATAGAATGTTGAAGCCACTAATGTTTATCTAACATCTAAGTTTTGACCTCTTTAATGTCAGTGATCATATTTCATATTCATAAAACCCTAGGTTTAACCCTGAAGAAATAGATTCTATAATTTCATTTTGCAGACCAAATACCCAAGGTTCATAAAAGTTAAATACTTAGCAAAATTGATAAAACTAACAAATGTTGGATGAATCTGGGTTAATATCCAGACTCTGTGATTTCATCTTCTGTATTAGTTCCATCCCACTTTCCTACCTCTAAGCTGTGTATATTATTTTTAAATATACTTATTTATATTTAAACATTATCTTTCTGAGAAATAAATGTGCACTTATTCATTCTCTAAAATACAATAGTATTTCATAATATGCAGTGATAGAACTAGGCGCACACTATGTCATGGCTTTTATTATTTTTATTTCTTTCAAATAAATATTTATCTTATTTGTTGTTATTGTTATTATTATTATTTACTTTAACATAGGGCACATGCACCAGAGAGACATAGAAAGATCAAGAAGGAAAGTGGGAAAGTGAGCTGCCAGATCCAGACACGAACCACTGTTGGCCATGTGAGAATCCAGTACCTTAACTACCATGCCGCCCGCTGGTCCCATTACAACTTTTAAAGACCACAAAAAAAGAAAGTAAGAATCTACAAAGGAAAATACAAAATCAAAATAGAACTCAGGCTGACATCACTGAGATGTCACTTAGTCCTCAAGTCTTGCTCAGAATGCAGCTATGCAGCTGAGTGCTAGAATCACAGGTTCGCTTGGGTTCCACAGGCCTAAAGCCATGCTGATAGTGGCATCTGAGTTGTTCACCTTTCACCTGTCACCTTTCGCCACATAAAACCACTATTCTAGAGTCTAGGCCACCATCTGGCTACTAGTCAATATTTATGTCTGCCTCTTTTTCTTTCTAATATATTAGCTCCTGAGCATTACTGTAATTCTACTCAGTTCCAATATGATCCTAAGTAGTCATGGTATACTCTTTATTTACAGCATAATCAGCCAAATGACACAAAATGAATGTATGTATGTTTTTATAAATTTGATAAAATGAAAGCACAATAGTAGAAAACAAATCTCAAGGGTTTTCAGGTCCCATAAAATGAAGCAAGAGAAAACACGTTCACAAACACCAGTTTGAGAAAATAGCACAATAAGGGAACGGTAGCTTTTTAGATAACTGATGCTTACTAAGTTATTTAAAAGTTATTTCATCGTTGAAATTGGTATAATGATTGAGAGTCTGATTGTGAACATCATGGCCAGCTACCTTTGCTGCCTCACCAGGTTACTCACCATGTACTTTCAGCCTAGCTGCCCCCCAGCAACCCCCACCAGTCCTCTCGTCTAGATGGTCTTCTGGCCTGTGATTTTTAAGGCTGGCTTCACATTCAAATGCCCTAGAGAATAATAAAAAGTAACAATTCTCAGGCTCCATCTTCACACATTCTTATTTAATGGGTCACAGAAGGGCCTGGACACACATTCCTTTTCAGTAGTCTCCTGAAAATTCCCCTCTATAGGCAGAATTGAGGACCATTGTTCTAGTTAATCAGAAAACCTTTTCACATCTGTTTTTTTTTTATTCATGCTAAACTGCATGCATGTGCCTGAGAGAGAAAGAGACAGAGACAAAGAGAGAAAGCAAGAGGAGCACTCTGCACAGGGTCTGGTCATGCTGTGATCCCACTCCTCCATTTCCCCAGCCTGTCAGGTCTTGGGTATTTGCAGGTGTGCCTCATATGTTTCAGGCCCACCGTGCTGGGGATTTGAACTGAGGTCGCCATGTGAGATCCAGCTTCTCTTACCACTGTTCCATGGAACTCTAACAGAAAAACTTTCCTTTTAAAATGAAATATGTCATAGAATTTTATTGGAATTGCTGATGTTTTTCTTGATAAATTCTTTTGATTTGTGTATTACTCATTTTTCAAGCTAACTCTCATATCCTGGGATGGTCTAGTTAAATATCAGACACCTTCTTAGAAAACATAACCTACATGTATTACTTTCTTTACTTTTTTATGGTACTTTAACCAAATAGTACTATAATATCTAAAGCATAGAGTACAGCATCCCATGCCCTTGTGTATATTTTTTCAATCCAGTAAGACCATGACTATAACCTTGGGTACAGTAAAAGCCCGGAATTCCAATAGCATTTATTAGATATTTGCCAGGGATTTTTATTTATTTTTTATGTAAGAAGACATTAAGGAAATAATGAAAGAAGTCATGAACCGGTCTTAAAAAGAGTAGCATCCTTTTAATCCAGTCTTGTAATCTTGTTCTCAGACTACCTGTGTGTACGGTTAATTGCGTCTGCACTGAATTGGTAGTTGCCACTTTATCATTGCCCGTGCTATATACCTCTCATTTGGTCAGCTTTATGTAAGCTCTGCCTGTATTCTCTAAGTTGGTTTTTTAATTTTTGTTTTTGTTCTTTTAATACTATACAAAATCCCCAAATTTATTAAACTAGAATATAATGTCACTTTATCAGACTAAATATCTTAGATTTAATTTTCTTTGTCTCTGAGAGTTATATTTTTACATATTACATACTTTACAGCTCATTCACTTTTTCTCTTATAGTCTATATATTTGAGATAATTAGAAGCTCAGACAGTAGATACGAGCTCTGCCTTTGCTATTGTTCCTATCATCGAATCAATAAAAAGGACCTTCATGCAGAGTTGAGTCTAGTGCTCAGCCTTATAAAAAAATTAAATAATAAATTCCCTCAAGCGTACCTCATCATGGGGGCCTTGTTCCCCTTATCACTGAGACAGGACTTACCCCACTTACAGGTAGATAGAGTATGGGCCCCTAAAGGGAGTCACTATGTTTTTCTTTTTAAGGAAGTCTCTGTGTTTTTCCTCTATGGTCTGGTTAATGTACAATAGGCACTTGTATATGTCTCTAAAGAATGTATGACTCCGTGCTAATAAGGCAGGAGATAGGGATATTGAGAACACAAATAGAGTAAAAGCAAAGATGAAGTCACAAGGGATGTTTTCAGAGCCAAAAGCTGGCTACATTGGGACTCAAAGCAACTATGGTGAAAGGCAACAGTTTCCATTTAGTAACTACATTCTAAGAAGTACAGATAGCTATGGTTTGCTGACTTCACAAAGAATACAGTAACAAATCACTCAGACTTATCACGTAACTTTTTTAAAAGTTTACTTTCTTAGAAAGTTAGTCCATTGCTGGGACTGCTAGACAAAAACCCCTCGCCTCCAGTTCCTCCTTGGCAACCTATTTGGGACTGCTCCATGCTTGGGAACTGTGTTCTTCCTTGGTGGTTTTTGTTTGTTTGTTCTGTTTGTGCGTGTGTGTGTGTGTGTGTGTGTGTGTGTGTGTGTGTTTGGTTGTTACTGTTTTTTGTTTGTTTTGTTTTGTTTTGTCCTAGGTTGGAGAGAGACAGAGACAGGAGAAATCATCCCCCAAGGGGGATAGCATGCACAATCCCCTTTCCTCCATTTTCCTCCTAGGAATCAAGGTAAGAACATATACAAATCTGCATGATTTTCAAGCCACTGAGTCTAGGACTCAAACCATGGTTGGCCATGTGGTAGTCCAGAGTCTTAACTCTCCTTTCCCCTCTTAATAGACTCCACTTTGCTGTTTCTTCTCTGTTCATGTCTCTAATTCTTAATGAGCATTGATAAAAGACCAGCATGGCTGTTGGGTCTGATCACCTAGCACACCTGCATCAATACCCATAGTAGTTTATATTTTTAATTTTTAAAATATATATTTTTTCTCTTTTATTTATAATTCATCACTGTACATCTTTGCAGCATACAGAAGGAATCTTCTCGGCAAGAATACAATGCATATTCGTCCAGTCAAAGATACTACCATACATATCATCTTTAACACATTTATTTTACACATTTGTGTCTGTTAAATGTTTCCCTTTTCTTTTTCCCCCCTGATTCCTTCCCTCCCACCCCTTCATTGTCCACACTCCTCCTGCACTGGCTCTAGTATCCAAAGTTGCTCTCTGTCTTTATACCTTTCAATTTTCAGTTTCTGTCAGAGTATAGACATTCAGTATATTAAATGGGGGCATACAATGTTTCTCTTTCATAGTCTGTCTTTATCCTCTCATCTTTAAATTTTCCATATTCATTAACTTTCTATCAAATGCCAGAGTCTCATTGTATTTTATGGCTGAATAGTATTCTAAGTGTATATGTGCCACACTTTTCCAATCCATGAATCTGTTTGTGGATATTTTCCCCCATGTTTTAGCAATTATGAATTATGCTGTAATAAACATGGATGTACAAGTATTGTTTTGCTGACTGAGTGCATTCCTAACTTTGTGGTAGATACCCAGGAGTGGAATTGCTGGATGTTCTCCACAGTGCCTGTACTAATTTACATTGCCACCAACACTACTGCACAGGTCCCTTTTCACTGCAGCCTTGCCAGCACTTATCATTCCTTATTTTTTTTAACTATTAGCCATTCTGACTGGAGCCAGATGGTATCTCACTGTGGTTTTGATTTGCATCTCCCTTCTGATAGGAATGTTGAGCATTTTTTTATATGCTTTTTGGCAGAAGTCAGTAGCAAAAACTCTGAGAAGCACAGTCTTTCTGCACTCACTCACTCACTTACTCTCTGCTGCTGGCTGTGCACCATAGGGGCTGTAACTTTTTTAAAAGTTTACTTTCTTAGAAAGTTAGTCCATTGCTGGGACTGCTAGACAAAAACCCCTCGCCTCCAGTTCCTCCTTGGCAACCTATTTGGGACTGCTCCATGCTTGGGAACTGTGTTCTTCCTTGGTGGTTTTTGTTTGTTTGTTCTGTTTGTGCGTGTGTGTGTGTGTGTGTGTGTGTGTGTGTGTGTGTGTGTTTGGTTGTTACTGTTTTTTGTTTGTTTTGTTTTGTTTTGTCCTAGGTTGGAGAGAGACAGAGACAGGAGAAATCATCCCCCAAGGGGGATAGCATGCACAATCCCCTTTCCTCCATTTTCCTCCTAGGAATCAAGGTAAGAACATATACAAATCTGCATGATTTTCAAGCCACTGAGTCTAGGACTCAAACCATGGTTGGCCATGTGGTAGTCCAGAGTCTTAACTCTCCTTTCCCCTCTTAATAGACTCCACTTTGCTGTTTCTTCTCTGTTCATGTCTCTAATTCTTAATGAGCATTGATAAAAGACCAGCATGGCTGTTGGGTCTGATCACCTAGCACACCTGCATCAATACCCATAGTAGTTTATATTTTTAATTTTTAAAATATATATTTTTTCTCTTTTATTTATAATTCATCACTGTACATCTTTGCAGCATACAGAAGGAATCTTCTCGGCAAGAATACAATGCATATTCGTCCAGTCAAAGATACTACCATACATATCATCTTTAACACATTTATTTTACACATTTGTGTCTGTTAAATGTTTCCCTTTTCTTTTTCCCCCCTGATTCCTTCCCTCCCACCCCTTCATTGTCCACACTCCTCCTGCACTGGCTCTAGTATCCAAAGTTGCTCTCTGTCTTTATACCTTTCAATTTTCAGTTTCTGTCAGAGTATAGACATTCAGTATATTAAATGGGGGCATACAATGTTTCTCTTTCATAGTCTGTCTTTATCCTCTCATCTTTAAATTTTCCATATTCATTAACTTTCTATCAAATGCCAGAGTCTCATTGTATTTTATGGCTGAATAGTATTCTAAGTGTATATGTGCCACACTTTTCCAATCCATGAATCTGTTTGTGGATATTTTCCCCCATGTTTTAGCAATTATGAATTATGCTGTAATAAACATGGATGTACAAGTATTGTTTTGCTGACTGAGTGCATTCCTAACTTTGTGGTAGATACCCAGGAGTGGAATTGCTGGATGTTCTCCACAGTGCCTGTACTAATTTACATTGCCACCAACACTACTGCACAGGTCCCTTTTCACTGCAGCCTTGCCAGCACTTATCATTCCTTATTTTTTTTAACTATTAGCCATTCTGACTGGAGCCAGATGGTATCTCACTGTGGTTTTGATTTGCATCTCCCTTCTGATAGGAATGTTGAGCATTTTTTTATATGCTTTTTGGCAGAAGTCAGTAGCAAAAACTCTGAGAAGCACAGTCTTTCTGCACTCACTCACTCACTTACTCTCTGCTGCTGGCTGTGCACCATAGGGGCTTATGAAAGAGCGGCACAGGAAGGGAAAGCTATAGTAGTTTATTATGCCTTAATGAAATGCTACTAACTAGATAGCTCAAAGCTATATACATTTATTCTCACAGTAATGGAGGATAAATTAATAAAGCCAGGTGAAAATTCCATGCTTTCACTGAAGACTCCAAGGGAAGACTCTTCTCTTGCTTCTTCCAGTTTCTAATGACTTGGGGCAGGTTTTGGTGTTCTTGGCTTATAGATGTATCACTCAATTCCTGTCTTTATCTTCCCATCATCCTCTTCTCTGCAAGTCTCATTGTGTCATTTTTTCTCATAAAGACACAAGTCATTAGAGTTAGGTTCAACTTAATCCAGTATTTCCTTATCTTTATTTAACTATATCTACCTACCATTTCTCTGTTTCCTTTCCTTTTTCTCTTTTTCTTGTTTAATTTACCATAAGACATGTGCACTTTAAGTGACTAGATCCCATGTGCTCAACTACCCAGTGTAAATCTCTTACCCAGTAGTTAGAAACTCATGTCAGGTCACGATGTCCAAAGTGCCAAGAAGACAATGGAGAAGGCATTGTGGCATGGCCATCCTCCCTAGGGGTTGATTTCTTGCTTTTTATTTTTTTTTCTCTCTCTCTCTTTATCTCTCTCTGTCTCTGTCTCTCTGTCTCTGTGGTCTGGTAAGCACACCTACCCTATAGCAAAAACTTAAAAGAAAAAAAAAAAAAGAGTGAGACAGAGACTGAGTGAAAGGAAGAGGAAGAAAACACCTTCCCCAATGGAGTGTGATCACAATATAATCCCTTTTTTTTTCTTTCTCTCCATCCTGTCGAGACCCTGGGCATTCAATGAAGGTCCCCAGTGTTTTCCAAGCTATTTCCTCTATTCTTTATAAATCAGGTAGTCTTAGGGTCAGGATTTTTGCTGCATGGTTAGCTATGTGGCATCAACCAGGCCATGGGGCTAGACTCTTAACTATCATATCTTTAGTTTTCAGATCAACAAGAATGAATGGGAGACACTATTCAAACCACTACCCCACGTGCTATATTAAATATGTTATATGCTATTTATTTATTGACTATCTTACCACAGTAGAATACATTCATGGTGATAGGAAATATTTTTCTTTGGTTCATTGTCATGTTCCCAATGCCTATAATAATATTCTGTAATTGCTATTTTATAAAACAAAGCATTTTAATTCTTCTGTAGTTTAGTTAGTGGTTTATTCCCTAAAGGTTCTTGTTTGAAATTCAGTCTCCAGTGTGACGGCATTGAAAGATGGTGAAAACTTTTCAGTCCTGAGGTTGGGTGGACTGTGATTGGATCATGGAGGCATTACTTTCATGAATGGATTAATGCTGTCTTTCAAAATCCAGTAAGTTCTAGCTCTCCTGAGATGAAATCGCTTCTCACAAAACCATATGGTTATAAAATGAAAACAGCTTCACCTAGGTCTTTCACTGCACTTGACCACCATACTCTCTGTCTCTGCGGGCCATGTTGTGATAGAGCACCAGACGTTGACCTTATGCCAGTCTCATGCCACTGGGCTTTCCAGTCACCAGAATCATAAGCCAAATAAACCTCTATTTTTTTTTTTATAAGTCAGGTAGTCTTAGATATTTTTCTTGGCAGTGCAAAAACAGACTAATACAACTTCTATAGCCCAACTTTATTCAGAAGTTGTGCTCCTTTTGTGAATTGGTGTTATAAATGAGACCTCAGAATTGATACCCAAAGTATCAATATGTTAAGATAAAGTATTAATATGTTAGGATAGTTATTGTTATCTTCACAATAGATACGTTAAGATAAGATTTTAAATTATCAGATCAACTTTTTCCTGATTACATTGTACTGGTCAGCAAATATTTGGTGTGACTATCATAGTTGTTAAATGTAGTTATTTAAAAAAATTTAACTGCACCCTATATTAGTCTATATCTTCTCCTATTTGTGATCTTTTTTCCTTTTCTCCGCTGTTTTTGATAAGTTTGATTCATTATCTCTTTTTTTCTTTGAGAGATTTTTGCTTTAGGGCATGTGTGCTCGCTGGAGAGAGAGGGAGAGATGGTCACCATGAGGTGGAAAGTGAGAAATCTCCCCTCCGCCTCATGGGGAGATGGCCACACCACATTCACTTCTCCTCCTTTCTCCTTCCACGATGTTGGGCATATACCCACAAGATCCAGCATGAGTTTCAAACCACCAGGTCCAGGACTCTAACTGCAGTCAGTAATGTGGGAGTCCAGCGACATCACCATGCCATCTGCTGGCTCCACCATCTTTTTTTTTTTTTAAATGAAGTATGCATGGTGCTATGTAGGACTTTTTGGCCAACTCAACAATTCCTCCAAATAAACAGGAATAGGACAGTGAATATGTTAAAGGATAGCATAAAATACATACATATTTTTTTCCAAAATAACATAAGTATTATTGAGAAAGCTATACTATACTACAGAATGACATCAGTCATACAAAACTATCTAAGAGATCAAAATAAAAGTATGGTAAGCTAAGTTTTTCACAAATATCTATAACAACAATCTGAGTTACCAATATATTTAAACATATTTCTGTAATACTAAATGCCCCTCTGACTTATCATTTTAAATTATTAAAAAATGATTCCACTATTTTATGTATATATAATATGTATATATTTTTTTGCTTTTGTTTTTTTAAATAATTATTTTATTTCAATTTATTTATTTAATTTTAATTTGAGAAGAGAGGGACAGAGCAAGAGAGAGCGAGGAGAGGGTATTTTATGTGTTGTGTAGAATACAAATAGACCAATTATTCAAATGTATGAAATTTCTCAGATAAATCCATAAAATATTTTCCACCAGACTGTGTCAATAGGAAAATTATATTACTTATGTACTGATGAATCACAAAGTACCTAAAACTGTATCAATGTAAAGAAGCAAACTTTTATCATTTTGCATTGGTTGTGAGGATCGAGAATCTGACAGGAGTTGAGCTGAGTAGTTCTGGCTCAGGATTTCTCATGATATTTCAGTCAAGTTATTGGCCAGAATGTCAAAAATCTGAGGAAACTTCAAAACATCAATGGAAAAATAGAATTGAAATATGAGGATTTTTTTTTTTGCACAGAAATTTGAAATAGATGCTTTTTTTCCCGTAAGTACATTTTTCATGAAGTTTTTGGACACACTGTAATTCTTCACTGGGCCGCAGTCGGGACTTCCCAGCTCACTCAGGTTATTCATTGGCTTTGCTCCTCAACTTTGCACCTCTTTAATTGTTACTAAAGGCATCAATTCCTTGACCTGCAGACCTCTCTTTTAGGCAACCTGAATGTTTTCTTGACAGAACAGCTGAATTTCTCCAGAACAAGGCATTTGAGACAGAGAGAGGAAAAAAAAGAGAGAAGACGAGCTAAATATCCTTCACAACTTAATCTCAAAAATGACATACCATCTTCTGCAATATTTTTTTTTGATCACACAGAACAATCCTGGTAGAATGTGGGATGAGAATGTATAACTGTGAGAATATCGTAAGATGGGCATGTTGGGGGCCATCTTGGAGACTGGCTACCACAGACATTTTCTCTGTGATTCGAGTAATTGCTAATTGAGTGAGACTGCACTTTTTATTCCAGGATGCCTACTATTCCTACCCACTCCATCTCTGTGTCCCAACATATGGAACTAAATGACATTCAATGGGAAAATAAGAAATTCCCTCTGACATTTCCAAAATCCCTCCACTGAGAAGCAATATCAGAAATAAAGACATCTCTTATTTTAGTAAATGCCTGTTAAAAAGGAGACTCTCTGAATTTATTAGAAATACAAAAGAGCTTTTTGTGAATTTGTCAACAGATCCTTATTTAGAGGCGACCCAGCCAGCTTGAGCTTCCCACGTCCAGGTACATCACAGTGTTCATAAAGGTGATTCACTGTTAATGTCTAATTATGTGCACAGCTCACTGAATTTTCAATAGAGTATCCTATACATGAAGGACAGTATAATCTGTTCATATACATCAGTGTTTGTGTCTACTTTCTCATTGTTCTTCATCAAACAGCATTAGTGTGGAGATCCTCAATTCTACCTACTGTAACGATGTTGTGATTATTAAATCAATAAGTCCTTAGCCTGTTCAAAGTCTATTTGCAAATGTTTTTACCACAACAGTGTCTACAGGCTTCGAGTTAGTCTTCATTTTTAAAACAAATAGAAGATCAGAGATTAAATTTGTTTTCCTCTGCCAGATGATGAAACAAAAAAATCAATTTTAGATTTATTGTACCAGTAGCATATTCTTATTTCTTATCATACACTTACTTGTCAGAATGCCAAAGAGCACAATCAATTTTGCATTCGTTTATTTATTGATATATTCAGAATTTAGTAATTTATTGTGCAAGCCAACTATTTTAGAAACATATGTGAGATACCACCTAAATTACAGAAATGAATCTTCTCTGGATTCTGCCCTCAAGATGTCTGCAGTCTCATAACGAATGTTCAGACTGTGTAGTCATTACATGAAAACTCTCTCTTTTTTTTTTAATGAAAAGGCTAGCTGAGACATTGTAGGCAAAAATGATTTCCAGATACCATAGCACCAGGGAAAGTGTCCAAACAGATACAATGGAAAGTTTCTGAATACTTTAAATGTTCATGTAAGAGACCTACTTGACCAAATTAAGCATTATCTTGTTCTCACAGAATGTTCTTTGTGGTCTCACGTTGACTTAAAATAATGTTATTCAAAGCAGACCTTTGCTCGCAGTCTCTTTTTAGAGAGATTTTGCTACAAGGCTGGAGAGGAGGTGAGACAAAAAGCAAGAAGTAACTCCCCAGCTGGAAAGGCCAGGCCACAATCACTTCTCCTCCATCCTTCTCTCGGGATTTTGGACACACACACACACACGCACATGTGTGACATGAGTTTTAAGCTGCCAGGTCTGACACTTGAACAGCGGACTACAGGGCAGTCCAGCCATGTAACCATTCCATCACCTGCTGGTCCCTGCCTGCAGTCTTAAGGGGCACCATGCAGTAGTGCTAGAGCCATCACACAGCAGCTCATGAGAACTAATTGCTCAGCTTTTAGGAACTTTGGGTGTTGGTTGATGTGACATTAGTAGCTTGACCTGAACTGTGGTAGAATGTTTACTCTATGGAAATTGACAAATCCTACCAAACAGGGATTTTAAAAATTTCCCCTCAGAGATCTATTACCATTTGTTAGCATGCCTTAGCAGCGATTCGGCTAGTTTTGGATTTCTGTTCATGTTGTATGTTTGTGATCATGGTACTAATGTGTGGCATATTAATTACACTCTTAAAAAATCAACTTGAGTTTTCAAGAAAGCCAAGTCTCGATAAAAGTGTCTGTTTATTCCACCTTAAGTCTGGCTACTGCCTTATCTACTTCAATTCTGTGAGGATTAAAAAAAAGTCTTTTGGACTTTAAAAGATACAAAAGAATAGAGCTTTTGTGGATGAATACCTGGATAGCTCACATTTTACCACTACTCTTTCAGATGGAAAGAAACGGCTATTATTACTACTGCATTTTGAGCTCAAAATATTAGAGAACAAGGGACTATTGTCATAAAGCATGTATTTTACTCTTGTTTTTATTAAAATAGCAAGTTACTAGGCCCCTGACAGAACCTGTATATCTTATGTCAGACAGTTGTAAAATTCAAGTTTATGATGTATATTTATTCCGACCTACATTTATTTCTCTAAGCAATCAATACCGCTATTTTATTCATACATTTAAGAAATAAAGTTAAAAAAGGAGAAGTGTTTGCCAACAAGTATTTTACTAGGATTTTAAGACTTTGATTATTAATACTCATGGGTCAGAAATTTTCGGTTCATGGTTCCCAGAGTGAAAATAGCTCTGGCAGTCTACATATAGTACGTATAAAAAGAGATCTACGCTACAGTCCATATGCAGTGCCAAAATGCTCCATCTGTGCTCAGGGGCAGAGTTACTGTTGCTGGGGGAGACATAACTTTCTAATGTACTTACTTTCATGTCTTTCAAAATTTTACTGTACTGAAGACTTTTGTTCTTATAGGTACTTTTTTAATATTGGAAATTTCATGTGTTACACAGCACTACTCAATCCAATAAGCTTTTTATTAAAAGTATTAGCCACAAAACTTAGGCTTGGGAAAAAATGACAGCCAAAGACAAAAGACATAGGGAGAAGACATAGGGAGAAGATATTGAACATGTATTGTTTCCTATCTCCAAAGCACTTGAACTTCATCTCATATGGAGTAGTATACATATAAAGTGTTGATTTGTTTCCAGGCCCTCATTAACAACCCTAAAGTTTTTGTTCCAGTGAACTATAGGGTTTTTCAGTGTATTATTGTCACTGTACATGTGCCATGTTATTTTAAAGAATACCCTAAATAATATGAAGAAGCAATTATTACTCCTTATAGTACTGGTTTTTACATAAAATATTATTTTCTTAAAAATATCATTTTATTTTTATTATTACCTCAATCAGAACTATCACATTATCACATCACATTAAGTATATTAATTTGTGTAGCTGAATAGTTTTTATTTCCCTCTAAATAAACTATTTTTTTTTGTTTGTGCTTTTATATGTAGCCCCTAATAGCCCATGGTATATAATATTATAGGCATATTTTTTAGAGAGAATTTTGCTATAGGGCACCTATTCTTATCAGAGAGATAGAAAAGCAGAAAATGAGAAATCACCCCCCTAGGTGGATGGCCATGCCACAATCCCCTCTCCTCCATTCTCCTCTTGGCATGCACATATATGTGACCAGTGTGAGTTTCAAACCACCATATCTGGAACTCAAATCACAATTGGCCATGTGGGAGTCCAGTGGCACAATCATTTCACCATCTGTTGGTCCAAATATTATAGGTATTCTGATAAAATGTGTGCAATGCATAATTTTGGATTTTTAGATTTAAAAAAAAATGTTGAATTCTGTATTTATAACTAGTATGCTTTTACTATAATTATGTACCTTCTCCAGTAAAAATTTAATGTCCTTTTCTGGGCAAGAAAATAAAGTCTGTAGGACTTCTTTCAGATAATATGTACTAGTAGTAGGGACCAGCAGGGGGGAGTCAAGGTGCTGAACATTCCCATATGGCTGATCATGGTTTGAGTTTTGGACCTGGTGGCTTGCTTTCTCACTCTCCCTCTCTCTGGTCAAATTTAAATATATATAATTTATATATGTGTGTGTGTATGTGTTTGTGTGTGTGTGTGTATAGGCACTAGTAATGAGAAGAGGAAATACTTTCACTGATGTCTGTAAACCTCATTAAATCGGAATTCAGAGTCCTTTTTTTTACTGTATGTGTATTCACGGTATTTAACAATCCTTTTTTAAAACTTTATTTATTTATTTATTTACTTTAATTTGATCAGAGAGGGACACAGTGAGAGATAGAGAGAAGGGGAGGGGAAAGTGAGAAAGCAAGTCACCAGTTCCAGGACATGAACTGCAGTTGGCCATGTGGAGGTTCAGTGCCCTGAACTTCCACGCCACCTGATGGCTTTGTGCAGTACTTATCAGTTCTTTAGAGAAATCTAAAGCATTAGCCCTAGGGAAGTCTAGAAATATGAGTACCCAAGGAGTAAAATAAGTATATAAAGTATTTCTATGCATATTGACATTATATGGATATCTGATATATATGACAAAAGAATAATGAGGAAAGCAAGAAGGGAAGGGGAGAGATGAAGAAAGTAACAAGATGCTAAAGATTTTTAAACTCATTGGCATTAATGCCTATTTTTAAATGATCATTGATGATTCCAAAGAAATTTTTTTTTATTTGAAAATATCTAGTGAATTTGTCTGGAAAAGAGGATATACAAAGGGAAGACTGCTAGAAGTACAAGAAGAGAAAGGTATCCATAGAAGAGTCCACATATGTAGCATGTTAAATTCAACAGAGAGCATGTACTCTTCACTTCCAGTCAATAAAGCATACCAGGAACTGGGTGAAAGCCAATGCTATCCAATGCTCTCTGTAGATTTGAAAGTCAGAAAATCAAAATTAAGATATGTCTTACTGAATATAATAAAACAGCAAACAAAAATGAGTTTTGAAAATCTTTAATGATTTATTAACTTCTTTTTTAAGAATTATTTACTTATTTAATTATATTTGCTGTTAATTTTTTAAAATTTTACCAGAGAGAGAAAGGGAAAGTGAGAAAGCAAGCTACGAGGTGTGGGACTCAAACTGTGGTCAGTCATGTGGGAATCCAGTGCCTTTAACCACCTGTTGGCCCCGTTTTGTCTTGTAACTTCTACTGGAAGGTAGTAAATGCATTTAAAAACACACACAAACTCTACATAAGTTTTTTTCTGAATAATGAATATAATTACAAGATTCCTGAGAGTTGGCATACTACTAGTTTGTCATATTTTAATATACACCTTATGATTTACATTCCTTTATTAAAATAAAAATATCTGGTGGTCTCTAAATGTTTCATTCAATGTAAGTTTGGCTGTAGCCTTAGTTCTAGGTTCTCATAGATTGATTTAGATACAAATGTTAATTACTGTAGATTAATAAATTAATTTACAAAAATTACACTTTGGGATTGAAAAGGGCTTTTACTTCCTTGAAGACACTGGTCACATGAGTAAATCCTAAAACCAGAAGCCTAGGATTCCAAGGTTTGTCACTGGGACAACTAGATAAACTACTTATCCTGTATGCCTTCAGTTTTCTCCCTGTAATTTGGGAATTACAATATTAATTATGCTTTATGGTTGAAAAGGTAAAGTATTTATACTAGTGATTCACACATCATAATGACTCAAAGACATTTTTAAAATCTCTATTAGTCTTACTCAATACAGAAATATCGAGATACTCTTGAGTATATTAAAAACACACACAAACTCTACATAAGTTTTTTTCTGAACAATGAATATTATTACAAGATTCATGAGAGTTGACATACTACTAGTTTGTCATATTTTAATATACACCTTATGAGGATATTAAAACCAAACCAAAAATGATCATTTCTGCACAGTCACAGAATTAATTAGCGGCACAACTAAGTCTAGAAACCAAACAGCCTGTTATCAAGAAGTTGGAAGATTAAGGACTAGCAGTTAGCGTAATGGCTATGTTGCTAGACTCCCATGTAAGTCGACCACGGTTTGAGTCCCAGACCCAGTAGCTTAAAACTCACACAGGGTGTGTGTGCTTGCATGTTCAAGATCCAAAAGAGGAATGGAGGAGAAGAGATTGTGGCATGGCCATGCCCCCTGGGGGGTGATTTCTCACTTTCAGTCTCTGTCTCTCTCTGTCTGTCTGGTAGTGCACGCCCCCTATGGCAAAAAAACTCTTATAAAAAAAGAACTTGGAAGATTAAAGGAAGGAGAAAGATGGAAAGATGTAACCTTTTTGGTTCTGTTGGTGGTAGTTTCTTATAAGCATAATTTAATCTTAGAATTTGAAAATATTCTGGACATAGAGATAGTATTCTTGACTTGAATTCATGAAATAGCACTATTACTCCAATAAATAAATAAACACATAAATAACCTTTTAATCTAAAACTGTAGGCAACAGAAATTTTTCTGAGTGAAGAGGATTAAATAGAACTTTTTAAAGATAGTGATAATTTTTTGCCTTTTTTTTGTCAAGGTAAAATTAGTCAACTGTAGTTTCTTCTCTTTGATGGTCACAGTCATCTGAAAATGTTTCTCTAAACCTCCAAGAAAATTGTGAGTTTGGAAAATATTTTTTCCACATCTATTTTCAAAATTAAAGACATGTTTAGTAAGCACTATTCACATCTATATCAGTAGTGTTCATTTTTGAATAAAAGTATTAAGATAACTGACTCACATGATTCAAAAATAATAATAGCTAAGTAAAGAAATCATTTCTAGAAAAACACCTAGGACCTTATTCCAATATACTCTAGTCACATATGTTGAGGGCATATTAATTAAAGTACTTAATAGTCTCAAATACAGCAGACGTCACAAGGTCAGTTCAGTGGAAGGAAACCTTAACTAAGTTCCTGTATCAAAGCAATTATACTTTATGAATTATAAAGCTCCAAGAACATTTGATAAACATTTTCTAAAGCTGAGAGATGCACATGTACTCATATACATATGCACATATATGTGTATATGCACATAAGTGCACACATGCTATACATGTGCATATTTCTTTAGAGAAGAATATATGCATACAAAACACATGAGTGCACAGATGTGCATATACAAATGTGCATCTCTCCGTTTTGGAAATTATCAAGTGTTCTTGGAGCTCTATGTGTACATATGCATATGTAGAACAGATGTCAGGATAGCTAAGTTCACCCCACTCTTTCCCCTTACCCTTGCAGCTCATGGAATGTACCCTGGATTGGACATCCTGAGATAAGGAGAAAGTGTCTAGAACAGCCTGAGCTGTGACTTCCTTCTTTCTAGAACAGGATGGTGTGCAACGTTTGTGCTCAGGAAACCCAGAAGTTCCCAAGGCATGTAAACTCTGGGTGGAGTGTTTCCTGTCCCCTCAGCCAAGGTGCCATGTGGAACATGTACAGAAAATGCTCCCAGCCTTGGGCAACCTGGAGACTGGCTCCTCATGGAACCTAAGAGCTACAATCAAATGTTTGTGTGCCCCCAAATTTTGTGTATTAATATCTAATCCCTGATGCAATAGTAAGAAGTGGGACCTGTGGAAGGAAATTTGATAAAAATTTCTTAAAACAGAGAAATATTGTAACATATGAGCGCAGATGGAAGGGATCAGTACTTCCATAAAGAGGCCAGAGGAAATGCATTTCCTTCTACTGGGAGGACGCAGCTAGGAGGCACCATCTTTAAGGCAGAGAGAGACCCCTCTCTAGTCACAAAATTTTCCAGAGCATTGATCTAGACTTTGTAACTTCCAGAACAATGAGCAACAAATTTCTGTTCTTTATAAATTACCCAGGCTAAGGCATTTTTTAAAATAGCAGTTCAGATGGACTAAAGCACTAGCTTCTTTTTATTGTTGCAATGTCTGTTGGCCCGACTTGTGTGAATGTTCTGTCCCACTGGTCTCATGCAGGTTGCAGAGTGTGTGGGATGCTCTTTGTGCCTTCCAGCTGTTCTCTTGAGATTAGGACAGCTGGGGCCACAGGGTCTATTATGAACCTTTCAATATATATATGCACATTTTCTAAAGAAAGATAAAAGAAAACAGAAATGGGTAATCTTTTATTATTTTTATTCGAGATTTAATTTTTTTACAAAGGTTTGTAAATTTTTGAAAAATTTAAAAAAGAAAAATCTTTCAATTATCTCTGTTGATAAATAGGAATAGATATCCAATCAATCCAAAAGATGTAACAATTTTTCTAGTGGATTTATTCATATTATTAAATATTTTAATGTCAATGTAACTTGGAATTGCCATTGCCTGAATAAATATTGTCTGGGAGGCAAAAACAGACCGGAAGACACCTGAAATGAAGCATGAATTAAAACTTCATCACTTTTCATCTCCACACGGATGATCCAAATTCAATTACATTTAATTACTTTCTGTTGTGTGTAGGACTTCTTCTGTAACCATATACCTTTAAGAGCTTCCAGGGTGTGGAAGGGAAGTAACTTCTTTATTCATTTAATACAAATTTATTGAGATATTTTAATTATTGCCTTGAGGGATACAAAAACAAATGTGTTATTTCCCTTAAGGATATCATACGCCATTATAGAAGATGAACATATACAGGAATTAATTATAAAACAATAAGCCAAGTGCTTATAAAGGGAGGAGAAACAGTTGTTTTGAGTTCAGATATTGGAGTGACTGTTGAGATTGTTAAAAACATGCTTTATAAAGTTAATTTTAAGGTAAAACTTTTTAAAAACTATATTGCTCCCAATAGCCAAAGGAGGAAATTATATATACATATGTGTATGTATATTAGTGACATTAATGATAGGAATAGCTTCATTCAGCAAAGTCCGAGAGGTGAGAAGCGTGGAAAGACTAAGGAACAAATCAATGAAAAATAAACTGGACTGGAGAGAAAAGCCTGCTCAGAATGGGCAGACTCTTGCATACCTTTCTAAATTATCTGGTAGCATAGAATAAGGTACTTAACAAACCTAACTGGTATCTGAACTCTGCTGCAGATTTTTGTCTTCCTGTGGTTTGGTGAATCCTTAATCACTGTCCTCAGTTCAGCTTGAGTTGATCAGTTTCTATTGATCTTCTGGTTGGCCCAGCAATTTTAAGGTGGATGTAAGCAAAGTGACTATTGTTCATTTAGGATGTCAGAGGAAGGAAGGGAATGAGAAGAATATAAAGGGGAGAAAGTAAATCTAGGTGGTAGATGAGTCATTGCCCTGTGATGTCCAGAAAGTTTTTCTGGACCCAGTGTCCTCTTCTTGCACATGGCACGGGTACCTTACTAAGTGTTCTATCCTCTCTTACTCTCAAATTTCATGAGGCAAGAGCAACTATTACCTTGTCCCCTGGTCTAGAAATGGATTATTCAACATCAAACCATTTGTCAAGAGTTTACAGGTAATGGAACTGAATGATGCCAACAGACAGTTGGAATCTCACACTTTCTTTCCTGATAAGAGGATAAAGCCACTAGTCTAGGAGGGTGAAGTTTAAATGAAAACCATTCTGCTAAGAAAGCAGAATGCCTAATTCCAGGTAGCTCACTATTAAGCTAATCAGATTGAGATGCCAAGGTCATTTTTAATCTATTTGTTACCTTATGTAATTATATTTGATAATTATATTTGATGTTCAGTTCTCATCAAATACAATCAATTTTATCTAGGGAATTACTCTTTTCATATGGGAAGCAAAAGCATGATTACTGAGAGTGATTATTTGCACTGTATTCTTGGGAGTCAGGTATATAATCAACATAGACTTCATTTTCTTTTTCTAATTCAACTTCAGGGGGAGAGTCAGATGCTTTCACTCTGCTTTAGAACAATAAATGACCTGCTGGGGCTATTTCTTCACAGAAAGTAAAACAATGTGGGCAAGGATGACCAGCAGTTGGTATAATGACTATGTTTCTGGACTCCAGCATAGTCGACCACAGTTCGAGTCCCGGACCCAGTGGCTTAAACTCACGCCAGGCATGTGTGCGTGTGTGCCCAAGATCCCGAGAGGAGAATGGAAGAGAGGGGACTGTGGTGTGGCCATCCTCCCTGGGGGGTGATTTCTCACTCTCTGTCTCTCTATCTCTCTCTGTCTTTCTGGTGAGCACACACGCTCGATAGAAAAAACTTCTCCAAAAAACAAAAATAATTGGGTGTAAGTCTGTTTCTAATTTGACCTCTTCCTCTTGACATTTCCTTATGTAGCCATAGATCCTATTATGCCGTATGTCTAAAACTACAAAGGACATTGAAGAATATCCCCTGGACAATCATATGGGTAGCTGGGTTGCTGAGTTAATGAATATACTATGTAGGAATATTTTTCAAAAAATCAGTTGGAAAAGTCATCATAATGCCTGAAAAGGGAATACATTTTCATCTACTGATATTTTCTTGGTTGGAGAAATTACAAGAAGCTTGACTATTTTCCTTCATATCGCTCAGTGAGGCCTACTATAATGCATTAATAATAGGGTATGTAGGGGATCTTATTTTACAATAAAGTGGCATATTGGTTAATCTGGAGAGAAAAAACATGATTGCCACACTCATAAAGTGAGTGTGCAGATAATGACTAGATTAAAAATAAAATATTCTTTTTTGTTTTTTTGAGAAATTTTTGCCATAGGGCACATGCACTTGCCAGAGAGACAAAGAGGCAGAAAGCAAGAAATCATTCCTCAGGAAATGGCCACGCCATAGTCCCTTCTCCTTGTTTCTTCTCAGGTTTTGGGCATACACATACACATACCTGCCAAGAGTTTTAAGCCACTGGGTCTGGGATTCAAACCACCATCGACCATGTGGATGTCCAGTGATGTAAGCATTATGCCACCTGTTGGTCCCTAAAATGAAATATACTTATGAAGGTTTCAGACTACTCTAGTACAAAAGCTCTTATTTTTTCAGGTAGAACTTTTCAGGGAGATTAATAGACCAAATTTATTTTTCTTTCCCTCCTCTTTATTTATTATTTATTTATTTATTTATTTATCTATTTATTTTCAGAGAGATTTTTTGCTATAGGGTATAGGCACTCCCCAGACCCAGAGAGAGACAGAGAGACAGAAAGTGAGAAATCACCTCCAGTGGGGATGGCCTTGCCACTATCGTCTCTCTTCCTTCTCCTCTCAGAATTTTGGGCACACACACACCTGCCCAGCATGAGCTTTAAGCCTCCAGGACTTGAACCACAGTACACTACATGGGAGCCCAGCAACGTAACCATGATGGCATCTGCTAGTCCCCAATAGGCAACATTTATAAGGAATTTACCAATAATTGCATCCATGGAATGTTTCCTAACTTATTCTACAAGGCCAGCACTGACCTCAACAAAATTCTAGCAGATTGAAAGCAGCAGTATATTAAAAGGTTTGCACACTATGACAAAGTGGTATTTGTTTCTGGAATACAGGAATGACTCAACATATAAAAATCAATCAAGGGGCCAGCAGATGGTGTGGTGGTTAAGGGCACTGGATTCCCACATGGCCGACTATGGTTCAAGTCCCAGACCTTGTGGCTTGCTTTCTCACTTGTGTTCTCTCTCTCTCTCTAATTGTCTTCCCCTCTATTTATTTATTTGTTTGTTTAAATAAAGAAAGTTAAATAAAATAATTCTTTAAAACATAATCAATCAAAATAATTCACTACATTAACAAATGAAGAAAACACACATAAACACAATTATCTCAGTTGATGTCAGCCAAGCATTTGACAAGTTCTTTTGTCAAAACACATTTAACCAAGCACCAATAAAAACATTCAATGAAGTAAGAAGAGAAGGAAGTAATCTTAACCTAATACAAAATATATATAAAAAACTCACAGCTAACTCAATGGGGAAAGACTCACGGCTTTTTCCTCTAAGATCAGAAACAAGACAAAGATGCCTGATTATGCCACTTTTCTTAAATGTAGCATTGGAAGTACTAACCAGGTAAATTAGACAAAAATAAAAATGAAAGAATAAGAGAGAGGAAAAAGGAAGAAAGTTAAGGAAGGAAGGAAAGAAAGAAGAATCAGAGAAAGTATTTAATGAGGAAGAGAAGGAATGAAATTATTTGTTTGCAGATAATATGGTCTTACATGCATCAACTTCTAAAATTACACACAAATGTGAAAACTAATAAACTCGGCCAAATAGCAGGATACAAAGTAAATATGCATAAATCAGGGTTGTTTCTAAATGCTAGTAATAGTCCAAAAAGAACATTATGAAAACAATTACATGTATAATAGTATCAAAAATAATAAAACAAACAGAAATCAACTTCACCATAGAACTTAAAGACTTGCACAATAAAAATTGTTAAATATTATTGAAAGACATTGTAGGTACAAATAAATGGAAAGACACCCCATGTGCAAATACACTTTAAGGTACATCTTAAGTTATTCTTTGACAGAATACCTACTACAATTAATTTCATCATATATCTGGATTTTAGGTTAATTGCACATGTTATATCATGTAAAAAATTTCAAATTATTTGATGGCAAGTATTATGAAATCTATATCTTTATTTTCAATTTGACTTAATTATAGATCTGTGATTGAAACTGAAAATGTGTTTGCTCAACATATATTGATCATAGCATTTAAAATGAATAATTGCAAGGTTATTGCTTGTAGAAGAATTCAGAGAAATAGAAAAAAATATTACCTTCATTGAATAACCACATACAAATCCCTTCAAAGAGCAGTTTGATGCCACCTAATGAAAGGATTTGCACTGTAAGATTGCATCAACACAGTAAGAAATACCTAATTATAGTGGATTTTTTTTTTCATCTTTTAGAGTAGTAGGCTGCAGAGTTTATTTAAGGATAGTTCACAAACCTGCTCTCACTTTTGACATCAATTGCAAGTTCAAAGAGTTCTTAAAAGTTCAGGTTCAATAATATTCCTGAAAGACTCATAGAACTCCCTGAAGACCATTATCCCCCCAGTTACAGTTTATTAAAAAGAAGGAAAACAAACTAAAATAAAAGGAAAGGATGTCTGAGGCAAAGTCTAGGGACGTTCCCTAAGTGGAATTCCAGCTCTCTGCCCATAGAGTCACCCACTGGCATCACTACATCCCCACATTCCTGGTACTAATGAATGACAGTATATATGGAAATGTATATGGAGGTTTTATTTTTTTATTTTATTCTTTTAAGAGATTTTTGCTATAGGGAACATGTGTTCACCAGAGAAACAGGAAGCAAAAAAGCGAAAGCAAGAAATCATGCTTTCACGCCCCAGGGGGGATGGCCATGCCACAATCTCTTCTCCTCCAGTTACCTCTCAGGATTTTGAGCATGCATGCACATGCACCTGGCATGAGTTTTAAGCTACTGAGTCTGGGACTCAAACCACTGTAGACTATGTGGGAATCCAGTGGCATAGCCATTATGCCATATGCTGGCCCTGAACTTGCTCATTCACATAAATGTGGTTGGCTGACGGTAGCTGACTTCAGGCTCCAAACCTCTGGAAACTAAGCTTATACCATATGATCTAAAATTCTTATCATAAACCACATTATCTGACTGGCTCAGGCTCCCCACACAAATGAAGACACTTTCTCCAGGGTTCAGAGATGACTTCCCGTAAGCTAAGGACAAGGCCAGAGCTTTCTTTAAGTTAGGATAAGTTCTCTATTAGGCAGAGCACGTGATAATCAGCTTTATTTTTAGCACTCATTGGATTTTATTTTTGTTAGAACACATGATCGTGCTGTCACACACAAGTTGATGGTAAAGCATAATTATTGTGTCTTGTGTATCCAATCAAAATATGCTTATTGTAAATTTGTGCTTTGGAAGTTTAAGAACATGTATTTTCATTTAAACTCTGCCAAAATTTTTATTCTGCCAAAGAACTGGTGATTGAAGACATGAATCGATTAGTCAGAGTTATACTGGACATGTTGCTAGGAACTTCATATAAAAGGTGGTAGAGGAAAACTTTTATTTGGGTGCTAACAGGACCTAGCTAATTTTAAAAAACATTTCTCCTAATCTTAAAAAAAATCTTTAAAGGGATTCTATTGCTCTTCAATCACTGTATAAAGACTGCATTATATCTGGTTAAATTTCCAGGACCCTCAGATCCCTAGGGATGGACTAAATGGCGGGTATTATCACTTAGAAAAGTATCTTGAGCTTGAAAATTATGATGAGAAGTAAAATTTATATTTTTGAGGGCTGGCAAAACAAATAAATAAATAAATAAAAACATTTCTCCTAAGGAAAATACCACAAACAGTTTCTGACAGTTAACAACATTCAGATGATATTTTCAGCTTTCAAGTACTATAACTACTGTAATACATATTCCTTTTTTATTTATACTGTAAGTGGAAAATTTAGAACTTCTTTTAGTATTGTTTGTATAATACTTATTAGTATTACTGTGTGTCCTTCAAACTTCTTTAAATTAGTTGAAAAATTCCCTACTTCTTCTAACTTTTTTTATTCAAGATAAATAATTGATAGAAACTTAGAACTTGAAAATTCTATTGTTTTATTTTATCTCAAAGCAAATATTCTATCAAAAAAGAAGCTTTCATCTTTAAGAGTAAAAGAAGAAAAAGAAAATTACAGCATTTCTTTTGTCTAATCATTGACATTTTGAATTTAAATTGCTAATTCCTTAGAGAAATTTTAAGTAGCATGGGAGGTAATATGTAGAAAGTAATATAGCTAAAATTAGATCCTATAGAAGCATTGTCTCTGATGTTATTCTAAGACACTAAATTCACATTTAAACTAAATTTCATAACAAGTGACTTTTTACTTTTTATTCTATGTTACTGTTGAGGAAACCTTTGTACTTTCCCTTTCCAACTTATTGCCCAAACCTAATATTATTTTTGATACTCTGAAGTGCTGAAAGTTATTGTGAAGGCCTTGTGTATTTTACTATTCACCCTTGGAAGAGACATTTTATGTCCTTGTGCAATTACATGGTTAATATACTGTAAGGTTGAGAGTATGTGGATTCACGTCTCCATCCTAATACTTTTTAAGCTTATTCATGAAAATATCCTAACTTCAAAAATCTGGTAACTGCATTTCAGAATAGTTGTGCAGCCCAGAAGGCAGGTGTAACATTACACAGAATTGAGGACTTTTTAAGGAATTTCAGCATTGTCAGGAATAAGGCATCATTCTGGTCGTCTAATTTAGAAGGACCGATTCTGTTACCAAGTCATGCTTCAAAGGAGAGAATAGAAGACGCAAAGTGTCTTAGTCCTTGTTCTTGCCTTGAAGACGCTTCCGTTGTATGTATCCATAATAATTATGACCAGTGAGGTCTAGTTTCCATGAAATCATTTGATCATTGCAGGGACCGGAAATAGAGTATAAGGGTAAATTTTGTGGAAAGTGTTTTTTCTTTGTTTGTTGGTTTGTTTTTAGCAGCCTGCCCTATGGATGCTACAATACCTGGCTGGTAACACTCAGGCTATGTTCCTCTCAAATGTGGTTATGGAACCTCAAGCAAATATAGATGTTAATTTCTTAGGGTATTTCTATGAATCAAAACTAAACAAATACTTCTTTTAAAAAAAGAAATATTTGTTTAATTTTATTTATCATCATTATTATTTTTTTTTAATTTGCTGTAGGGCACATGTGCTCACCAGAGAGAGACAGAGAGAGAGAGAAAGGGAGAGAGCAAGCTATCAGGTTGGGACTTGAATCACTGTTGGCCATGTGGAAGTCCAGCACCTTAACTCTACCTACTGCCCCAGCAAATATGTCTTCTGTATTCTATCTACTGGATGGAGCAGTTGAATAGCTAGAGCTGGTTCCAAAGGAAAAACCAAAAGGGTGTGAGAAAATAATGATTTTAAGCATAATGATTTTGGACACAACTAAATTGAGGATTTTCTGACTGAATTTTGGTGCCAAAGACACTAATAAGTATTTGACTATTCCCAAATAAGTCCTTAGGTGATTGGTTTAGCTTCATTCAAATTGAATGAAAGAAATAAAATTTGTTAAAAAAGTTTCTGTTTTATCTAAAAATATTTTACTGACTATACGTAAAAATACAAGTATGATTACATTTTCACTGTCCAAGCTAATCCTAAATCCCAGATGACAGCAAGTGGTAAGGGAGCACCAAAATGCATTGATTTTACAGCACAAAAACAAAGCCAGAGTTGACCGAGTGAATGCTAATCTTTTTTCAGAGAGGTTTTGCTATAGGGTATGGGTACTCTTCTGGCAAACAGAGACAGCGAGATATAAAGCAAGAAATCATCCCCCAGAAGGGATAGACACACCATAATCCCTTCTCTATACTCTCCACTCAGAGGCACACACACACACACACACATGTGCCTGGCATGAGTTTGAAACTACTGAGTCCAAGACTCAAACCGGGTCAACTACATAGGAGTCCAGCAACATAACCATTACAGCATCTGCTGATCCAGTGAATGCTCTTTTTTTCTTTTTTTTAAGAGGTTTTTTGCTATAGGGTGCATGTACTTGCCAGACAGACAGAAAGATATAGAGACAGAAAGCAAGAAATCACCCCCCAGAGGGGATGGCCATGCCACAATCCCTTCTCCTCCATTCTCCTCTCGGTATCTTGGGCACACATGCAGATGCATCCGGCATGAGTTTTAAGCCACTGGGTCTGGGACACGAACCACTGTCGACTTACATGGGAGTCCAGCGACATAGCCATTACACTAACTGCTGTTTCCACCATGAATGCTCTTTTTTTTTGAGAGATTTTCACTATAGGGCGCGTGTGCTCGCCAGACAGACAGAGAGAGACATAGAGATAGAAAGCGAGAAATCACCCCCCAGGAGGCAATCCCTTCTCCTCCATTTTCCTCTCAGGATCTTGGGCGCGCACGCACACGCACCCGGCGTGAGTTTTAAGCCACCGGGTCCGGGACGCGACTGCGGTCGACTACATGGGAGTCCAGCGACATAGCCATTACGCTAACTGCTGGTTCCCATGAATGCTCTTTTTTAAGGGGTTATTTTGTCATTGGCCAATGAGACTTGATTGGCTACATTAATCTAGCTATGAATTTCAAAATTTTTAGATTTCTACTTTCCATTATTTTCTGTATCTTATAGCATCACAACATAGAAGCATGGTATATTGAGAACTCTAAAGTTAAAGGGACACAAAATTGTGCAGACTCATCACTGGTAAAATGGTAGACGCTGTGGAAAGTAATAGCTATGATGACTATAACTAGTAGCATCCTAATTTAATGATGTAAATACTTTATTATATTTGAATTTGGTTCCTTTCTTCAGTCCATAAGTTCTGCATTTCTCTCTCCTTACTTTTTCTTTTTCGGAAGTAAAAATGTTTCTCAGGGGCAAATATCATAAGAAAAATCTATGTGTGGAGAAGAGGAAAGGAGCATGGCTTAAAATCAGACCCTCAGTATCTTTTGTCTTACCTTAAAATATATTTTTTGCTATAGGGTGTGTGCACTCGCCAGACAGAGAGAGACAGAGAGACAGAAAGTGAGAAATCACCCCCAGGGGGGATGGCCACGCCACAATCCCTTCTCCTCCATTCTCCTCTCAGGATCTTGGGCACGCACGCACACATGCCTGATTTATAGCCACTGGGTCCAGGCCGCAAACCGCAGTCGACTACGTGGGAGTCCAGCGACATAGCCATTATGCTAACTGCTGGTCCCTTAAAATATATTTTTAAAAATTCTTTGAAACGAAGAGGATTTTTTTATTCTTTCATGCATCATATTATTGACTACTAGATGTTATTGTGCAATTTATTAGAAGAAATAAAATAGTTTTGAGTATTTTTCTCAAGTGTTCATAGCTGAATAAAACAGAGTGAAGCTATAAAGCATTTCTTTTTTCAAAAAAATTATTTTTAAAGAATTATTTTATTTAATGTTTAGTATTATTCATATTATTGCTATTTGACGAGAGAGTGAGTGAGAAAGCACACCGCCAGGTCCAGGATTTGAATTGCAGTCAACCATGTGGGAGTTCAGTCCTATAACCATCACACCACCTGCCAGTCCCAAATATAAAGCGTGTCTAAAATTTCACATTACTGTAAATTTTTCCTTGTTTTCATTTATTATTCTTCATTTTAAAATAGTGTTTCTTTTTATAAAGAACAAAAAGATTAAATATACGCTTGAAATAATACAAAAATAATGTTTACTATTTCCCAGATACTTAATGTATGTTGAGTACTGTGTAAAGCACCTTACATCTATTATCTCGTTTAATTTTGATATCTCTTTAAGATATTTATTAGTATTATTCCCCTTGGACATTGCACTTATCCTCTACTTAGAAGATTTTGAGTCTTTTTTTTTTAAGTTTATTTAAAGGTATTTATTATCATTATTTTTATTATTTTAATTTGCTACAAGGCACACATGCTCATGAAGGAGAGACAGAGAGAAAGAGAGAGAGAGAGCTGCCAGGTTGGGACCCGAACTGCAGTGGATCATGTGGAAATCCAGCACTTGAACCACCATGTCACCTGCTGGACTCTTAGATTCTCAATCTTACGGAGATAGAATAGCCTGCCTGATTGTGCCTGAATATGTTGCCAAACTATGATGGTTCAAATCTATTATGCCTAATTGCAAGTGTGTGATCCTAACCACTACACCATATTGTACCAGTTTGACCTTTATTGACTGATATAAAAATCTGGCTAGTATTAAAAAGTAGATAGAAAAAAACATTCTTAAATTTGTTTTGAAATTTACTCATTAACACAGTAGATTCACAATAAACATTAATTTAGTGAATAAAAGAACAAATATGTTGAATAAATGTTTAAAGCATTTAAGTTATATCATATATTTAAGCCATGGAACTGCTGAAAATAGTATGCTTTCCTTTTATAATATGAAAATTAAAGAAGAAATGAAGCATTCAAAATGTTTATTGTGCCTATTTTGTTTTCATATGCTTTTTGCCCCTAGAGACTATCAAATACAGAGCTTGGCTATTTCTCAAAATCTGAAGAGGGGAAGTGCAAACTATTATTCACCCTTTATTAGAAGAAATAGATTTTTAGTTAAACATTTGAATTAATACATCTTGATTAGTCAACATACATCTCTTCTATATCTCTTTATTTGTAAAATACGACTTGAACATACCACAAAATTTGTGTTTAAACATTTGCAGATTTTACAGTTTTTAATATTTCCTATTTTTGAGGAAGGCAGAACCAAAATTACTTTTCGTTTAGAGACAAAGAACTTGAGAAGTAGCAAATTTTCAGTGATTTGCTTACCCACAATTTAAATACAACATTCCTTTTTTTTTCGCCCCCATTTCTCTTCCTCTTCCTTCTCTTTATCCCATTTCTTCACCAACTCCTTCTTTTTTAAATTTGTATTAAAAGACACTGGACCATGAATGCATATTTCTGTCACTCTAGACAGCACTGATAATTACTCATATTTGACATATGAAAAATAGTTTCCTTTCATCTTAGTATTAAACAATGAGCTATGTTTTCAGTCTTCCTTAATGTGTTAAGACTGGTTCGGTGGCTTCACATATGATCTATCCTGGAGACTTTCATGTGCACTTGAGAAGAATGTGTATTCTGCCAGTGTTGGACGGAATATTCTACATCTCTCTGTTGAGTCCATTTGGTCTAAAGTGTTGTTCAAGTTCACTATTTCACTATTATTTTTTTCTAAATGATTGTTAAAAGTATCAGCATCCCCTACTATTACTATATTGCAGTCTATAACATTCTTCAACTCTATCAATATCTGCGTTATAAATTAAGTGCTCCAATTTTGAATGTATATATATATAAAAGTCTTGTA
This sequence comes from Tupaia belangeri chinensis, assembly GCF_000334495.1. NCBI lineage: Eukaryota > Metazoa > Chordata > Mammalia > Scandentia > Tupaiidae > Tupaia > Tupaia belangeri. Next base: position 697,467 of record NW_006209847.1, on the reverse strand, counting down.
TTCTCTTGATTAACCCCTTTATCATCATATGGTGACATTTTTGTCTTTTGACAGTTCTACCGTACAGTCTTTGTCTATGTTGTCCGATGTAAGTGTAGCCACTTCTGCTCTGTTTGGTTACCATTTGACTATAATACCTTTTTTTTTTCCTTCTAGTCTATGTGTATCTTTATGCTAAAATGAATCTAGTGTAGGTGACATAGTGTTGGGTCTTGTTCTAATAATCCATTCAGCCACTCTGTATCTTTGTTTTGCAGAATGAAATCCATTTAAATTTAAAGTAATTATTGAAACATACTCAATAATGGCATTTTATTAATTTTGTACCAACTGTTTTATAGTTCTACTGTTCCTCTCTTTCAATCTTGTCTTTGTGTTTTATTGTAACTTTGCCTTGTGCTTTTCTTCTTTTTTCTTTATTCATGCTAAAAAAATCACAATGTGTACACATGAGAGAAAAAGACACAGAGAAAGAGAGATCGAAAGAAGAGCACCCACCACACAGTCCGTCCTTCTACAATCCTCGTCCTCCAGTCCTCTATTTCATTGGCTCTTGGACATGTGTGCACATGACTGGTGTGTTTCAGATTGGTCAGGGATTTGAACCATGGTTTCCATGTAGTATCTTGTTTCTCTTGAGTAGTTCATTATTGCTTTGCCACAGAGCTGGCCCTCCTTTCTTTCTTTTTTATTTACTTTCTGTGTGTGTGTGTGTATGTGTGTGTGTGTGTGTGTGTCTATTAGAATTTGTTTTATTCTTAATGATTATCAGAAGACTTACATAAAGCATCTTATAGTTATAATTGCTGAATTCAAGTGCATGCTACCTTCACTTCATTACATACATGGGCTTTCTACTTTACTTCTCTCTTCTACACATTTTATGCTACTGATATAACATTTACATCCATTTATGGTATGTCTATTAACCGATTGTTTATAGATATAATCGTTTTTTGTTGTTTTTGTTTATTTATTCTTTATTCATTTATTTTGCTATAGGGCATGCGGGCTTGCCAGAAAGACAGAGACAGATAGATAGAAAGTGAGAAATCACCCCCCAGGGGGATGGCCACACCGCAATCCCTTCTCCTCTATTCTCCTCAGGATCTTGGGCACTCACGCACAAGCGCCTGACATGAGTTTAAGCCACGGGGTCCGAGACTCGAACCGTGATCGACTACATGAGAGTTCAGTGACATAGCTGTTACGCTAACTGCTGGTCCCAATATAATCATTTTAAATATATTTTTAAAAAAATCTCATTAACTAGTTAGGAATGATTTACATATCACCCTTACAGCATTGAAGAATTCATTCTGAGTTTTACTATATATTTACTTTGACCAATGAGTTTTATGCTGTCATATTTTTTATATTGTTACTTGTTATACTTTTGTTTCACCTCAGTGAACTCCCTTGAGCATTTCTTACAAGCAGTATGAGGATTAGGCTCATAAAATGTGCTCCATGTTTCACACAGTACTTAGCATAAAACAGCTGCTTTACGTATATATTAGCTGAAGGAAAGAATAAATTGTGCCTACTTGAAAAGTATCTCAATAGCATTGCAAAAGAGTGAACCTGTACATAATTAGAGGGTTATATTTACTGAAATATGGGGTAGCCTTATTTTTTTTAATTTCAGTCTCACAATTTACTGAAATATGGGGTAGCCTTATTTTTTTGAATTTCAGTCTCACATATATATATAATGGCTTTCAGTTGTATAAACTATAATTATAAATATTATGGGAAGTAATTAGTCATTATTTTCTTTGTGTGTGTGAGAGAGAGATGTGCCACAGTCTTAAGCGCTGTAGATGCAAGCCTTAAATAGTTCAGATTAAGGAAGTAAACGAGTAAGGCCTCATGTGTCCTGCTTTGATCGAGCCTTGAATCATTCAGAGTTGCTTTTAACTGCCTTATATACTCTTTTCTCAGTGCTTTTCTGCCACTTTCACAGCAATATAAATTTCCAGATGACAAAATCTGTTAGATGCTATAAAAACCAAACCAAGTAACAATACTGAGGTTGGGTGAAATGAACATTTTTCTTTGAAACTGAACACATGGAGTGGCTTCTAATAATTCACCATGGAGAACATGAGCTCAGCTATACTGAAATAGTTCAAGAAGCTGAGAACTAGTGCCTATTGATTCTAGCGGCCAACTGATAGTCATCCCAAACTCACTTTATTTAATACTTTCTGGAAGTTTGTGGAGGCAACTTTCAGGGATAAAGTTTGACTACAATAACATAAAATTCTACATTTAGTTTTTGAAATATAGAGCTTTCTTTTTGCCTTAAAAAAAAAAAAAGTGTAGTGGCCAGCAGGTGGCGTGGTGATGGACTCCCACGTGGCTGAATACTGTCTGAATCCTGAACCCAGCAGCTTGCTTTCTCATACTCTCTCTCTCTCTCTTTCTGTGCCTCTCTCTAGACAAATTGAAGAATAATACATAATGAGTTAAAATTATTTTTAAAAAGTCTAGAGTTTTACGATTGCTCTGTAACAAACTCTAAATAGGAGAAATTAAATGGCCAATGTTGGGGTGCTCCAGAAACTTGCACAGGTTTGTCTGCGCCAAGCTGTTTGGAGAACAGCTGTAGATAGCATAGCTGGTCATCCTCCCTCAGAGACCATCAAATCTCCAATCCCCCCTTCTCTGAGAATTGGCGGGAACACTTGCAAGAATAATTAGTTATATTTACCCTCAAATGTGCATACCCCTATTAATAAAATGAGATTCGTTTTCAGCATAACTTTACTAATTGGATCACAAGGACTATGGTTATATATACAGTGCTTGAAATGTATGTATTTAAGAAAAGGTAGTTCATTTATGCTAAAGTATATTTGATATATTAACAAACAAAAATGACTAATAGATGAAATTGAATCACTTTTTGTTTAAAACCAGCCTTTGTACAAAGTTTTGTTATTTTTTGTTATTTTTTTTTCTGCCTGAAATACACTGACTTCATTCTCTGTGGAGTGAAAAATTTCCCCGATACTTTTTAATTCAGACAAATTTTTACTGTCTCTAAAAATTTCTTTGACCTTGCCTTGGAGTACAGAGCTTGAACGTGCCCCGGTGTACTGTGACAAATTTATTACTGAAAAGATATCATTTAATTACTACTTCTTTCTTTTGACCTCTAATTAAATTAGTGTTAATTAAAGAAAGCTACACTATGCCTGTCACATTAAGACATGGTGTTATCATACAATGCATATTATACTGATGGCAATGAACACTTCAGACTTCAGTAAGAAATGGAGACTTAAAATAGTGACTGTCTGTATTAATCACCCTAATATTACTGGGAGTAAGGAGGAGGCTATAATGGAGATTGCAATAAAATAATTTAAAAGGGGCATCTATTTTTAATAGAATAATGCTGAGTACATACAAGGAGACTCAAGCATCTAAAATATTCTCTTGACTACACAGGTTACGAGTTCTCATTAGTGATGCATACAGAGGGAAAAATGAGAACGCCCATTTATGTAGTTATGTATATACATATTCATAGGCACACACATGCATATCTACAGAGTGACTTTTCATTATACCAATACTATCTTGTGTTTCTCTCTTTTTTTTTTGGAACACAAGCAAACAACATTTAAAGGAGATTGTAGAGCTGAGAACTCCATCAAAATTAAACATTTTTCCTTAAATTCACGAGCAAGACTAGTTACTATTGCCCTGTAGTTCTTATCTAATAGAATATCACAGGATTTTTTTTCAATGTTTGCTGGGTTTTCTTTATTTTTTTTCCTAGTCAAGTCACTCATTTATTTGCTACAATTCAAAACAAAACATTTTTTAAAGTTACATTTTTAAAATAATTTCCATTTTTTGTCCAGTATGGTAACAAAACATGCACATTGCGTGAGCCACCACTTTCTTTGAGCTATACCTAAGGCCCATGTCCCTGCTGCTTTGTAGTTGTTGGGAATAAGTAGCAAAAGGAGTCTATATAGCCCCTAATGAATTCTCTGCCATGGATCTTCTGTGAGCGGGTCTGCTCTCTGGGCTTTGAGTTTCCCATTTTTATTTTTAATTTATTTTAAACATTCAATCACTACACATCATGACTACTTATAAAGTGAATTTTCTCAACATGAATATCCTTCACACCTGTCCAGTTGAAGCTACCATACATGTTATCATCAACAGGCAAGTACTTACATTTATCATTAAATAAAGTGAACCATCATATTCTCAGCAAATCCTTTTTATTATCACAAATTTTCTGATTAAAAAGAAGCAAATAGAAATTATTATATACAGATACTAAAGTAGCATTAACAAGAATTACAATGGATTGAGTGGTTTGTTACTAGGTCATAGACATACTTAAAGTACTACAGAGATTTGTTACATTGTTACGCTATCCAGAATACTTTGTTGCTCTATGACAAACCTCTCCTAACTTAGTGACTTAAGGAGTTACACAGTAGCTCTTCTTTCTTCCTTCAGCAGTTTCAGCAGGGCCAAGTGGAAAGCTCCTCTGGTGATCTCACCTTGGCTGGCTAAAGGAGCTAGAGCCGTTGGGTGTGTTAGCTGAAGGCAAATTGGTTAGTGCTGCCAGTTGCTCCTGGCTATTATCTTAGTTGACAGGAACGATTAGACCACATGTCTCCAGAAAGCTTCTCTGTACTTACTCATACAAGGTCAGTTGCATTTCCCAGGAACTGGAAGAAGAAAAGCCCAAATCATACACATTTTTTTTTTTTGAAAAGTTTTTTGCTATAGGGCATGTGCACTTGCCAGAAAGACAGAGAGAGACAGAAAGTGAGAAATCATTCCTCAGGGGGACTGGCCATGCCACAATCCCTTCTCCTCCATTCTTCTCTTGGGATCTTGGGCATGTGTGCATACGTGCCCAGTTGGGTTAGCCACTTGGTTCTGGGACTCAAACTGCGGTTGACTACATTGAGTACAACGACATAGCCATTATGCCATCTGCTGCTCCCTGCATTTTTTTTAAGGTTTTAAGGTTTTATGCCATGGGCATTGGTGCCCTCACTGGAAAGACACAGAGAGAGCCAGTGAAAGGGAAAACGAGAACTTATCTCCCGGAGGGGATGGTCATGCCACAGTCCATTCTCCTCCATTCTCCTCCTGGGATTTGGAGTAGACATGCACATGTGCCAAGCCACCAGGACTGGGACTCAAACTTTAGTAGACCATGTGGGAGTCCAGCACCTTAACCATGATGCCACCTGCTGGCCCCATCATCTGCATTGTTTAAGTCTTTAACAACATATTTGTTTATATGTGTGTGTGTGTGTGTGTGTGTGTGTGTGTGTGTGTGTGTGTGTAAACGCACATATATTTATATAAATCATTTAAATAATTATTTTTTTTTTGGAGAGGTTTTTGCTATAGGGCACGTGCGCTCGCCAGACAGACAGAGACATAGGGACAGAAAGCGAGAAATCACCCCCCCGGGGGAGGTGGTCACGCCTCAATGCCTTCTCCTCCACTCTCCTCTCGGGATCTTGGGCACGCACACACACGTGGCTGGCATGAGTTTAAGCTACCGGATCCGGGACGAGAACTATGGTTGACTACGTGGAAGTCCAGCGACATAGACATTACGCTAACTGCTGGTCTCTTGAATAATACATTTTAAATAAATAATTTAAAATACTTAATGATTTTGTAAGTGAAAGATTTTCATTAGCCCTGGACATCTCCCTCCTCATTACACGGTAGCTCCCAAAGGGACACATCAGAAATTATTTATCTATGCAGTTTTATCAGTGAAAGATTTTTGTTGTTCTCTCACAGTGGAATAAATAATACAGGTAGTTATAATTAGATGAATTGAAATCAATACCAAACACTTCTAAAAATTCTTCAGTTCTGGGTGTTTTTATTGGTGAAGTATACAAAATACTTAAAAACTAATTAACTTCACTTTCATCTGAACTTTTCCAGAAAACAGAAGAAGAATGTTATGGTTTGAACAATGATTTGTTCCCCCAAAGTCTAATGTTTTAGAATTTAGTCCAAGTGGGCGGATATTGGATGCCCTTCAGAAATTCCTAGGTTGGTACTTGACTGTATCATAAGATGTTAAGGGAGAACTTGATTGTTTCATGTAGGGCCATTGAGGGTGATCACGTCATTGGGGCAGGGCCTGACTGAGTTCTAGATTCTATAAGCAAAGGAAAGGAGATCAGAATAGCAGCGAGAAAACCACATGGTATATGCCAAATTCTGCTGCGTCGAAAGTTGCCTTCCACCATTTTGTGATGCTTTGGCCTTCCCAGTCACCAGAACTATTCACCAAAATAAACCCCTATGATCTTAATTTCACCCCTACTTGGGCATTTCTGTTGATAATGCAATAGAGACAAAAACCAGGAAGAAACACTTCCAAATGATTTTTGTAAGCCATCATTATAAGTATGTTGAAATATATAAAGTTATTTTTTTAAACAAGGAAACTACACAAATCTTTCATGAACACACAGATACTCAACAAATACCTGCAGTTTCAAGCCAATTACATATATATTATATATAAAGTTAAAGGTAAAACGCCATAAAATCATATAATTAAAAAAAACGTATTTGACAAAATTTAACCTCCAGGACCAGCAGGTGGCATGGTCATTTGGCCTCTGGGTGGTTTGAGTCCCGCACCTGGTGGCTTGCTTTCTCACTTTTTCTCTCTCTGTTTCTCTCTCTCTGATCAAATAATATAATAATAATAATGATAATAAATAAATAATTCTTATAAAAGGAGTTTTAAAAAATTCAACCTTCAATAATGACAACAACTATGAGAAAACTATAAATTTGCTAGAATTTCCTCAAGATGGAAAGAAAACTTCTACATGGTTGTTTGCATACTTAATATTAACTTGAGCAAAACCAATTGCAGTTTTAGACAGTAAATTTTTAATCATTATAACTAGGCTCAAAGACATCTTCATTAAACCAAACAGGAACCAGTATGATCAACACATTTTTTCCAATGAGAAATAAGTATGTTTACTCAATTCCTTAACTGTTATTCATATTTTATCATCTATTTATTTAAGCACTACAGTGTAAAAACCCCATGCTTCAGGATTTGGCAAACTCTTGGAAAGCGTCCTCTGCATCCTGCAGGTTATAGAAGACTTTCCCCTGCAAAATCAAAATATTTCGCTGTTGTTTTGTTGTTAATGAGAGAGTTAGTCACTATTCAATATTTTAGATAACTTCCTGAGGAACTTGATTAATTCTCTTTGAGGACCAGGGCTTACTAAAAATGAATGAAGTAAAGACGGTTGTTTATTTTAAAATCTATGTGGAAAACTTTTTGCAAGCTCCACTAGTCTTCCCATTTTCTTGATACAGAAATGTCTTTTATTACAAACATATATATATAATTATGTGCCTCCTATTTTTCTTTCTCCATCTCAAACTAGAATTATTTCTGTTATAAACACTGCTTTGATGTGGGTTTGTAAAATAGTGTTTCTCTTCAGTAATAGATTAGTCTAGGGCCAGCAGGTGGTGGGAGGTTGGAGACTGGATCTGACATGGCTGGCTATGTGTTTCGAGTCCCAGACATGACAGCTTGAAAATCACACCAGCCGTGTGAGCATTACGCCCAAAACTCCAAGAGAAAACTCAAGAATAGTTAAAAGAAATTTGACAATAAAATTCTGGTTTTATTAAAATATATATATATATGTTATTTGCCAGACTGACCAAAACCACAGACAGAGACAAGCTACTGAAACTGGTAAGAGAAAAGTGTCAAGTTACTTTCAAAGAATAGTCCATAAGGCTCTCTTCAGACCTCTCGTCAGAAACAATGCAAGCAAGGAAAGATTGGGAAAATATATCTAAAGTATTAAGTGAAAAACAACTTCAACCAAGAATAGTATACTCAGCAAGATTATTTTTCATATGGAAAAAAAAATTCTCAGGTAACCGAAACCTGAAAGAATTTACCAACACCAGACCAGTTCCAAGAAGTGTTGAAGGGAATGCTATACCAGGAAAACTAAAGTTGGACAAAGAAATAATAGTACAAGAACCAACCAAGAGAATGGCCAGCCTTATGGGAGGGACAAGTCCAGAACTGAATGTTAACTTGCAGAGTTTAAATGGAAAGAACAGGCCACAGTAACACTGCAAATTCAATAGAGGAGAGATTAATCATGTGAGTCTGAAATAGTAAAATAGAATTTTTTTACTTTAGATGAAAACATTCCTGATTTTCTTCGATGCTTTGATTTCCATAATTAAGGATTTTTGTTTTTGAACTGTTGATAAATTAATCTACCTAGTATTTGAACTGAATCCTAACCATTTTCCTGGCTTTAAGTATTAAACAAATTTCTTTTAATATTTTTTATTTTGATCTATTAAAATGAAAAATTTTAAATTAAAAATGCATTAAAAATACCTATTAATACCTATTTAATTTCTGTAGTAAGCTATATAGCCCCATTATAAATCAGCTGTGCTTGCTATTGAAGGTCTTTAAATTAATTAAGATCTTTAGTGAATCAGTAAAATGTGAAAAAAAGTCATTGAAAACAACTGTACAGACCAGAGACAGTATGGGAGGAAGGGGGGAAATTGGAAGTGGGTGAGAGGTAGGGAATCAAGGGGAGAAAAAAAGCAAAATATATAAGAAACAAGAAATAGAAAATTATTTGTTGATGATAACACATATAGTAATATCCTTGACTTAGCCAATATGCTATGTATACTGGATGGAAAATCTCATTTTGTATACTGTATTGGTGTACAGTGAATGACTGTAAATTAATTAATTAATTAAAACTATGTAATTTCACATAATAGAATTTCTATGTATATATGTATTAATAGAGGTCCACTATTAAAAATTTCAAAACATCAAAAATATATGGTGGAAAATGAAACCACTAATAACCATATTATGTTTTTCAATGATGTCAGTACTTTTATGATTTTCAAGTCAGTATATACTTTTTTTAATATATAAATTGTATTATTTATATATTTCTCTAAAAATTATCCTTAAGATCTCATGCCAAAAAGCAATTGTTTTTATTTTTAAAATTACTAATATCTTAGGTGCACTTTAAGGTAAATATTTGATAAAGACAAAGGGACAGATAAGAATTTGATGTCAGCATCTCCTGCCTGTTGCCTTCAGATTAAAGGCCACCTTCATCTGAATAGCCCTCTAATGGCATGATGTCAAAAACCAATCAGGGGACCAACAGATGGCATAATGGCTACGTCACTGGACTCCCATGTAATCCACTGCGGTTGGAGTCCTGGATCCAGTGGCTTAAACTCATGTCGGGCATGTGTGCCTTTCCAAGATCCCGAGAAGAGAATGGAGGAGAAGGGATTGCGGCATGGCCATCCCCCCAGGGGGTGATTTCTCGCTTTCTGTCTCTCTATCTTTCTCTGTCTTTCTGGTGAGTGCACATGCCCTATAGCACCTCGCTAAAAAAAAAAAAAAAAGCAATTCGACAAAAAATAGCCCAGCAAAAAATAAAAAAAAAAAAAAAAACCAGTAAGTCTTAGAGTTTAGTAAAAAACAATTGTGATGTATCTTCATTAAAGTTGTATATATTAACAACAAAATGCAGCAATGATAAGAATATTTCTTTGTTCATAAAACCAATTTCAGTGCAGGTTCTTGTTATGATGTAAGAAAGATATATGAATAGTTTGATGAAAATTTTAGGAATAAATATTTTTTGACTGCCCCAAAAGCTCTATAGAGTTAAACACAAGCACACCAGGGGAAAGAAAAAAGATGAATACCCTTGGATTTCTTAATCCTTTAGTGACAAATTCTATAAATTTCACAAATATATTTTGAAAATGTTTTATTTATGTTTAATTACTGTACATCTTTATAGTGTACACTATGGCTTTATCCCAGCCTGTATATCGTGCATTTCAGTAAAATCAAAGACAGTACTATAGACATTATCACCAGCAGATAACTTTTCCTTTTTGTGTCTATTAAATGTGTTGTTTGTTTTATCCCTGATCTCTTTCCCCCCAAGCCCTATTACCCACCCTCCTATTACGCACCCATGTCCTCTATGCTATTATACCTTCCAATCTTTCAGTTTCTGCCATAGAGTGCAGACATTAGGTATACACTGAGTAGGGACATGCAATGCCTGTCTTTCATAGTCTGGTTTGCTTTACTTAGCATTGAATCTTCCATTTTCATATACTTTGAATCAAATGTCAGGGTCTCATTTTTTTTATGATGAGTAGTATTTCATAGAGTACATGTGCACATGTGCCACATTTTTACAATCCACTCATCTGTTCTTGGACATTTGGGCTGATTCCATGTCTTAGCAATTATAAATAATGCTTCAATAAACACAAATGTGCAAGGCTCTAATGTAACATCAGCTGCTTCATTTAGATGCTGTAATATAATTGACATTTTGTGCAACACAAGTGAAGGCTGAAAAATGTTAGCAATTCACAGAATTTACATTTTAGTAGTTAGTCCTATTGTTCTGATCAAATGGAAGATCTGAAATAATGCCATTTGTATCGAACCAGGGTCTCTAAGTATTTCTATGGAGTAAGTCCATGTAGTCATAGACTTGTTCTAGAATATCATTTCCTCTTCTCACCTTCAGTTCTCCTGATCTCAGGTCCTTTCAATTCCTGGGCAATGGGATTACTTTAATTTGACTGTATACTATTTTCTTGGATTGTTCATGAAAACAAGGTGCAGAGAGATTTCTTTATAACCTGTAGAGTTAAAACATCTTGTCTCACTGGGTAGACAAGACTTCTTGAGTTTGACTTTATTTCTATTTCAAAGCTGAAGTTTCCACTTAGTTTTTCCTCATCCTATTGCTCACCCTATTCTACAATTTGAGTATGCCTAAATGATGGCTAATGAAATTAAATGTTGACACCCTCCCCAAGAACAGCCAGTACTGTTCCCAACTATTTTTAAAGTTCTAGACTGCCCCATCATTTGAAAAGAAAATTTGGGAAGAAAAGTAAAGACGATAAAGGAGCACGTTTAAAAAAATTTCCCAAGTATTTTTAGATTAATGGTATAAAGTTAAATCTCCCTCCAACTCCAGTTATAACACTGAGGTTGCTGATTTTAGTAGTTACGCACTGTCTCAAGGCAAATATGATAATTTGTAGTAATAGGTAAAAGTTAAATAAACAAAGCTTATTCTAATTTTTCTTTAATTTATAAGAATATCAGTTGTCTTTACTCCAAGGCTGAATTTTAAAATGGGAATAAACCTCAGGTAGAACATCATGGGTTTCAATTAACAGTGTATTCTCAGAACACATGTAAAGGCTGGCCCATTCTATGTGATTTACTAAAGTTCATATAAGCCAGAAGATCCATTGTTTGATTTATAAATAAGGAACGAGGCATCAGATTCAAAGACATCCACTGGCACTGAACTTCCACATAGCCGACTGTGGTTTGAGTCTCAGACCTGGTAGCTCACTGTCTCTCTCTGTCTCTTTCTTTCTCTCTCTCTAGGAAAATTAAAGAATAGTAATCATAAATAAAATTAAATAATAAGTAAAAAAATTTCTACTCTCCAAATATTTGTCTCTAGGTGAATTCTTTGTGCTTTACTTATACATACAAATGTGTTTTACAAAGATTCTTTATATAAAACAAACTTATATTTACTGCTCTTTATTCGGAAGACAGGGACAAGAATAAACTACTAGTTACCTTGACCATATGTTTCTAGGAAAGTAAATAAAAGGAGTTGGAGAAATGAAAGATATCCAAAGGAAGGAATACAAATATAATTAATCACTATCACATTAATAGTTTTAATGCGTTATCAAAGTCTTCTCATACAATGATGTATTTGGTATTAATGCCATCCTTGCAAAAGACTGCATTTTTAAAAGTTTTTCCAATGTGTCATTCAGTTTCTCTTAAATTGTCTACTCTATGCACAGATACATTTATTTTTAGTCTAAGAGAAACAGAAGCCAAGCTTTATAAGGCTATGGCCGTTGTCATTTGCTTTCCTGTAACCCACCTGCGGACTGATTCCTTCTTTCTAGAAAGATAAATTGGATCTTCGCCTCTCTATTGTCTGACATGTTCTTCCTACATGAAAGGAGGCAACCTTTGCCATATCCCGGTTCTAGTTCATGACATATATTTCTTTGAGGGAGATAGGTGTATTTCATGAATACAATTTCTTTGGCAAGCTCATAGCAATCTTACTCATCTGTCTGTATAATTTATTTTCAATAAAAGGGATAAAGTATGCCATGAAGTTATGCAACTTCTAACTTAGAATTTTTTACTTTAATTCCTTTGTGTAATTCTTCGGAAAGCATCTGCTTTGATAGTCATTAGCTGTACATCTGGTCAAAAATATTTTCCACATGTTGGTTCCTGGAAAGGAAGTTTGCAAAACTATAACCCGTGACTCAGTAGAATATTAGTAAAGTGTTTCAGTTATCCATTGCCATTTAAAATGTCCATGCGGGTTTGTCAGTACAGCTTTTGAAATGTAACAAATTAATATCTTTACTTCGTCTTAATTTGTGGACAGATGGCATGAATCGGACTGAGTGATGCATTGGGCTATCCCTCAGCTTGTCAAGACTTATTTACAGCATAGGAGCCATTCTCCTATGACTGATTATCTGCTTCATTTAGTAGGAAGAAAATTAACCTCTGGTTTGCATGCTGATGACTCAGCAGGTAAAGTACCACTAATGTGCAAAAATAGTCCCAAAAAGGCACTGGTCTTCAAATCTAACAAGACCCATTAAAAAGCTAAATTGCTTTATTGGACCCAAGAGATAGAAGCAATTATTTCAGTCCACTAGCTGAAATAATAAAATTTACAGAAAGAAATGAAAAGATTGTATTTCCTGGCGTAACTAAATAAGTGGTGGTATTTTAAGTGGTATTTTTCAGACAGCTCTATATGTACGCATGCCTTGCAATGTAAATGTATTGAATTAAAAGATCCTGTAATGAAAAGCACATATTTCAACTCCATATGTTAGATGTCACTTAATACAAGGTAAGCCTCGAGGAAAGTACCATGAAGTAAAAAGCATGCTTTAAAATACATAAATCATGTAATTTGCTTTTGATGACAACGCATTCACTAAAACTCACATATTAAAATGTTTTGTGGTTTAAGTTATTTTAATAAGAACCATTTTTGATTTGGTAACATATATTAATGCTATGAAGGAAAATGTATTATGAAAAATACAATTAAAGAGCTATAAGATACTTTTTATGATTTCTTTTGACAAATTATTGGGGCATATTAATATAGTAAGCATTTATAACAGATGTATAATTTTATTACACAGCACCAATTGTGCTAGACATCAACATGTAAAAAAATAATACAAACACAGACCACTCATCTTTCACAAAATTTATCTGAAAATGGATCACAGAGCTCTTAAAGCTCACCAATAGGAAAGCAAATAACCTAATTAATATATGAGCAAGAGATATGGATAGATGCCTCACCAAAAAAAAAAAAAAAGAAAAAAACATATTGGCCCAGCAGATGGCATAATGGTTACATCGCTGGACTCACTCTCACATAGTCAAACACGGTTCGAAATTCAAATCCTGGACCCGGTGGCTTAAAACGCATGTATGTGTGTGTACGTGCCCAAAATCCCAAGAGGAGAATGAAAGAGAAGGGATTGGAGCCTGGCCATGCACCCTGGGGATGATTTCTCACTTTCTGTCTCTTGTCTCTTTGGCAAGCACATGTGCCCTATAGCAAAAATCATTCTCTTAAAAAACAAAAAAACACAGGCATATGAAAAAAAGTTCAACATTGTATATGATCAAGAAAATGCAAAATGAGGAACCAGTGGATGGTGTAATGGTTATGTTGCTAGACTCCCACATAGTCGAACTTGGGCCAAATCCCAGTTCTGGTGGCTTAAAACGCACACTGGGAACATGTGCATGCACGCCCAAGATCCCAAGAAGAGAATGGAGGAAAAGAGATTGTAGCATGGCCATCTCCCTGGGGGGTGATTTCTCACTTCTTTTCTGTTTTTCCAGTTAGCATATCTGCCCTACAGCAGAAATCTCTCTTAAAATAAAAGGGAAAATAAATAAAAAATATGATACCATGATACACTTATTAGAATTGATGAAATTCAAGACACTGACAACATCAAATGCTGGAGAGGATGTGGGGCTATAGGTATTCTCATTCATCACATTCGGAAATGTAAAATGATACAGCCACTTTGAAAGATAGCTTAACAGAGGCTTAACAAAACTAAACACTGTCTTGATATATAATTCCACATTTACACTACTTAATATTTACTGAAATAAACTGAAAACATGTGTCTTCATAAATACCTGAACATAAATATTTATAATAGCTTTATTTATAGTTGCAAAACTTGGAAGCAACCTAGATAGCCTTCAATGGGTGAATGATAAGCACACTGTAGAATATACAGACAACGGACGACAATAAATTTACAATAAAGCAAAATGGACTATCAAGTCAAAAATAATGTGGAGGGAGCTTAATTGCATATTGCCAAGTAGAAGAAACCTTTTTACAAAGGTGACATGCTGTATGATTGCAATTATATCATATTCTAGAAAAAGCAAAACTACAGAGACAGTAAAAAGGTCAGTGATTGCCAAAGGTTAGAGGGTCAGGGGAGGGAGAGATTAATAGAGTGGAGACAGTGAAGACAGTGAAGCTATTTTGTATGATGTTATGATGGTAGATACATTTGTTACATTATGCATTGGTCAAAATCCAAATATTGTACAACACAAAGAATAAATGCTAAATTATGACCTTGAGCTAATAATCTACTAATATTTATCAATGTAACAAACGTACCACATTGTCATAAGATGTTAGTAATCAGGGAAATGTAAGAGTGAAAGAAAAACCATGTGATTTATCTCATGAATACCTTTATTTGCTCACACAGAAACAAATCAACTACATATGGTTAAACATAATAGTAAGACAAACAAAGAGTTAAAGAGCCATTTTAGTGTGGTTTGGCACACTAGACTTATGAACTTTGTATTAAACAAAATGGGATAAAAATGAGCCATGCATTTTAATTTATGGCTGAACTCCAAGGATAGAAAGGAAATAATGAAAATCAAAACCCTATTAAAATGATCTGAAAATTAAAAGTGAAGTACAGTACTATAAAAACATTTCCAAAATACAGGAATAATGCTGGAAAATTCTTGTTGAATGATGGAAAAAGGTTAAATTATTCACAGAATGCAATGTCACTCTCCCTAACAAATATAAATCCAAATCCTCTCGGGGTAAAAAACCACCATAATATCTATTATATATGCCAAACTACAAGCTCACAATCAAATGTAACAGAAATGTTCAGCTAAGATCCTTATGGACCTTAGATATTTTAATAGTAATATACTTAATACAAAACAATTAACTAGGAAATATTTTTTAAAAATAAATAAAATCACAAAAACAAACAGGCCAGGCTAGATAAGAAAATCCAGATTCAATTAAATCACCAAATCAAAATCTTAAAGTTAATGAAGATGAATGTATGTGTATGTGTGTGTACACAGTATATAAGTTAGAGATAACTGTCACTAAAATGAATAATTTGGAAAATGTATGTGAATAATTTAATTTTAAGGTATTATAATTAAAGTGAATAACAAGCTCTCTTTGTTTGGAAACAGAGAGTAGCCAAGTTAAGTTGGAAAAGAAGTCAAAATAAGTGTTAATGATATATTGAATATTGGTATTGGATCACGGAAATTGCTGGGAGAAAACCACTGTCAAAGGAACAGACCTCTTTCTGAATATAACATTCAGCAACTGAATTGGAGAACAAGTGGTGAAACTAAGGGAAATTAGGTCACTCCAATTTGGGGTGAAAAACTTGGGTAGAAGACTTCAGAGACCCAAGAAAGCCCTAGTGATTTCAAGAGAACCCCCCCAGAATTTATTTCTAGAAGGGCTGAGAACTGCAATGAGGGATATCTGCTGGAAGGAGAATTCAAGTTTAAAAAGCAGAAACACTGTTGGTTTATAAAAACAAGAAACAGGAGAATAGAGACAAGGTTATAGAAGACACAGATCTCAGAGCAGCAGAAGAGGCCACATGAAGAGCCACAATTTTAAATGCTCTTAAGTGTAAATTGTTAAGAGAGCCACCCAGACACACCTTCAATTCCTACCTAGGAAACTGTCTTATTTAAGGAGAAGTGATATAAACAAATTGTTAATACCAAATTGTTATAGTAAAAAAAAAAATATGAAAATTATCTAAATGATAAAAGCATGCCAGGAAAATAAGACAATGGTAGGAAAGAAATTTAGTTCAGTATTACAAAATAAGCAACTAAATAAATCAGTTATAGATAACTGAAAATAATCATAGGAGTTGACGCGTAAGGGTAGATAAGTGTTGATTATGATTATGAGAAGCATTAATACTAAATGGTAAAGGTAAATATGTTAGAGAATAGGTTGTAAATGTTATAAGCTCTGGATAGGAAGCAAGCATAAAACATTGGGAGAGAGAATGGAAAATATGTATATAAGTATTTATTAAGGGAAATTTCACTCTACAATGTATTCCTTTTCACCCTTTTTGACTGTTATTGCTTTTTTTGTCTTTTATTTAAATTTTAGGATCGTATTGCTAACGTCTAAGGAAAGCCCAATTTTATTACAAATTTGGTTGGAAGAAGTTCAATAAGTTAGAAAGTAATAACATCTTTATACTTAATCTAAGCATATTATGTTAATTTATAGCATTCATCAAGATGTTATGAATCTCTATCTATGGAGTATTTTTTAATAAACTTAATATTTAAAAAGGATATCTGCATTAATTTTTGTATATATTTTTGTTAGACTCTGTCTTTTGCTGGGGGGGCATTACTATAGGAGGCATATTTGTAAATTTAAGGTTTTTTATGTGAGCTACCTGCAAAACAGAACTGAGATTTGTATAGTAATCTTTCTTATACTTTTATTAAACTGTCACAACTATATCTTCTTCCTGAGCTTTGTCTTAGACAACCATACTATCTATTAATAATATCATTTCTGAATAATGACAATTCCGTTACCTCCCTTCTAATCCATAAAAGATTTTTTGTTTAAAGGCAAATAATAATAATAATAATAAAAGAGCAGATTAGATTAAAAGCAGAAAAGCAGTAGAAAAAATAAGTGAAAGCAAAAGTTAGTTCCTTAAAAAACACACTTTTACTTAAAAATGCAAAAAAAAAAAAAAGCATAAAAGAAAACCAGAAAAACAATAGGAAAGTGACATCAATAGATCTTTTAAAAAGCAAAATTTTAGCCACACTCATCAGAAAAAATGGGGGAAAACACATATAAGTTATCAAAGAGAGACCCCAAAGAACCCCATACATGCAAGGTCATTGATTTTCTGTTTAGGGCAGATAACGTGAGAGAGAGAGAGAGATGGATACACCCTTGATAGTATCCCATCATGCCACAGTCCTCATTCTCCAGTACTCCAGCTCCTCAGGATCTTGGCACCCGTGAACACGCTCTGTGTGTTTTCAGGCCAACCTAGAATCCAAGTCTACAGTCACAGGTCACTTATATAATAACCACTGCACCACAGCAGCTGGGCTATGAACTGATATTTGGTCTTGACAGAGTCTGTGATAGTCAGTTTGTGTATCAGATTGGCTAGGCTACCTTTCCAGTTTTCAATCAATACTAATCTGGATAGTTTGAGGCTATTTTTGCAGTTATAATTAGAGTTCATAATCAGTTTTTATGTTTTTGTTTTTAATTCATAAGAAAGAATGCATATATGTGCATGTTAGTGAGAGAGGGACCCCTGACAGGATCTTGTCACCTGGTGATCCTTTTTCCCATAGCCCTTTGACTCAGGATCTCAGACATGCATGTACTCAGAGGGTTTTCAGGTAGACCAGGGATCTGAAACCACAGTTTGATTGTTTGCTTTCAGTGCCACAGTTTAGTATGCTACTGACCACATTACTAAGGAGGGGCTATAATCAGTTTGCTTTAGGTATGGAAGATTACGGTAGTTAATCCGGAGCAGGACATGTTCAGTTAGGGAGAAGGGGGCAGGTCAAGTTCAATTAGGTAAAAGGATTTAACAACAGAATTGAGCTTCTGTAAAAGAAGAAATTCCTTCTGTAGATAATATCTTCAGCTCAGCTTATGCCTGGAGTTTCAGCTTGCCCTTCTTGACTTGCCTTACCAGCATCCACAATAGAATAAGTACAATTTTTTAGCAGCATCTCTCTCTCTCTCTCTTTCTGGAAACTCAGAAAAGTCATGATACATTTTTGCATAGAAAAATACATCATGACTTTTCTGATCACATGATTTTTCTATTTTGGCTTTCTGGTTTGAACCTTGGCTTACACAGATTTTGGTACAAATAGAGGTTCTGGAGGAACATAATCTTTGGATTTAATTTTCTGAATTGGTTTGGTGTTCTTGAGTTGCTTCATTATTATGATTAGATTTGAAGGCACTAATGACTATTTCCAATAGTTGAGAGGGTACCAATAGAATATATCATGATGCAATGATAAAGACATGCAAAATATTGCCATTAGATGATCCTAACTGAATATTTATAGAAGGTTCATTTTGTAGTCATGTATCAGATACCTTAAAATATTTTATTCAAATTAATTAATATAACAGGATAAACTATTTGTTACAAACCACCCTGGTGAAAGTGGAGAAAGAAAAGGTTGAGTTCAGAGCTTCATTGACCTGAAAGTTTCTATGTCTATCTTTCCCT